>NC_054536.1:6846293-7178793 GCF_017654505.1 Polyodon spathula | reverse complement strand
TAATAATTCTTAGCAGACTGTAATTTTACCGACTTGGCAACACAATGGGAATCCTGAACAAGGTGGTCCTAAGGTACTTATATAGTTCTGCAATAGATTATACCAATATTGTAAAACTTACCATTAGCATGTCAACAAAATAAATACAAAAAATACTTCTGTACTATTCTGCCAGTAACTCATACAAATTTTTTTGTGGCTATTCTGCTACCATTGCCCCTGAGCACAGAACTCCTGCATATTTTGATGAGGGCGAATGTAGTATACTTGGCAAGGACTGTTCCAGTGATTTTTAAAGAAAGGGACAACAGTGCATTTGAACTTATAACACTGGCCTGCAATAACTGTTTAAAAACATCATTTGTTTTTAGCGTGTTTGTGTTTTGATGTAATGTTTTGAGAACAGAGACTAAAAACATTACAGAATCACATGCCTGCATGTAAAATAAAATCTTTATCAAAGTGGCTTTAAGTGCTTCCAACTATCTGTGGGGAATGTCATTTTTTAGTGTGAGAATTGCCTTACTTTTGATACAACACAGACCTTTGACGCTGCCTTCTCTATGAAGTAGATTTCAGTTTTACAACCTATTTTATTTCCACAAAATGTAATTTTTAACAGAGGATGTAATGAAAAATATTTTGCTGATGCATTTATCATTTGAAATGAAAGGTCTGTGGATGCATTTTACGTTTTTTCTTTCCCTTTGCAGTTACAATAAAAGCACACACAGTTGAATGATCAAGTCAACTTTGGTACTTGGAACTCAGTGGGGGTACCGCAGGGCTTTTAAGGTCTGTGATTGTTGTGAAATCAGCCTAAGTAGGCCCTCTAACTGTGACTTGGATCTCACTGTGAAACACAAGCACCTCCCGTCCCCTCATCTCAGAAGATGTCCTCTTTCTGTGTATTTAGAGATTCCTTCCTAACAATGTAATTGATAAACCAGGCCCCAGGAGCCCTTTCTTTGTCTCTGCAAGAACCAGACAGCTACAATAAGGTGACAAGTTGAAATATTCAAGCAACAGATAAAACCTCCGGGTAAGCTCCATTGTATTCCAGCCCATTATCTATCTGCTTTATTTTACACTAACGCCCCTGCTTGCCTGCCCTTCATTAAAGTAGGGGACAACTTAAAAAAAATAATTAACCTGGAGAGGGAACGAGAACAAAAAACAGTTATAATAATAAACCAGTCCCACAAACAAGCTGCTCACAAGAGGAATCATTTAACTGGAGTGTTGGGCGCTGATATGCCTGAGAGGAAAATAATAGTGCCAGGCAGGAGGCCAAAGGCGACATGAAACAATGATTAAAGCTGCTGTTGTATCCCCTTTGTTGGCATGGCGACAATAAAATTAACGACTCTTTAGACAGTTAATATTATAGCTTGGTTGTAACTGAAGGTTTTTTTTGTTGTTGTTTTAAAATAAATAAATATTTTATGAAAAGATATAGCATTATACTGTTCATCCTCACATGTTGCTACACCTGTTTAAATAACATACCTGTAATTTTTCTTTTCATTGTTAACACCTTGACACCTTTTTACACTTATCTAACTTTAAAATCTGTTTCAAAGCTTTTCAAAATGGCCGCTCTTGTGCACTGATAGGGTAAGGATTATTACATGTTGTTTTGCTGCAAAATAAAATGCATTTCATCCCTCATTGTGTGCACACAGTAAAGTCCTGCTGATATCTATAGCCTCTGTGCTCTTCAAAATCTTTTACTGCCATTGCAAACTACAGGGACACCATACGTCTCAGTTCATACCACCATAGCTGTCAGTTAAACATGTTCGAATGGCTTTGAAGCAAGCAAGGATTATTAGCGACTTTTTACATGGTAAGGCAAAGTAATAATGTTGAGTAAAATAAGCGCATACTGTATCAACCTAGAAATAATAAATTCCCTTGGTATCCCGTAGTGTAGCAGACCCAGTTAATGCCACATTTTGCAATTCTAACAATAGTTTAGAGGACCCAGGTTATGAATATTATTGTATCATTTTATGTAGGGGCTTGGGATACTGTATCAGTGATTTTTCATTGCTGACTACAGCCTTGGTATGAAATATCACACTTAACTGAAGCACTACTGTGGCCTCAATAGAGCTCTCAAACAATAGGACATTAATTTAACATCTCATCCGCAGGACAGAGTACAAGGAGGTTAAGTGACTTGCTCAGGGTCACACACAATGAGTCAATCAGTGGGACATCTCTCAAACACGTTTCTCTCAAAGTAAAGCTAAGATCTTTTTTTTTTGTGGAAATATAATATATATATATATATATATATATATATATATATATATATATATATATATATATATATATATATATATATATCATTTGGACTGACTTAACTATTTATTTCAAATGGTGCCCAATAAATGTATTAAACACATTGTTATAAGCACATCTGAATTTGTGTGGTGCTTGTTCAAGTAGTTTTGGGGTTCTTTGAGGATGATTGCTACCCTAAAGCGTGTTGGTGACGTCACGGAAATAGCTTCATAATACTAGATAGTTAGACACTCTGTTAAATCCACAATACTGGCCTTACATTCAATTTGTTTTCTTACTGCATGTCCCAAAAACTGGGCTTTTAAAATTTAATGAAGGGGGATTTTCAACACAGCATTTGAAGAATTCAGAGGGCTTTCTTTATTGTGGTCTGTAATCTAAATAATGACTAAACCCAACTCTTTTTGGAGAGCCGATGAAAGTATTTAATTTAAAAAATCAAGAGGACATGCTTACTCACAGTAGTTGTTCTTTATTTAATTTGCTTTGAAATGTTTTGTTTCCTGTATGCATATACTTCAATGGAAAATAAAGAAATACAAAAGGAACTCATGAGTTACATAATGTTTTTTCTCAGCATTGTTTTAAAGGACATGCTGTGAGTCACGGCTAGACTCAGGAAGAATAGATTACATTTTTGGTCCTTGAGAGACATTTCCCATCTTCAAAAAGACCAATCATATCCCGCTAAGCTGCGGTAGACACTAGGATAAAGTTTCCTCGAGTACGTGTAAGGGATGCTGATTGAAATCAGATTATAAATTACAATGGAACTGATTTAAAATCAGTCCTGCTTGTTTCCATTCTGCCCCAGTTAGGATAGCGGGCTGGCGTAAACTGGTCTCTCCAACTGGTCTCTTCCTGATGGAGGAATAATCTAATGTGAAGGACTCTAGCTGCAGGTATTAAATGTACAAAAGCAGAAGAAAAATGTAATTTGTCAGCAGAACAAATGGCTGATAATGAATTAATTATACTATCAGGGAAATGTTGGAAGTTGCCAAATAAAAAAATAGGTTCCTTTAACCTGACTGGCAATATCAACTCTCAAAGTGCCGGGAAAGTACCTTGAATGTAATCACTGTTCTAAACCAATCTTACAATATATGCATTTTGGTAATTTACCCATTTTCCTGCTTGGTGAAACACAATCTCTGTTTATAATATACACCCTATAAATGTTGTTCTTCAAACTAAGTAGACTTAAAGCTGCTTTTTCTGTGTCCTATTGCGTTCAGCACACTAATTCAGTTTAGCCAGTCTTACATGCTTTTTTTTTGCAAGACCTAGCAGTTGCATTCTTGCCTTATACTTACATTACTGTTGCCTTTACCAAAATGGAAGAGTGCTCCTCTATACCATACTTACAAATTCCTGGAGAACGTTGAAGACCGCTTGTTGTACTAATATGTGTAAAATATTTTCCAGTTATTTCAAGTCATGAAACTTGACACACTGTCAAAATGAAAACATTACAAAGTTAGTATCGGGTATGAGCATTAACACAATCCTCGCAGCGTTGACGCACAGACCTGATCAGGCTCTAGATAGACTGCTGTGGAATGTTCTGCCACTCTTCTGCCATTCTGTGGGCAACTTCTTTCGCTTGACAGGCTGCCTTCAATCATGCAGATAGTGGGGCATGGTTATATCTTTCACTGTTCTTGCGTTCATTAAAATCATGTCTTTTCGAATGGCTATTTACACGAATTCTTAGTCAACTCATTTTGGCAATTTTAACTCAACTCAAATACCAAACACTGAGCACCTGGTATTTTTATGAAATCACATGACTTGAGCTCAGTATTTTGTTATCCCAAGGAACAATACTACTCAAACCATCAACAAACCTGTCTGCTCACTATTTAAAATTTAAATAACATTATATATGTGCCCAATGAGCTATTGGTAGACTGTTGCTTTTTCATTGTGCATCAGTATATATATATATATAGACACACACACACACACAGTCAGCACCGTTTTATCGGGACACCTCTGTAGAAGGAAAAATATCCTGATTAAGTGGCTGTCCCAATTAAACAAGAGGCAGCTGAGATTAAATGTTTAAATTAAATTGCACCTGCCATGTTGACATGCCAACTTTCTTTGCAACAGCAACTGTCTTGCTCTGAAAACTGTTCTCCAGTCATCATTTCAAAATACTGTATCCCAATTAAACAAAGTGATGTTCCAATTAAATGACACAAACAGCATTGGGAAGAACCATCTCCCAGAGTTGTATCACATTTAAGCAGAAATCCTGATTATCAGTGTCCCGATTAGGCCGACTGTGTTTGTGTGTGTGTGTGTCTATATATATATATATATATATATATATATATATATATATATATATATATATATAGACACACACACACACACACACACACACACATACTGGTTTGAGTAGTGGTATTGTATTTGTTCATCTACTTGACTAGTGAAATGGGGCGTCTCAGCTCATTAGGCCCAGAACAGCTTATATGACATCTTAAAATGTATGGTGTGTTCTGTCAACATAGCTGAGGAGAGTTCCTCAGAGTTCAATAGCAAGATCCCAGGACCTAGGAGTCGGGCTCATTCAATTTTAGTTTTTCTTTTTTTGTTCATTCCAGTGGAGCAGTTTCAAACAGTGACAGTAAATGGGGATAATTGGAGGGAACCAGCCCAGCCCTGTCTGCCCAATCTTCTCACCTAACAATGAGTGGATTGTTCTGGGGACCTGGTGACACAACAACCTCATACTGCAAATTTGTGCCATAATTAGCAAGCAGTTACTGTCATGCATGTCAGATGCTGTTATGTGGTGAGTTGAATAGGAGCAACAATTGAATGCTCCCCCCCCCCCAGTTTCATTTTTTTCAAAGGCATGAGAGAGACAGTTCTGTATGAAGAACTACATTAATTTGGCTCACACTTCACAGGTGGAATCAAGGACCTTTGAGGCCCATGATTCTTCTGGCAGCCTGGGCTCTTGCACCTGACTGGTTAGTGGTTAGCTACCTAATGAGGCAGAGAGGAAGTAGCTGCAGACCAAAACCAATGACATGTTTCACATAGTCGTGGCTGTAGTGCTCCTGAATGAGGGCTAATGCACTACCCATGGTATACCTTTTCCCTGTGCATAAAGAAGCATTAAAAACATCATGTAGTAATTAAGTAAATACACAATGATATCTAGGATTTTTCATTTTTGAGACAGAAAATGCACTGTTAAAGATTTAAATTTTCATAACCTGGCTTCATAAAGGAACCCATTCTAGTGTTCTCATTAGCACATATTTAGATGGGTATAGGTCTTTGACTCATAACCATGAGAGTAATTATTGGTCTGTTTGTTGGTCATGTGACACTGTGTTAGTGAATGGTTGCAAGTATCAATTTAAGAGTTTAATAAATAAAAACAAGGCATGAAATCCAAAACTTTTTTTTTTCCACTAAATCTCTTTTGACTAGATTTTCAATGCTCTTTACTCCAAGTTATTGAAGTTATTTAATGTAGAGTCTTGTATGGTAAGTAGGTTTATATTTAGACTCATTTATACAGGGGACTGGTGTCTATCTATCTGCTAATCAATCTATCAATCAGTCAGTCAGCCCGTATAATTATTTACATGTAAAGGTAAAAAAACAAGCTCCCCCCTGTCCTTTTTGCTAAAAGGACAAAGTAGATTACATTGTTTCATCCCATTTTGTATTAACCCGACTTTGTCTGTCTGTCTGTCTGCCTGCTCTGGGATAAGACAGCTGTTGGTCCTCTTTCTTTCTCTGGTTTTAGCCGCTATCAAAGCCTCTGCCAATCTCTTTTCCTTCTCCACCAATTTTCATTTGTTGGTTTTGGTGAAACCCCCCCCCCCCCCCCCCCCCCCCCCCGTTCTTGTATGTTCTTATTAACCCATTCAGCACCATCACTCCATCTCAGCCAGCCTGCCAACACAGCAAACATAGCCCAGGGATCCTTATTTTGGGGCTTTTGGTTAAGTCGCATTTAAAATACTATTATTTTACTCCGTAGTAATATGACTGGAGTGTTGGGACAATCTTAGAGAGGTCCTTCTCTCTTTTCGAGAGTTTTTGGAAATAAAATAATTTAATGCATCCACAATAAGGTTTCATGTACCTTTCTACCTGGCTCTGAACAATAATCAGTTTATTTTTTAATTATTTATTTTTATTTGATCTATTTATTTTTTAGACTGCAACAACTAAGTGGAACATTTGTCTGCCCAAAAATTCCAAATAAATGCCTAAAATAATATATTTAAAAAAATGCTTTAAACTGTAAATCAGACACTGCTAATAAAAACATCTGTGACTCGCTTTAAAGTAAGGGGTGCTCTAACTTGTAACACTGAGCTGTCTGTGTTCTTTAGATGCTGTAACTTCAAGGGTTGACTGTCTAAATCATTGCTCCTTTTGTTTCTTTGATATTCATTCTGCATTTCACCCTTCCCTCCTTTTTATTTGCTCAAGAAGAACAGCACAATATTTTTTGTCTGGTCTAATCATTGGCTATAGTGTTATCTGACAGGTTACCTTTGCTGGTGAATGCCTAACACACACAGCCATTGTCTGCTTGCCTTCTCTGTTCTTGGCAGGAGGCATTTTTCCCAGGGCCAGATAAATCATTTTAATGACAGAATATTACAAGATCTGGAAACACTAAATCAATAACTCCCATTTAGCAACCTTTAGCAAGAAAACTAGGGAAACGGGTCACTTGAGAAGCTAGCTGATGGAAGATGGCCCTTCTTGATTACTTTCAAACTCAAGAGAGAGAAAAGACTGTGATCTGCACTGGCTTCAAGTATAGACAGCTTTCTTGTAGTTGGTATTTCAAGGAGAAAAAAATATTTCCATAAGTCTGGACATTTTATTTTTCAAAGATTAGACTACGCACATGTGTCAGTATTTAAACTTTAAAACACAGGCATGGGTGTGCTCTAGTGCCCTTGTGGCAATAAGCGCATCACTTGCCTTTTCTTAATTGAATAGCATTTTTTGAACATCATTTGAATGACGTGTGTGTTGTTGCATTGAGCCAGATCCTCTTGGTTTCACTACGTTTCTCTTTTCACTGTAGCTCAGTCCTTCTGTCATGGTGTTGGACTTGTTCTATGTTCACTCTGGTGCACGCACTGGACTTTTACTTGGTTGGCATATTGGTGAAGGCTGTACTGCTCCACCCTGTTAACAAATGTTGCTATTATGACAACTCAAACTGGCTTAAGTGTTAGGATGACATTTTTATGTAGTGTAAATGGGGTTGTCTGTCACAAACCAACTTAAATTTAGCCTGCCCCCAGAGATTACTAACTCTACTGTCAGCTTAGATAACACTGCATTTTTTTCGGAGCCTTTTAACATGTAGCTACTGTCATTTTATTTCAGCTGAGTTTCTTCTGTGTGTGCTTCACCAGGGGGTCCACCTTCTACTCAGTGCAGACAGATGTTAATAAAGAGAGTGCACAAGTTAATAGACCCTCACTGCATTTTTGGCAGCCTGTTTGGCCTTTATTAGATGTGGAAAACCCACAAAAATATAAACTCCTGGGCACAATTTTAGTGTGAGTTCTACTTCAATAACTCTTTTGAACACTTCCACTCATAAAGGCTGGGAGTAGAATGAGCAGTGACTTGAAGATGGTGTATCAAATAAAGATTCTCTTTCAGTAGTGCACTATACAGAGTAACTCATTCTGTGAGATTGATTTCCTAAAGGAACTCATTAGATTATATTACATTAATCTAGAAGCAAGGTTCTTGTTATCCCAGGCCCCCAATGAAGTTAATACTGTACTGTATACATAACAAGCATTGAAATAAACCCACAGACCTTAATAACATGACTTTACAATCAGTCTTTGAAGCGCCTGTAAAAACTGTTTTAATGTTTGTTTGTGGGGAGGTCGGGGCAGGGAGTAATCAGATTTAATTTATGCAAATTTATGAACAGTGCTGACTTCTTTTAAGTCTAATACCTGGAAACAAAACAAAGCTTTTAAAAATGCAAATAACACAGATGGTATTTTCTTATACTCATTATGGGGTAGATGTAGGTATCTGAGCAGTGCAAGTAATTGTGGTTGCAAAATTCAAATTGCATTGTGGCCAGGCAATTATTTTGCACTGTGCCCACAGCATCCATCCTGAAGCCAATGGCAGGTCTCTGCAGGTGTGTGCTATTATGCAGCTCTTAAATACTCGCTTCTACAATGGTTTGCACCTTGTAAAGAAGTGTAAACTTTTTGGAAGGTCAGAAATTGCCTAAGTGCAAGGCAAAATCCTTACATCACATTGTAATGTTTGCGCCCGCTAAGTATCCAGATCCGCCCAATTCCATGTTCTTTTCTACTTCTGAATGCAATTCAATATAAATTTAATAGATTAATGATGACAGAGTGCAAATTTGATAACAGGTACAGAACGTAATGTGAATACTGTTCTTTATATACACTGCTTTCTTCTGCAATATGGGGGTTTTGCATCCACAAATCACTTTGCGTGTATCCTTACATCTACCACATATATAATGATTCATATGTGAAGTTAATGTATTCTGGTAGAACCACAGATATAGGATATATAAAAAGTAGTCATTTTTTGTGACTGAGAAATGCTGCCAATACCTCAGTATTTAGATAAAAGTGTATGATCAAATTCTGCATTCCTGGGGGGTCCCAGAGTGGCTCATCCAGTTAAAGCGCTGCCGCTGGGAGTGCAGGATGAGTCACACAGCTTCAGACATGGCCATGAAGAGGATATATATATATATATGTGTGTGTGTGTGTGTGTGTGTGTGTATGTTTTCTTTTTTTCTGCAGTATTAACAAGTAATTTTTATTTTATACAAAGGAGTAAAAACTAAATTCAGAGCAGCCAGCTAAGAAAGCCGGAAGTTGGTAGTGGAAATAAAACATCCCATTAGCTTGTCAGAACCAGCCAAGTGAAATAAAAAGCAGCTGGGCCTTGCTCCCCACACTAAAATGGAAAACTGTTGCCGCCTAATAGAAGACTTCCTCAAAGCAACAGACGAGGTTATTCATTGGTGGCGGTGTCACGGCAGGGTCAGGTCAAAGACCCGGTCAGGCCATCGCTCTCACTCGGGAGACACTGCCCAACTCAGCGACCTGCATGTCACACGCAGCCTCTCTCTACCTGACACCTAGACAAGCAGTGCAGTCAGCCAGAGGGGCGTCCGGACAGAAACGCTCGCTCCTGCCAGCCAAATTACAGCAAAGAAGCTTAACAATCAAGGGTCAATTTCACATCTGACTGGCGTTTCATGTTTAATGAGCGCAACTGTCATTTTAATTCAAGCCATTCGAGGGAAGGAAAATGTCAGGGTGAGCAAAAGTTTAAGCTTATTTGTTAATGGAATATGTGTATGAGAGATGGAATGTGTTAGCGAGCATGAAACTGTTCAGATTTTCGCTTTCTTCCTGCCCGTCTGCCTGTCTATCTTTCAATTACACATGCACGTATACACTTCTGTAAAGGTGTTTAAAGATGTATTAGAAAACAGAAAACTTTGAGGGGGAGGTTACGTTCAGCTTTAAAACTAGAGGTCATTGTTGATTTTTTTTATTTAAACAAACATAAAATAAAAAACAAAATCTACAACTGTTTTTTCTTCTTTTTGCTTTCAAAGCAGGATTTGTTAAATCTAGGTGTTTTTTTTTTAAACTTAGTTTTTGCTCAAAAGAGCCTGCTTTCCAATATTTTGGTATGTTTAACCAGGAACACTCCCAAAAATCTTTCCCATGGTATATAAAACTGGACCACACCAATATGGAAGGCCACCAGGTTCAAAAACGCACACACTGTGCACGTATTGATTTGGACCAATCAGAATACATAAAATAGTACATGTTCTAAAGATGTGGTGGCTTGTCATTTTACAGTAGTACCTGTGTAGGGGTGTGACCAGGATGCCTCGCAGTGGTGATGTCAGACCAGAAATAGACAGGAAGTAGCAGGTGAAACTGAGGCACAGGGACGCTCAGTGTTTTATTAAATAATATAAACAAAAGATTTAAACAAAAACAGCACACCAAAACAGGACAAGGCACTTGAAGCCAAAATAAACAGACAAACAAAACAAATTAACACTAAATGAAACAAACACTAACACAACGGATGAACAGACAAACACTGAGAATGAAATCACGTATTTACTTTTACTTGTGTTTTTAATTCTTTCGTCTCCACACCCATTCTCCACTCACCGAACACACAACCCCGAGTGAGGGAAAACATGCAGCTTTTATGCAGCTGTACCGAGACTCGATTGCTAATCAATCATTCAATTGGAGTCGCGGTACAACTGCACGTGAATTAATAAAGTGCAATTCCCCGTGCTCACATATTATTACATTTTACCTGCACGTGAAGTGTTGTGCAATCCTCGAGCCTAAATACAAATATACATTTTAAACACTTGTGTTACACAGACCCATTTATATCCCGTGTACCAATGACTATACACCAACATTAACACACTACACGTAACATACAACACTAATAAATAGCCCAGGGGCGGGGCACTTTACCACAAGGGGCTGGTCATTTTACAGCAGTACCTGCATAGGGGCTGGTCATTTTACAGTCATGCAGTGTCATTACAAAAGTAGCCAATCACCTTTGGGATGACATCTTTTTTTAATTTCAGACATGAAATACGCTTAAAAAAAATCAAGAATAAGGAGAATTGCAAATCATGGCGGCGAGATTTCCTTCTACAGTGCAAATAGATTTGCGTAGACTTCTTGAGACAGACAATGTTGATCGTGACACGGTTTAGTTTGTATTAACAATGTACACAATCTTTTTTATTTTTTATTTTCTAATTATATTTTTTTCAGTTTTACACTAAATGATTGAGTTACCGTAGCTAATGTTCGATGCAATGTCAGATCTTTCAACACTTGTTTAGTTCCAGTGGGGTTACCACTGAATTAAAACGATCTCAGAGACTCTGAACCCACCGGCTGATGTTTGTCTTGAAGGGTCCGGGCCGATCTATCTTTTACCCAATGCCAAATCCATATACTGCAACGAACTGGGCAGAAATGGCAGATGTAAGGAGACTTTTAATTGGATAATTTATTACAAGTACTATTTTCTTTAAATTCATTGGTTAATTTTCAGTGATCTGATTGGCCAAATTAGTATGCATAATAATTAGAATCACAAGTCGTACTAAAGTCAAATTAGAACGTGTACTAACTATTTGTAATGGGTCCTAAATAATGCGTTTTACAGATGGTCTTCCATACGTTTTTGACCCAAATGGCCTTCCATACACGACATCCCATCTCATGCCGATAACGACTCGGCATCACTATGCTGTAAAGTGTTTCAGCCTATCAGAGTCAAGCATTTCTGTTCTTTCCTGAGTTTCACAGGACCTACACTGTCACATTAGAAAACTGCAATCAAACTGCATCACCTTTTCCCTTTCTGAAAATGAATGAACACAGTGCACTGCCATCGAGACAGAAAAGCAACTACAGTGACGGCCAAATAGTCCACAACAACAATACAACCTGTCCGAAATAGAGACTTAAACTAGAGGAAAAACTAGCTCACAAATCTGTTATGCTGGTTCCATTTCATGTCATTACTCTCACAATCACAACAACTAATGCAATCATTACTCACCCCCTAAGCATGGCATATTAACAAAAACTTTTGTTTTTATCTTACACGTTGTGACAAAACAGGCAGTTAAAAAACTATCAATAATAATAATAATAATAATAATAATAATAATAATAATAATAATAATAATAATAATAATAATAACAACACAACTTGGCAATTATGCGTTAATGATTAGGACATGTAGTATTCATTTTAATATAAGACAATGATAACATTAAAACACAAATGAAACTTGTGCAGGTACTGTGCTCAATCCTGGAAGAGCAGCAGAATTCAAATAATGCAGGAGTAACATGCAATGCTGCCAACGTATTTTCAGCACTTAAAACTCCACCACCATCAGTGCCAGAGAGTTCAGTGCTATTGCTGATTGTCTTTCCTCCTACATCTGCCTCATCAGAAGAAAGGTTTTCACTCTTTTTCAAGGCTTCAGCCAAACTTATCTGCTTTTGTTTGCTCATCACTACCACCTCATAAACAGTGCAATCCTATAAGCTTAAAATGTCCGTTTCAAGTCAGCCGATCGCACAAGATTATACCACAATTATGAAGCCGAAATGTTACAAACCAATGGTACGCACTGTGCATAATGTGCATATGGCTGCAGCGCCAATGTGTTTAGCATACGTTTGTCAAGGGAAAGCGTGTTTGAAAACAAACAAACCTTATAGGCTTTTGATGCCATGGTAACGACATTCACTGATTTCTATTTAAATCTATTAATATGTTTGTGATGTAATTTATTACATAGTTAAGGATGTAGCAATCTACCATAATATCATTTAAGTCTATAAATTAAATCTAGAAAAAATATATTTCCTAAACACAGCATTTAAAGATATAATATATATGAAAAAGAAATACTAATTTCTAACAAATAAAACATTCTTACAAATAATGAATAACTATAAAGTTAACAATTGGTGCTTTGTTGTGTTTAAATGTGATAAACCTTTAAGTATTTAGATGCAAAAAAAAAAAAAATCTGTTATCATAAAATTCAAAGAAAACATGAACTGAAAGAATGCTCGATTGTGCCCCTAACTCCTAATGCCGACATGCATGGCCTGTATGACAGATGACAGGAGCAGATCGATTCACTAGAATGACACCGCTACAACTGTCAGCCTCTCTGGAGACAGTGGCACTTGTATTCCTCATGGCCCACTGAGCTCCCACAGGCTGCCAGCAATGGACCTCATTAGGTCATGTTTACTCAAACCTTGTTGTTCCTCTGTCTCTTTATTCTGTCTGTTATGGGACAAAGAACACATTGGGACAAAACACATTGTAACTGGCCATTAATGGTGCCAACCCCATTCATGAATTACTGTTGTCATAGAAACCAGCTTTACTGAGTTAACCACAGCAATCAGGGGAGTGAAGGACGAGGTCAAGAGTACAAATTAAAAAAGGCTTTCGCCACCAGTAATGGGGAAAAAGACAATCAATTAGAAATCATTATGAATACTCATCACTAGTGTAAGTGTTCTGTTTAGAAGACGCATTTAATTGGTCTTAAGAGAGATTTAAGTACACATTATTAGCTAAGAAGGAAATTCATGGGGGGGGGGGTACAGTATTACTGTAGAAAACATGTTCATTAAAAATCAGAAAAATGCTATCACAAGAAAAAAGACACAGAGTGATATAAATTTACTTAAGCTTTTAGTAAATGCATAACTGGAAGAAAAGGGAGAAAACAAGAACATTTATCAAATACTGGGAAGCAAAGACCGGTACTTAACGAGACACAAATATGAAAGTTCAATTTTCTACGGCAACCAAACAGACTTCACAAAAACAAAAGAATGTTTAGGGGCAAAACAAAAGCATTACAAAAAACCATGAGAAGGGAAATAGTCGTATGTGCAACTTCTTCAAGCTATTGCAAACTAGTTACAAATAAAGTGCTACAAAGTGAGCAATAAAAAGCATGTAATTGTATCTCAGTTTCTGGGGACATGGATACTGCACCTTTGGTCTTATCCTGCCAGCAGAGTTTATTCCTTATATTATTCTTATTATTGTTATTGATGTTTTAGTTTTTGAACTGCCATGTAAATGATTAGAAATGGAACCAGCATAACTGATTTGTGAGCTAGTTTTCCCCCTAGTTTAGCCTGTATTTCAAATACAGTAGGTTTATGTGTAGCTTTTATTGTTGTCGTGGACGATTTGGCTGTCACTGTAGTTGCTGTTCTGTCTCGATGGCAGCACACTGTGTTTTTTCCTTTTTACAAAGGGAAATTCTGGAAAGAACAAAAATGCAGCACTGTGATTGGCTGAAACACTTTACAGCATGGCGATGCTGAGTCGTTGTCACGTTAGATGGGATGTTGGTGTGGTTCAGCTGTGCATTCTATGTGAAAGATTTCTGGGGCACACCTGATTATAGTCACTTTATGGTCCTGGTTACACTTAAGGATTCGGACCAAAATAATGAAACCAGTCGAGATCTCTTCTTCTTACTCTCTCAGTCCTCATGAGGTGGGTTCTGTGAGCAGGGGGTTCAGATTCAGTAACAAAAGTAATTAGGTTTCTCGCCACAGGAGCTTTTCTAGCCTGTGTTAAAATTCAGGAACAATTCACTGAGACCACAGGATCTGTTGTAATGCCAGTGACTCCAATGCTGGCCTTTTGAATCGTCTATGGAGGAGCACTTAGTGACCACTTGATGCCCCTTGCCAACTAAACACATGGGTATCCCTGACTGACTAGATAGAAAAAAATCTGTGCCACAAGTGCTGTAGCTCCCCAAATACTGTTATTTAATACCACGCTGGATTCTATGGTAAGTTCTGATGGATGTAAACAGGCATTGACTTTTCAGAAAACAGTAATAACCAATGCAAAATAATGTAGTGCAATAGAATATATCACTATATAGAACAGGATCACAAGAGGGGGTTATTATTGTAGATCTCAATACTTATCAGCTGTTAAAGTTGCAAGAGGCAGTACGATACACGCACACGCAAGCAACTACACACGCACAAGTTTGCAGTATAACGTTTACTATTGTTTAACACTTAACCAAGATGGTTAAGACAGTTTCTGTGTCCGATTTAATTACCTAACACCCACATTAACCATAGGGTGTTTTTTTAATGTTATTTCATTTCAAAGCTTAATTTGACACTTGGTTAGAATACATACAATTACTGAATGATATCATTCACAGCTTGGTAATGCACATTCACATTCACAATCCCAATCAACAAAGCAAGACTACTAAAGAAAATACAATTTAAAAAAGCTGAAAGACTTGACCACTAAGTTCATTCTCACAACTCAAACTTCTTCTTCTTCTTCTTCTTCTTCTTCTTCTTCTTCTTCTTCTTCTTCTTCGTTAAGCAAAAACACTTTATTTGACATCCTTGTAATCCTGTGATTTGTTCGATTTATATGAATGTAAAGGGATTTGTATGTGCCTTTGGGTCAAATGTATTACATTCATAACACAAATAACAGACCAATACCAATAACTGTCAGCTTTTCTATCTATCCTGCTTGCCTGTCCTTGCTGCTGGTTACAAAGGCAGAACACCTCCAGATTGTAAAGCGGTTAGGGGGATCCATGCCCTACACACCGCGGATACCAAATTCACTTTAATTACACATGTACACTTAGCACCCACATATCTGACCCTATAACATTTTGGATTCAGTGAGGGTTAAACGTGTGTCTGTTTTTCAGGGAACACAAAAAAGGCACAAAAATACATATCTGAAAGGACAGTGTTTTAAAATAAGTAGGCTTCCATTTAGATGTACTCTATTGGTTTTGTTGGTACAGTACTATATTTTTAACATAAGTAGTATTTTAATTCAGAACGATATGATTCTGACAATATCACTTGCCAAAACTAAAGAGACAACACGTTAACTGTAATACAGTACATACTTTTAAATACGGTACTTATTGTAACAGTATGTAAAATTTCCCATTAGAAAACAATTGAGTGCGAACAGCCAATCAGCTTCCAGATCTAGCGGGCATCTATTTTGCATAGATGCCCGCTGGAACGTTGAAGTGCTTAACTGTGAATTATATTTTAAATCAATCCGCGCAATACCAGCCTTTCCTCTAAATATTCTAATCTACAACTAATCTGACGACATAAAAAGCTACTTAAACATACTTTCTGATGCTGGTCTAGAGACAAGGCATATCATGTCTGCGACAGGACACCGTAACGGACGATCAATTCACAGCTACTAGACAGCAAATCAATAGGAAAGACATCATTGGTCCACAATTCTGTCATCGGCCGGATCCAAACAACACCCTCTATTAAAAATAGCCAGTCAAACTGTAAGGATAAGGATAACATGTCCAGCTAAATTATATTAACAAAGAGTAAGACCCCAATAAATAAATATGTTAGCAACAATAATAATAATTTTAATAATAATATTTTCTCTACGTGTATGTGAGAGTGTCGTTTTTCTATTCTAATTACGTTAGGGACTATTTTCCTCAGCAGAATGTTACCTGCCAAAATATCAGAAGTGCAAGGTAAACAGAGGTTTTAAAGTTTTTTTTAAAGAAAAAATAAATAAATAAATAATTTTCTAATAGCGATAGAGCTCTCTCAATGCGGGCTTTAGCTTGTGGTACATGACCTTGACTTTCGTTAGCGCCCGCGCCTTCGGCAAACTCCAGTCGCGGTCATCCACCACACGGTAGAGCGCGCATCGACGGTACGGTAACGTTATCCCAAGTCAGTATTCAAAATTGCAGAATAAAGCGCTCAGAAGAAAAAAAAAATACATCACAGTAGCTGGAACTGTTTAATGGTTAACTGTTACATTACCCTGGCTTGTTCGTTCACTTTGTTTTGGCTGCATTTTCGTAAGGTGAAACTGGTGGCAGTGCTGTGTAACCGCACAATACAAGGCATTAGAGATAATAATAATAAAAAAAAACCATGGCCTGTGACGGCTGTTCAGATGAATTGTAACATTGAAGACATCAAAAACTGGTGACAGAGTCAGAAGTCATGTGTGACGGGTAAGTGCATTAATTTGTTACATATATATAATGGGGATTGATTTTAGTCTTAACACATTGGCGGTAAAACGCGACTGACGTGTGCCTGGGTAACGGATATCCGAGTCGTAACAGTATTCTTTTAAATATGTATTACTCAGTGGTAGTTTTTTATTGTTTATTATAGTTTCATAGATTTATTATGAGTTTGCTAGGAAATCATGTGTTTGTCAATATTTGCAGTACATGCTTATAAGTGTTGCAAACAAATCATTTCACATTTTAAGGAGGGGTAACTCAAATTAGCAAAATTAACTTTGATTGCAGAGATTTTATATTTAGGTTCCATGTTTAATGTGCATTGCTGAGAGAGAAAAAAACAAACAAACAAGCAAGACTATAATTGCAGGCAATGGCACTTCAGGAAAAAAATGAAATTCGTTTTCATGTGATTATAAACCTTATATCTGTTTTTCCCTGTTTCAAACAGTATAGTACAGTACACTGTGATATACCCAGACAAACTAGATACAGTACAGTTCACATCAAAGAATAATGCAGTCAACAATTAACAAACTGAGATTTCCACACCACATAAAGTAATGAGCATTGTATATATATATATATATATATATATATATATATATATATATATATATATATATATATATATATATATATTAGTTCAATTTTAATGATCCTTTAATCACCAACAGTCTTTCCTGCTCAGTGTAGCATAGAGGCTTGTATTGATCAAGGCAGCATTTCCAGGGCATATTCGATAAAGTCACTGGATCTAAGTGCCTGAATGGCTGTACTGAAGTTACACTGGCACGCAAAGCACTGAGGGCTGGGAGACTGAAGGACATGTCTGCCGACTCCAGGGTGGGAGTCTGAGCTTCCCTAATCATTTAAGAGCCCCAGCAGAAAAAGCTTGCCAGCCGGACAGTCTCCACCCAGAGACTTTCTCTATCCAATACATGGCCAGGAGCCAGGCTCCAAGGAAAGGGCTAATCAATTCTTTCTAATACTACACCAGGCTGCCGTTTCAGCTATTTTCTTTCAACTGTGCAGCAAAAGGCACTTTACTGCCTGAAGTAATCTCTCTCTCTATCTCTGTCCGTCTCTCGAATTAAAATGACCAGTTATGCAATTATTGCCAACATATATATTTAAGTGAATTATAAAACATATATGAGGTGATGTGACAGGATGCAGCTATTTGTGCTACTTCTCTTTTTTTACCCTAATATAAATCATGAGATATCATTGTTTCTGCCAGCTGCTTTAAATAATTCTACATTGAATATCTCTCATATGCTGTTTATTTCATACAATAGGCCTAATTTTCAATGCTAATAGTAAGGCCTCTCTGGGTATTTTTTTTGTGCTTGCCAGTTTCTGAATTTAGTTTGTGGTTATTAGTTTTTTTGTTTGTTAAGAATCTGCCTGTGTCTGCCAGTGCCCCCTCCTTCATTTCCCCCTCCCTCTCTCAAAAGACTGCAGACAGACGAATCAATAGGGAAAAGCATTCTGTTCATACCTATCCAAAAGTCAATATGACATCATAAAATTGATTTGGATTTATTTATTTATTTTAACTTCAAATAAAAAAAATAATAAAACAGTACCATCACATTTGCTAAATCACCAAGGTTGACATTTGTGTCTTATGGTATTGAAACTTTAATTCCACATAACATAAAACAAGCTACAGTTAATACATATTTAGAATAATAACTAACTGAATAAATAAATACTGCATGCAATGCGAAACAAAGCAAACGTTTATCAACCCCACATCCTTATCAGAGAGACACGTTAGACAGGGACACAGATATTAACCAAAAGGCTTTGACTCGGTGTGTTCTGCTGTTCATTAACCTTGACATGGATAGATGAAGTGTTGCATTCTAGTGCCTAATCCTGTGCTGTAAGTTAGAGTCTGGTTGCCTTCACACTGTTAGACAGTGGCTGACTAATCACATTAAGTACCAACTGCAACTTTACTTTTAATTGTATTTCAAATATATGTGTACCCTTAAAAATAATAATACAAAAAACAATACATAAATGAAGATATTTATTACAAGAAAAGTGAGATGAGTGTTCACGTTGAAACTGCTAATACATAGCATAACAAAATAGAATTTAAAATCTATGAGGAGATGACATGTGGTATGCGTACCTGACCAACTGTCTTACCATGCTCCCAAGTACAAAGCACTAGAACGCTGGTAACATGTACATTAATGCCACCTGCTGGATGCTAGACCCTTCATTTATGAAGAATACCCAGATTAGCCTGACTGCTGCTGGAAGAAAGTGGATAATGTTGGCTCTGGGTTACAAATTACAATCACAGTCCATTCAATTCAAACTCAACTAGTTTGATACATTTCAAATATTCTATACTAGATTTGAAAACACCTTAAATGTACCCTTTGAATTAATCAAAGTCTTTGTCCCCAAAGTTAATTGTATAAAGGCAATAAGACCCTCCACATTGGGCATTACCAGGCATTATGGACTGTTTGGATGTAATAGCGCCCTTGACTTCGATTCAGGCCCCATTACCCAAATGGTCCATAATTCCTGGTAATGGATGCAGACTTGTGCTGAAGGTGATTAATGGATACGTCTGCTAACTCTGAGATGAAACTCTCAGTCTTAACTGGAGACATCTCCAACACCTCCCTTATAAGTAATGCATTGCATTAAACATCTAAAAACAGGGACTTAGCAAGACAACCTTCCAACACTTAAAATTATTCAAAGAAGTGTAGCACAATGAGATACCTATCGTAGCAGTATGACTGCTTCCCTGGAAAGGTAACAAACTAAACCAGATTAGTGAAAGAAGCAGGTGAGAAGGACTATGTTGCAACCACCAAGAGAATTAATTTCTTTCATATGCCAGACATCTCACCAAAGTTAAAGAGTTCAGTCAGGTTTACAGGTTGTTGGTATATAGTTCTGTCCAGACCAATAAGCGACTAAACAATTGAAGACATGCTTTGTGTAATGATCCATTTAAGACCTGTCCTAGGTTTCTGCACAAGATGTGTCTTCCATTAAACCGGAGACTATGCTGGACATTGAGTATCTTGGAAGAAGTTAAATAAATGGCACACCAATAGTTATGCAGCGCAATCCTGTGTCTGAAGCCTTAGTGTTCATCTTGGGCTTCACTGTACAGTCCACCCTTGTACTTCCACTCACAGAAAATACACATCACAATCGATACAAATTAAACAATAAAACATTCTGAAGTAAACCCAGAAAATCCAGGTGATCACATTTGCCATTTATCCATAGGTTGCAAATGAATGTACCTATATTTATTAGCTACAGTATAATTTTCACCGGAAGTGCATCAGATTAAAATAAAAAATCTGCCATTGCTTAAAGGTAGAGCAGCTGTACAGTGTACTGTATGCCTCTCTACAGCTATGGCCAAACACTTTACATAACCTAGAATTTTAGGATGGAGACATAATTAAAAATAATAAAACTGTAGGAACATACTTTAGACATTTTATTTAACAATCAAATAAACTACACAATGACGTTGCAAGATCTATTCGAAGCCGTAACAGTAGTACATTATTTCATGTTAGATTTGAAATGCCACATTTTTCAATTTGTGTCATTTTTTTCATTAGGTATATGGATAAATAAGTGGCATGTAATCCAGTATGTTAATGTAACATTATTCAGCAGGTTTCATTTGACTTTATGAAGCAAAATTGGTTAATTTATAGGTTGATTCAAAACTTTTGTCCATAGCTGTATATCATTAAAAACAGAACAGTAGCAGGTAACTATAGAACTTTTACAAAGAAACAACAGGTCAGTTTCCAAGCAGGCCTTAACCATTACCTTAATGAAACCCTGCTGAGTATAGGTATACATGTTATGCATACCAGCTATTTCTAAGCAGATATTTTCAAGCTGTTTCTGTAACAGTTATAAAAAATGTACAGTAGCTGAGTAAATATTTTACTGCTCAACTCTACTTAAAAAACAGAAGCAAACTAAACCTCACTTATATCTGACTTCATTAGAGATCCTTTTAATTGAGTAAGCTCTAGTTCAGATGCTTTCCCCTGTGGATAATATAGTTTTATACAGTTAAATCATAAGTTAGAATGGAAAAAAATAGAAAGGACATTTACAGCATCTATCAGCGCAGGGTTTCTTAATGGTTTTCCATTTGTATGCTTCTGTGTTTAAAAAGGACCCTTCTTAAAAGTATAATTACTTAACTAAGGCTTCATTTTGTTCTTTTCCTTTCAGCGGTGCCCAGTGCTGGTCTTTGAACCCATTTCACTCCAAGTTCAACAGATAAAATGAAAAAATGTAAGCAAGTAAAAGTAATTAAGAAATCATTACTTGAAATCCATTCTGCCCTGAAATATATTCATGATTTTTTTTTTAAAATTTTAGTGTGCAAAATTTTGTCACCATGGTATTATCATAATAAAATTCCCCAAATTTATTTTTAAAATTTTTTATTTATGTTTTTTTTTTTTTGCAGTTAATCAACAATTTATTTTCCCATTGCCTCTCTGGTGAAGCCCATTTTCACTGTCACTCAGAAGTGAATCCATCAAACTACTGTTTTTATAACAGGAAAAGTGGGCTACAACTTAGTCAAAAGAAGATATAAAATCTGGAGGACAAAAAGCAAAACAATAAGGAATTTAAAATAATCTATATCAATACAGAACTCACTGTATAAAAAATAACCCACACAATACTTTCCTCCTATATTTTGGACTATAGAGGTACTAGGGCTGTGCAGTTTAGTGTGTAAATTGACACATGTTGCAGAATTAGCATATAGCACTGATTAGTCATGTATGCGTGACTCAGAATTATCTGCAACTATGTATACTGGGAGATGTAGTTTTTTTTAGGTATTTTTAATCAAAGGCTAAATCTTAGGTAGGACTACAGTACAATTCCACAGTGAACTGCGTGCAAAGGCACATTTCTATGGAAATGAGCAAAGTGAAAGACATTTCATATTACAAAGAAAGGTAAGAGAAATGTTGCAGATAAACAAATGGTTTTAGTTAGATTGAATAGTGCTCATCGTGGGATGGATAAGGATGTCAGTGCCCTGGCTGAAAAGGCAATTTGCTTCCAAGTGAAGTTAGTTGCCATTGGCTGGTACTCAAATTGTATAGACAAGGGAAATGCTGCTTTTGTTACTACAAAACAGCCTTCATTTAAAACCTGACAACAGGTTTTCAATGAAAGGGAATTATGCTAGGTCTGAGTAGTTGCACACCCCTAAGAGGTACTGTACATGTTTTTAAAGCCTAGATAATAATTTAATTTGTCCACAACTGGGCTCATAAGCCTTTCACAGCAAACAATAGGATGAGAGGAGAACATGCATTGATAAGTATGTGTGTTTGTCTTGTGGGGTGGAGGAGGGGACATCGCTACACGCAGCAAGGCCTACAATCTACGTGCTTTGACGACAGCATACATGCCACTGCTTTTTTAAAGAAAGATTTTACCCTTTCACCGAATAAACATTCTCAAGGGCTTATTTATTGTTTATGTCTGTTTGGACTTGCCTAAACAGTCACAATGGATTACACAGAAACCAGAAAGAATCTCTTTGAGAGATGGAATGGAAAAGTCTGCTTCTTATCCCAGTAAGGGATAAATATATACTGCTGAAATGTATTGTCGCTTGGTGTGTGCCAAGTTCTACTACACATTTCCAGACCCACAGTAAATGTGCACTTTGCAGTCGTTTTCCCATTTCCAACAGTTAAACCATGCTTCTAGCATGTACTTACCATTCCTTACCACCAGGGTATTCACTGTGCCTTTACTCTGCTTTACTACACTTTCCTATGTTTTTACCATGGTATGCTGCAGTAAACCTTTAAGAGGCATTCAGAGACTTCTGAATTCACCACATCTAATGTATTATTTCATTTGGAAGAGTTAACTATACAAATCCAGAAACAGTACAGTATTTTGCAACAGAATACTGGTGCAAAAACCAGACACAGAGATGAATGATAAGGTAGCAACTGCATTTTACAGCTAGTTTACAAAATCTGATATGTATCTGTACTTGTTTCTATGCCTAAAGTCACCAATCTTCTAAAATGTTAATCGATAATGTGTATTGAATTTCAATGGCGGCTGAATATAGTCTGTTAGTTTGCTTGAGAAACAGATGCTGCTCAGTTGGATTTGCACAGTATCTGTAATGAGAAGCTGCAAGCCAGGGTCACGTCATGGATAGTTAAAAAAAGGTTGTGGGTGATCTGCCAAACCGGTGCCTAGAAAGTTCACCTCAGTACAGTGGCATGGCAGGAGATATTGGACAAGTATAAACTTGAGTGAGAAGAATACATTATCCAGAGTACAGAAACTGTAGATTTTTCTTTTACACGGTATTAAATGTCGGGACAGAAGCATAATTTCAGTCAAAGGAAACATTTTGTGTGACCTCCACCTGGAGTTCAGGACCCCCTCCTTTGAAGACAAGGTTCTGTACATCCTGCTCTGTAACAAACATGTGCTAATTCCTGTTCAGACAGCAGCTAATCAGTCAATAGAATGTTTACAGATATATAGCACAGATAAGTGTGGATGTTAGTGTGTTTTAGAAGATCCTTAAAGAATGCAGACTCCGAATGTTCAGCAGGAGTCAGCTTTAATGCTCACGGTTTTTGTATGTGAAAGATGTTTGCCCAGTCTTTGTCCTCATACTTAAGAATCCTGAACTTAGTCCTGCATTCCTCAAAGAACATCTCATTAACATCCTAAAACCAGAAGAGGCTCCGAATAAACATGAACTCAGTTGTAAATAAGTGCAGCCAGGTGTAATTATTGACCTCCTCAAATTTAAAGCCTGTTTTGTTATAGGCTTTTTCAAAATGTATCAGCTTGTATCCTAATAGACCTTAATTGGACTAGACTTCCTCATATGTCTTCCTTTGGGTCAGTCAGTTACAGCATCAATTTTATGCTTGGCAGGCCCTGAACACATCTTGTTTCCAATTAGACACCAAGAGTTTCTCTGGGGAAAAAAATAATAAAAAAAAAATCTGTCTTTTTAATTGCGATTAGATCTTTTAGTTGTTTCCTGTCACAAAAACATCTTTTATTTTGTTTTTGATTTTACATCTACAGTAAACTCCCTCCTTGAGTCTAGCCCCATATAAAGACTGGCTCACGATTAAGACCACACACTGTCTAGAAATCTCCTTGTATTTACCTCTCTATCAGACCAGTTCATTACAAAAATAAATTAATTATAATCTAAATGGTCTGGTTTCCTACTCTTGATTTGGATTCCGTTATATAAAAAAATACAATAGTACCATCAAACATCACTATGGTTTACTATGGTATACTGCAGTACAACCTATATTTTGTTGTACGGAACAATAGTCTTTCTGGATGGTGCTGTAGGTTTTTTTTTTTTTTTTTTTTTTAATATATGGGACATAAAGTGTATAGTTTTGGAACGGAGATCATGAGTCCTGCACTTTGATGCTTTAAAACAGTTATAAATTCAGCTCTCAGATGATGAGGCAGGTGTTACAGTATGTTATTTAAAGAGTTAACGCTTTGGGAATGAAGCCCACTGCTTTTTGTTCTGTTCCTTTATGCCATGCAAATGCTTTATAACCAAATCATCACTGACATGACCTTGGGTCACATGAGATGTCCATATGGGTCATTTGAAGTGAAGTGCCCATCAGTTGTTTACATACAGAAACCAGGATGTATCCCTTACAAGGCTGAACATGTTTAGTCAGACTTGTTTGAATTAATACTTGAAATGTCTGCAGCCACACAGCCTTGAGAATCTAATTGTTGTAGGTCTCAGCAGCTAAGAAAGATTGAGCCCAGTTCTCAAAAATAAGTTTAGTTCCCATACCCCTGTAAATGGGGACTGGGTATCTTTGGAAACTAGATATTGACTTTCAGCAGATACATGTATTCTACATGTATTAGAAGTCTATGAGTGTCTTATTATTTCATTATTTGGTCAAACTTTACATTAAGTGTCTCTAATAACTGTGTATTTACATAATAGTTCTTAGTAATAAATACAGGTGTACTTACACATAATTATACTGCATAGTTAGTGAACTTAATGCATAAATCGTTTTTCACGACAACTCTAAAAAGATTTACATGTTACATATACAGTCAGCACTCTGCTATGACATTTTGGTATATATATAACAAATTAATAAACTTTCACATGCGATTTCCGACTCTGCCACCAGCTTTCTCAACAAAGCCAATCTCTTCAATGTTATAATTTCTTTATTGTTCGGCTATTCGTTCATTTTCAAAAAGTAATAAAAAGCCATTATATTACTCAGAACGCAGGCAGTTACAGCACAGCAGTGGGGTGGGGTGGGGAGGGGAGCCGTGTGTGTGTGCCTTGATTTTACAGCTAGATGTTACACTGTGTAATGCGTTAAAGTAGAAGAATATTCCAGGAATATACCCCAGTGAATTAACTACAAAACAAAGGATGCCAATTAGCAGTTCAAGTTAAACCTTTTGTTTATTCCCAAAATAAATATTACATTAAGTTGAAACCACATTTTATTTATTTTTAACTTTATTTTTTCATTCCTTGCCATTGCCGTGTATTCGCAGGTTTACTTGTGGCTTTTGTAGCTGAACAAGCAAACAGAAACTGAAATTTAACTTTAAACACTTAACCTAAAACAGACGTGGGATTGGCATTGGAAACGAAGGGGAAAAAACCCACCATTTT
Organism: Polyodon spathula; assembly: GCF_017654505.1. Taxonomy (NCBI): domain Eukaryota; kingdom Metazoa; phylum Chordata; class Actinopteri; order Acipenseriformes; family Polyodontidae; genus Polyodon; species Polyodon spathula. The sequence goes on along the minus strand of NC_054536.1, from coordinate 7,153,030 downwards.
GGTTCTTGTTTATTACACTCCACATATCAAAGTCACAACAAAAATATATAATATATACAATCTATATAAAAATCACTACCCAACATTTCCAGCAAGTTGGGCACTGTTTAGGCGAGGCATTTCAGGACTTGCTTGCCTTTTTTCTGTGCCATGAGATTCGATCTCATTCTAAAACAGCACACATTTTTGACCCAGATGGCCTTTAATAGTGATCACTATGTGTGTGCGTGCATAATCTCTTTTGTTTACTTTTTGCTGTCTCAGATTTTTAAACAGTGGCTCAAGAGTTGCTGTGCTGATCCTGTTTTTTATGTATTAATCTCACATCACACAGAGCTCTTTTTCATTTGCCATTTTTTAAACTGTCACGCAACTTCTGGTTAGGTGGTGATAAATAAGTGCAAGGTATTTTTGTAATTTCTACAGAATACGAACATCTGATATATATATATATATATATATATATATATATATATATATATATATATATATATATATACACACACACACACACACACACACACACACACACACACACACACACACACACACACACACACACACACACACACACACATATATATATATATATATATATGACTGCCAAAGATATTCAAAGTGAATTGGCTGCAATGGGGTTTCCATTTCAGCCATAGGTTGAATATTGCATGGTAAAGGTCTCATTGTTCACAGGCCAAGGAAACAGCCACTCTTAGGAAAACATTACAAGGACAATCGCTTAAAGTTTGCAAAACGGCATTTGAATGATGGATATGATTTCTGGTCAAAGGTTTTGTGGAGCGATGAAACAGAAATCGAGCTATTTGGTCACACTGATCGTTACGTTTGGAGAAAGTCTGGTGAGGTGTACAAAGAAAAGAACACCATACCTACTGTCAGGAATGGAGGTGGTAATATCTTTCTATGGGGCTGTTTTCCTCTAATGGCACAGAAAATTTAGTTCCAATACATGGACAAATGGATTCCATAGCATACCAAAATATACTGTTCAATCATCTGAAACCCTCTGCTACAAAACTTCACATCAAAATCTGCTTCAGAATGGTTAAAGAAGAATAAAATGAAGGTTCTGGAATAGCCTAGTCAAAGTCCCGATCTAAATCTGATTGAGAATCTTTGGTATGAGCTGAAGAAGACTGTGCACAAGAGAAGTCCTTGGAATTTGAATGAACTGGACCAATTTTTCATTAAAAGAACTAAAGAACCATGCCAAAAGCTCATTGACAAATATCCTAATCTTTTAAAATAGGTTATTATTGCAAAAGGTGACTCAATTAGCTTTTAATTTAATTTTCCTTGTCAGGGTATGAATACTTTTAAATTAGCATTTTTGGAGTTTTGCAAAAATATTGCTGGAATAAATAATTGTAGACATCCATTTCTTGTAACTTTATTTCCTCATCCACAAAAGTAAAACTTTTTCTACAAAAGATTTTTCCTATAATTATTTGTTTTTGAGAAATTTCTCGAAATTATACATTTACTTTGGGGTATGAAAACTTTTGACTACAACTGTGTGTATATATAGGCTGTATTGGAAAATTATTGACCAGAGGGAAGACTATTGTTACCAACAGGGGGCTATAATGCCTGAAGCCGCAGACTGAGGTCATTCCCTGAAGGTAACAGTAGGCTTCCCGAGGTGCGTTTCATTTTCCACTATGGCTGAGTGTGCAGTACATATTTAATATGAGTCAGTCAAGAAAATAAGTGAGCACGGCTGGATAGTAAATATAACTAGATAACATAAATAACAAAATGGCACTGAAGTTCATGCCGCACAGTTTTTTTGGCTTCCAGTTGTCCGTCTGGCTTGCCGAGTGCCGCATAATACAGCTAGACCCCAGCCGTCATATTTGTTTACATCGTCGAATTTGTTTGAAGTTCAGAAAGTCAAAAAACAGTGACAGTGATGCTTTAATCACTATTTTAGTGTTTGGAGCATCTTTTGTGATTAATTTTCTGTTAAGTCACAGAATCACGTTCAACATTTTTTTCACATTCAGCCATTTTTTCTTGTTATGAGGAGTGGAAAAGGGCGTTCCTTTGAAAAGGGGCGGGACTGACAGCGATGTGAATCAATCACATCACAAATCACAAAGACGTTAGGGCAATAGTTCAATGTCTCTCTCTCTCTCTATCTATCTATGCATGCAGTATTATAATTACACACATCAAATTGTTATTGCCAAAGTAGTACGTAGGAGGCAGAAACTATAACATGACAGTGTTGTGAAAGTCAGGCACTTTTTTTATTACCAACCATTTACGTTGCCTAGTAACAGGGCTTTTGCTTCAGTTACTGAGTCACTGTCAAGCACATTTCTTTGGTTTTTTATTGCAGAGTTGAATTGATAACATTTTCACTGTGTTTCTTGGTAAACTTAAATGCAAAAAAAATATGCAAATGTATTTAAACAACTGTCATGTTCAATGATTTACATCATTCATAAATACTTAAAAAAACAAAAACAAAGTCATACTCTTCAAATGTCTTTCTACCAGACAGTCAAAAATAATCTGTATTGACATTTTCTTTGCAGTGCTGGCTCCAGTGAAATTAGATTCTGTAGTAGAAAATAAGTTCCAGAAATTCAATTTGCTTATGATAAGGGTATGTAAGATATACGTATACACAGGAAAGTTCGATCAAACTGCACTTGAAATATGTCTGCAAATATTGCAGACAAGACTAATGTTAATGTTTGAAGTAACTCAATCAAAAAAAAAAAAGCGCATTACTTTGCTTTAGCTAACATGAACAGGTTTTTATTTAATTGGCAAGCACATTAGACACTGCATAAAATTCAGACATTTTTCTACTGCGAATAATAGGACGATTGCTTACTCGTGATCTGGTTTCCTGCAGAAGAAACCCCACCAATCGCAGAGGCCTTAATGCATTTGTGGCCAGATTAGGGAAAGAAAAAAGCAAACAGTGTTTTGGTAATGAAATGATACTAGTAATCTAAGGTCAGTTGGGATGAAGGGGGAGGTGAGGCAGCAGAGGCCCACTCTATAGTACAGTACATAAATAAATTGCATTGCAAGCCTCCTTGTGTTTAGTGTTGCCTCTCCCCTCAGTTTAAAATATATCGCTAACCAAATTAACCATTGTAAGTTTCAATTAAACACATACCCACCATGTATATGTATAATGCTGTTTTCTTTTGAAAGAATGTAACAAAAAAGTTAGTTATTTTTACCATAATAGCATGTAGCCTCAAATGACATTTTCTAGTCTCCAGTCTTCTCGTCTTTTTTCAATCTCCCTGGCTGCGATCATTCTGAGTAGCTCATATTACAACTGCTCAAATATTGTGTTGCTTTTTTTTAAATGCCTTTAAATGAGACGGGTTGTACAGACAGACTGGAGAATTACAAATGTAATACTGATCCACAAAAAGGGAGACAAAACCGAACCAGGTAACTACAGACCAATAAGACTGACTATTATATGTAAACTTATGGAAATTATAATAAGGTCCTAAATGGAAAATTACCTATATGGTAACAGTATCCTGAGAGACAGCCAGCATGGTTTTACGAATGGGAGATTTTGTCTAACTAACCTTCTGGATTGTTTTGAGGATGGAACATCGACAGTGGATAATTGCAAAGCATATGAGATGGTTTATTTAGATTGCCAGAAAGCTTTTGACAAAGTCCTGCATAAAAGATTAATTCTCAAACTGGACGCAGTAGAGATTCAAAGAAATGCATGCACATGGATTAGGGAGTGGTTAACATGTAGAAAACAGAAAGTACTGATTGGAGGAGAAACCTCAAAATGGAGCAAGGTAACCTGTGGAGTACCACAGGGATCAGTATTAGGTCTTCCGATCTTTATAATGTACATTAATGACTTAGATTCTGGAATTGTAAGCAAACTTGTTAAATTTGCAGACAACACAAAAATAGGAAGCGTGGCATTCAAAATGATCTAGACAACATTCAGAACTGGGTAGACACATGGCAAATGACATTTAATAGAGAAAAGTGGTACTGCATGCAAGCAATACAAATACCCATTATAAATACCATATGGGAGATAATGTAATTGGAGAAGCAATCTATGAAAAAGATTTAGAATATTGTATTTGGTTCTGGTCACCTCACTACAAAAAAGATATTGCTGCTTTAGAAAGAATGCAAAGAAGAGTGACCAGAATTATTCTGGGTTTAAAAGGCATGTCATATGCAGACAGGCTAAAAGAATTGAATCTACTCAGTCTTGAACAAACAAGGGAACATGGCGAAGTGATTCAAGCATTCAAAATCCTAAAAGGTATTGACAATATCGACCCAAGGGACTTTTTCGACCTGAAAAAAGAAAGAAGGACCAGGGGTCACAAATGGAGATTAGATAAAGGGGCATTCAGGACAGAAAATAGGAGGCACTTTTTTACAGAGAATTGTGGGAGTCTGCAATCAGGGTTTGATCATTATTTGCAGCAGGGATTAGTTTAAGGATTTTCAAACTCGCATCAAAGTACATTGAAGTGTGTGTCAGTGGGATCTCACAGTAACGGGAGCAGCTCACTCACCATTGACAGCACACTTTTCTTTTCAGCTGCATTTGCATGGTGTTTTCTTTTACATTGTGTATTTCTGTTTATTGTTTACACTGCAGTGTACTGACTGCTGTGGCGGTTAGCATTGCTGGTACCAACCCGTGCCTATTTTGTATGTTTTGGAAATAAATCCTGGCTGTCTGTGCAACATCTCAACACAGCTCCTGAGTCAGTGGATTACCCACAACCCCATATCACAACACAGCTGTGTAAATGTTCTTTAAAATTCACGGCAGTGTTACGGGTAAAGTATTGTATTTTGTGGCATGTGCACAGAGATATGTTACAGATTTTTTTTTTTTAAAAACAGCAACTATACAGCAACTAAACTAGGACAGCTATCAGTTCTAGTACATCACGTGTAGGTTAACCATTTAGGCCTCGCAAAACAAATAAAATGTGTAACCCATACTGATCTTGGGCAACAGTCAAGTTATCAGTGACCACTGACAAGCAACCAGGCTGTTTTACCAATTCCACAATCTCCTGCTTGTGATACTCAGCAACTATAGGTAAGTATTCACTTCTCAGCTGGGCCGACGAAAGAATCACTCCAGCATTTGCTACACTCTGTCTGAAGAATTGACATAACTTTTTGGTTGTTCAGTTTTTCAAAAAGAATATTTGTGCAAACAAACACGTCTGTCAGGTCAAAATTGAATGTATTTAATGACTTTTGGAATATGGAAGTCATTGTTTTTTGTTTCTTTGCAAGTAAAGCAGTCCCCAGTACTGCTCTGGATTTCCGCCTTTCTCTTTCGGTGAATACTTGAATCTAAATGCCTGTCAACAGTTGATTCCAGTAATGCTGCAGGACGTACAGAAGAGCTTCCCTCCATTGCTGTATAAAACTCCTGCTGGATACTGCTTTACGTGATCTGCTGCAGATATATTTTTAGCCTTTTTAGAGACATCCGTTTTCTTGTTTACAGCATGTAGTATTTTAATTTCCCACTTAGATTACATATAGTGACATGACATAATCACTGCACAGCACTGTGTGCATGGTGAATATTACATACAGACACACAGCAGAGCTGTACAGTTTCGTTCGGCTAATTTCACGATTTCCGAGCAGCCCATGAAATCGCGATTTACACAGGGCCTTACTCAGGATTGAATTGTTCTCCATGAGGGGTGAGAGTGGTACCCATCATGATAGTACAAGGTTCCAATCAAGTTCTTCGAACAAAAATTTTTTGTAAATGGTGACCAAAGTTTTCCCCAGCAAGTTTGGTGGGAATCAAGTGAACTCCTTACTATACACAATATTATTCCAATATATATATATAATTCACCAATGTATGTATATATATATATATATATATATATATATATATATATACATATACACACACACACACACACACACACACACACACACACACACACACACACACACACACACACACACTATGCTATAAAACCATGTTTTTGAAGCACATTCTGGTGACAAAATAAATCTTCTTTACTCATGAAAAGTGCAGACAGGGCACTACAAAGGTTTAAAAAATGCCATACTTTATTTCATTCATACTAACAAATAACTCTTGAGATAAAGCTTTGTGTGAGCACTGGCCGGTCTCTACCTCTAGTTTATTGTTTGCTCATTGATGTTTGTGAGTATGTGCATCTGTGTGATACAAAAAGCTCCCTTCAGTATTGAAATAGCACTGTGCATATATACTGTGCAGACACAAGCCAGGGCAGGAAAAGGGCACTTTGTTTGAAAAAGGCATCCTCGTGTCCTACTGATCAGGAACTCACAGTAACAGGATAATTACAGGAAATACGAAGGAAACTGAGGGTTCTAATGGCATGCAACATAATGGATATCAGGGGCAGCACTCTGCTGAGCAGAGATGCTCTTCAGGTGGAAACAGTTTAGGCAGGAGACAGTCACTGACCACATGTGTGATCTGTTGAACATTTGCAAGTCTAAGCAGTATCATTGATTTGTGAATTATCAAATTAATGTGAAATAACAAAGAAGTGGTTATATATAATCAAATCAAACAATCTAATATACATAAATATAATGCCGGCACAGTGAGAAACTGCACTATTTCATCTCCTGTTGAAACCTCATACAGTGCACAGTATATTATTGTTGCACTGTTACCATTTTCCATCATTACACAAGCCAAAACGTTTGTCTACTTTTCTCATCAAGACTGCACCTTAGTACAGAAGCTTTGACAGTAGCTCAGTTGGAGTCGTGGATCGCAGTGCAGAATGAGTGAGGTTGAAGCCAGGTGCAAACTCTCACTGGACTCAACAGAAGATTCAACTAGTGACTTAACCTTACCTCCCTTGGGTGCTAAAGCCACACAAACAAGCACTTCTGACAGTAATTGCTTTTGACTGCAGACACTGGAAAGACTTTTGACCTGCATGACCTTTAGGTGGCATTTCCCCTGCCTGGGCTGGTTCTACAAATAAAGCTGATAAACACATACCTTACGGTGCACAGTTCTTTGTATTGAAGGCGAATTTAAACTGACTGGAATGTTGCTTGCACAGTTAATAAGTCATTGTGCCTTCCTTAATCTTTACTAGCAGGAGTCCGGCTGTGGAATCTGCCCAATGACAGGCTGTTAAGAGGATTTCTGGTAGCACTTCATGATGGAATTACACTTGTATTCAACTTACTTTCCTGATGTATAACTGATTAATTGAAGGAATGGAAAGTTTTTCACTAAGCCTACGTCCTCACAGGGGGAAAATGAGCACCTGGTTCATAATTTGACACACTGAGTCCTGTTACCTACTGGGCCTCAGAATAGCCGGTGATCATTTTCTGAACTCACACTAGCATTAGATTTTGCATTGAAAAGGTACTGGAAAACCAGAGCCAGATTGCAGATAATACAAATGAGCCACATTTTACATGTTAGACCTGCAAATTGATATTAAAACCAACAGAGCCACGCACTAAACCAAACGTATATGTGAGATCACTGGGTGAAAAATTGAAGTTTGTCATTATCAACATATGTACATTCCATTCATCGACAGGTTCTTAATTCAAGTTGCAAATTATATAATTTTAAATGAACCAATGTTGTTGTTTTATTTTTCTTTTATTGATTAATAATTTAGGTCATATTAATGAGTGTCCAAAACGTTCTTGAGAAAGGGGGATACCCTTCCCCTCCGCCTCCTACTCCTCCTCCCCCTCACCTCTCCTCCCCTCCCCCATCAATATTATTGGGATGAAAATACTAGTGAAGGGCACACAGGAAATATTGTTATGCCAACAAACCCAGAGAGCAGCACATTTTCAGATGATAGGGTAAAGTATATAACAGCATAATCAAAAATTGTTAAGGACTGGAAAACCAGGGGTTAATAGGCCGGATCACACCGGTCCTAGGCATGTTAGAGTTCTCTGGACAATATTTACTTCCTCATTTTCCATGTATGAGGAAATTAAAGTAAATGAGCATGAGCATCCTGTCTAAATGTCTTTGAATAAAATAAACAGCTCGGTTTCTACATATCACAGGAAGCACAAATCCACTTTGTTATGTTTCCTAAAGGCATAAAAAGCTCTTAACTGTAATGGTTTATTTTAAACCACCCTGAACTTTGCTCAGTCTACACCCCTGCTGACTCCAAAAGCATCACTGAAACAAATCTTTCATTTTCTGGAACAAAGAAAACACAGTTTTTTCAACAAGAGTTCTTTTTCTTTTTCCAGGACAAAGTGGTGCCAGCAAGAATTGTGTAGGCGAGGCCTAGGCCCTGAGCTACACCACAAACAAATCCATGGACCCTGGGGCCATGACACTGTACTTTTTCAACAATTTGCTTTTGTTGATAGTCATTGGCAATTTGCATACAGCTTTGTGTATCAATTAACTTCACCTTTTACACTGTGACCTTGAGAATATAGCACTCCTTTTTGACATAATAAAAGACAACTCCCACAAAGCATTTCATCCGGGCAGGAACTTAAACATTATCATAGAGCCTCCTTATTTGGAACAAAGAGATTTTTAATGAAAGGAAAACCGAGGAGAATCTGTCTCCTCCTGCCAGTCTAATTAAAACGCAAAAGAGACCATTTTAACGTACCAATAAGCATTCTCAAGACATTTTACTTAATATATTGTTTTGCTGTTTGAATGGCTGTATTCTTAACTGATAATTTAAAAGTGCAGAATTGTTTAATAAATAGCCAGAGGATTTGCATGGTAAAATTGCATAAACCAGCCTTTGTAGGAAATAATGTCGAGAGACAGATTTCAGAAATGTAAAGCTATATCTTTTTTTTTCGAATTGGTTACTACCAGCAGAACATCTACTGGCAGCAGTCTTTCTGGGGTTTTCCTATTACCAGTACACATTCTACTGCCAGTAGTTTAACATCAGGGCTAAAGAAAGATAAATATTTTATATTTGAGAAAGGGGAATGGGTAGTTATAGTAAGAATTTATTTTGTGCAGCGACTGGCAGCAGCGGAATCAGCAGCCTTAGTGCCAGTAAAAATCCTACCGGTGGTAACATCGGCCATATTTTAAAAAATTGAACAGTAGGTGCACATTTATTTTTTAAGACAAATGTTTTTGAGCATTAAAGAATACAAATTGATTTTTATACCCATCTAAGTGCCTGCATTACTGTAAACGCACCTTCATTAGCCACACAATGGGACTTGGGGATGTATGAGCCACATTTAACTCCTGGACAGCTTATTTAAAGGGATAGCACTCATATTTGGGACAGCATTAAAATGTCTTAATATCCATTTTAAATTATTAATGGAAAAGAGAGACGAATGTTTTAATTGGTTAGCCTATTTAACTGAACACAGTTATACTTTTAGTTTTAATAGAAAAAAAAAATGATACCATTTGGTGGTTTTGAATTGACCAGTACAGTTTGTACTTTCGAACGACAAACTCAATTACTTCCTCTTTCCATTTCCTTTCATTTATTTATTGTTTATCCTGACAACATAGCATATTGTACCTCCATCAGTATTATGTACTATGAACTGCTACAAAACAAATCTATTGGTAAGTTAATTAAGTTTTCAAACTATAGCACGTATTCCCATGTTGTTCAGAAGTGTATAGATCTTTCTGTTGCACAATTGATTCTTTGGCTCTATTCAGCCCTGGCCTATGTAGAGACAGTCAATGTTTTTTTTTCTTGATTTATGCGCTTTGTTCTAGATAGCTATATTCAGAATAAACACACAGATGCACAAAGATCTACTGCCAGAATCTCAGGATTACCTGTTTAGTTTCATTTAGGCGTAAAACATGTTGAATATCAGGCCCTAAGAGGTTTATTTAGTTTAGGGAGCCTAGCTGTTGGACAAGTGGCTCTCTCAGCATTTGCAGTAATCACAGTGGGAAACGGTCCTTGCTTCATTAATGGATCAGACATATGTGGTCAAAATGTAGGACAAAAAGAGACAAGCAGTCCATCAGCGAGGCAGGTCAACAGATATATGGTTAGTAGGAATACATTCAGGTTTCTGATAAACACTTTTCATGAGCCTAAAAGAATTAGTGATAATATAGTCACTGACCTATACACACAGAGTATGCTTTTGTTTTGAGACTTGGAAGGCCATTTGTTTAGTTTGTTCTATCACATGCATGCAAAAGTGTAATTGCTGCTTTTCCCAGCTAGTACTAAACCCACAGATCCTGGATGTAGTGTCTAATCCAATTAGTTCAGCATTGCCAAAAGTAAACGCTAATGGATTGCTTCAGAGTGGGTAGTAAAGTACATTGAACATGAACTATCAAGGTTAAAGGCAGAGGAGTCCAAACCTGCAGGAAAAAAAGTAGAGCTAGTATCTGGTTTGCTGGGATATGCAGTGCTTGTGTCTGCGTGCAAATACAGTGTCTCAAAGTGCAGGTTGCTTGGCATTCCTCTGAACTGATGTTTATCATCAGTGTTACCTTATCAGCAACAACAAACGGCATCTCCTGTAGTTCTTATCAAGTACCAGCTGCTATGTGGATACACTTTCTATATTACATTTCCTTCAATTCACAGTTCCATTCTGCTATCATTCTGCTCTCATTTAGAAACCTTTTAGCTCCCATCAGACAGACATCATATGGGTATTTCTTTTGCTACATGTAATACAGAAAGCCCATTAGGAAGGAAGAAAAGCTGTGTCCTCTGGAAGAGAAGACATGGAGGGAGACAGACTCTGCCGTTATCAGATCGCTCTGCTGTACTGCCTGCCAAATTCGGCAGTTTGTTTCTCTAATTCAGCCTGTGATGTTGTGTCATCAGAAATCATGCATAGAAAGCAATGGAAAAAAGGGGAAGCTATCAAATTCTGGATAAAAACCCATCTCTCTTGCTCCTGATGGAAAGCAAGATCAATGTTAACAAAAAGCCAAGGTCTCTTCTAGCTTGAAGGACTGTCAGTGTTTTACACCTTCCCTGCCAGACACTAACCAAGAACTTAATGTAGGCTTGTGGCAGGGCATGAAGAGGGTTTTTTTTGTGTAAATGTATATTGTAAATAGTATGTGTTTATTGTAAATAATGAATGAACTACCTGGGAGAGTCTGCCTGCTGTGGATAATCAGCAGGTAGGTGTGTTCCAACGGGGCGTCAGGTACAAGGACAACGGGCTGAATATCGTCCACGCTGACTGGACAAAGAGACCTAAAAACCCTGCTGTAATCCTCTGATAGCTGTGACAGTGACCGGGCATCAGAACGTAAAGAAACTGAAACCGCTGACTGCAGGGCGAGTAGGCGGAGTCTGGTTTGTTCAGTAGTGAACCAGTGAAGATTGGGGATTGTAGATAGCACAAAGTGTACAGAGCGAGGTGAATAAGCGTTAGGGCAGGGTTTTTCAACCTTTTTTTTTTTTAAATTGTACCCCTTCTGTCGGGAGGTTTCAGCTAAAGTACCCTTTACAGTTTTTGCTCACTGGACGGTAACACAGTTGCAATAAAAGGCTGAATAAACTGTTTACTTGTATGTCATTTTTCACAACAGACTGACAAACTGCTTAGACAGAAAACCAAACAGTAGGCTTCATTCTTAAAACTGAATTACATGTCTTTGGATGCACGTAATTAAAAGACAGTATTTAGGTTTATTTGGAAACACTCGTATTCGTTTTCTATTGGGCAAATAACATGTCCCAGTCTCTAGCAGCTTCCAGTTGTCCTGGACGAGTTTTGGTTTTAATATATTTTCCTGGCGGTTGCTCCTATGGACGGAGGAATGTTGTTCTTCGTCAGTGATCTTTGCTGTCTTCAACTTGTCCTATCAGAGAAGCGCACTGTTTCTGCATTTTTTAGAAGTGTGAATGCTCCGGTAAACATAGTCATCGCATTTACCGCGGCTGCATTTTTTTAACAGCACTAGCGGCTGGTTGAATTTTTTTGTGTGTGTGTGTGTGTGTTCTTACTTGCAAAAAAAAAAAATGAAGGAAGGAAGAAAACACAAGAGTACCGAAAGCGCAAAGCAAGTTATAGTCCCTCTGAATAATTTTTATGTTGTGTTTAATCAAAAAAAAAAAAAAAAAATGGGGCTCCCGTGTGGTGTATCCGGTAAAGGCGCGTGGAGTGTAGGATGAACCCTATAGTCTGGATAGGAGCTCCCAGGAGCTGCACCTGGCTTTTAAAAGTATAAATGTGTGTGAACATGTTTAGAAAATTATAAATGGCTATTTTAGAATATGAACATCATGTTAACTTCATGGCTTGTATCATTTAATAAATAACAATACCTTGGGAAATATAGATAAGTATATTTAAACATAAAAGGGTTTATTTTTCTATCTTACCACATATAAAGCACTACTTCAAAAACTGAAAAACTATAATAAAATATACATTTCAAAATAAACTAGTGTGTAAACAGGTGTAAAAAGGTCTATGTTGATACAAAACTGTAAAATGAAAGTAGTTTTTAATCTAAAACGAAAGTAACATGTTTATCTCTCGTTTAATAATCTTTATGTCACAACATAACTACAGTGCCTTTACTGGATTAATAAAGCATGTAAATTAAGTTTATTAATAGTGAAATATGTTGACAAAAAAATGATAAAAGCAAGTCCTGTTTATCAGTATTATCATGTTTATTCCCATAGACATTGTGCTTATCAATGAAATCTAAATTAAAATATCGACTCATTGAAATAATAAACAAATATGTAACAAATAACAACAAAAAAAAGAAATAAGAAAACTATTAAATGTATCACACCGAAATTTTTCTCAAAAGCAAAAACATATCAAGATTTGACTATATATATTCCCCTTATCTAATTGTTGAGACAGGAAGTGATGTACGTGACCTGAAACAATTAAGCTTTTTAAGGAGAAATGTGTTCATTAATGACCTCATCAACTCAATTTGAAAGAATTAACATATTGATTTAATTAACATATTTCATTTGAAAATCACTTGCTACTAAAGCTGTCATTACTATACCACGAGTCTGATACAATAACACTGGCTTTTGAAAATCCTGCCCACAGTATCTTGCTATAAGAGCAATGGCCTGTGCTAGAAGTTTTACAGCCAAATAAAAGATTGTTGCCTCCACTTTTTCCACCTCAATATTCCATGTAAACAATAATGGTTGAAAACATTCACAGGTTAAAACCTATACGAGTCCTGTACAGTACAGGTTTTGATTTATGGACGTGTAAATATCTGGCTTGGCTCACAACCAATGCATAAAAGATGCAATAAACTTGTTCTGTTGTTACTGAATATACTAATAGATGTGAACTCCCATAATTAACAAAGCCAAACAGATCAATTTGCTCTATGTTGTCATGACGACCTACAATATAACATAGATAGAGTTATGAGGCGCCTCCCCATTGAATTATCGATAACAATAAACTATTTATAACAGCTATATCATATAATGACCGTTTTGATTTTGATCGCCATGGCTAATGCATCCGGTTTATGCCTCATTGACCTGACCATTCCTGTGTTAAAAAGAGAGGACAGCATTTGTTATATTACATGCTATTCTAAATGCACTGCACTATATTTACTGTTTCTCCCCAACTTCCCTGAAGGAACCAGTACATTCCATCTCGTAACCTTCAAGGAAACATAAATACAGTAGAACCCCAAAGCTCAGAAACCCATGAGGAATGGAGGCAGTTCACATGTCTCCAATGTATGGGTACTGCATTAATAAAAGTCTTACCCCAGCGTCAATGTAGAATGAAGCTCCTGTGCACATGTATTTTGCATGGGTATCTATTTGAATGATCTATCAGGTGTAAATATTGCCACTCACTTTTCATAAAATTCACTTTTTTTGACAATTTAAATGGGGGGGATTTAAATGAGGTCTACAGATCCCCCACTGTTTAAATCATTCAAATTCACCCCACAGACTTTTAAATTGGACAAGGATCTGAAACCAGGATCTCCTCATGTTACTCTTATCCTGAAAAACCAAAAGAGAGAGAGAAAAACCCTTCTTAAGCCTTGTAGGACTAAAAGTATGCTATAGACAAATATGTTTAGGAATGAGTTAGTAAGCCACTTACTATATGAGAATTCACACAACCTGCAAAGTTAATCCAGGTGCATTGTGGTCAAAGCCTAAACCCATATGTACGCAGGAAATCTGGCAGCAAGCTAAACAGTGTGCATTTCTATCCGGGTTTCTGCAAGCATGTGAGCTGGAAACCACAGTCCTTATTAAACATGCAGTAACTTGTGCTTACAAGCTATGAGGGCGTCTGCAGGGGCTCTGGGTCTAGTTATTTTGCCTGCAACAGGATAATGGACTGGCTTTTTAAAACCCACTAAGTGCCAAATGTCAGATCCAGTAACCATGGTGGAGCAATATGCTTTATTTAATTTAAAAAAAAAAGTACTTTGTTTTAAGTGTTTCTGACTGCACTAATGCTACATTATTTTTGAAGGATAATGGTATATTAAAAAAAAAAAAAAATAAAAAAAAAACCTTTTGAAACCTAATGAGCTGCAGTTGGGTAAATATTTACATTAAAACGCAATGGATATTTAATTATGCTAAACAAATCCGTTCGGCAGGCCGCAATTGAATCTTGTGGGCTATGACAGCTTTCCATAACACTTATTATGTTTTTCTTTCATATAAAAACTAATGTGGAACCACTGTTGCCTGGTTGTGAATAATGATGTGTATCCGTCCCTTGTTATTCAAAGGTTGATGTGAAATTATATTGACTGTTCGGTGGCAGAGAGTTCAGCTTTAGAGCACCGAAGTTGTGGAGTGATCTACGATTGGTAAGGGCTGCATCATCGGTCTGTATACATCATTTTTATAAGTGCTTTGAGGTGGTTTATCACGAAATGCATTCTATAAGTAATACACGTTAATAAAGATTGAATATATGATCATTGTTATGTGTCATGTGCAATAGCGTGGGTCACATGCCTTCCTCGTGCATGTTTAATATCGCATGATACAGTAGCTAAAACATATTTAATGGTCACAGTGAGTTATGAAAGCATGTGAAAGCTCTGTTTCTGTCATGAAAACAAATAAGCTGTTTGAAAGAAGTTTTTAGATAAACAATAGCTTTCCTCTGGCAGTCAACCTCATATGATTTACCTCCATGGACAAAGAGAGCTAAACGCACAAGATAAAGTGTTTGGGATTTGTTTGCCTGCTATCAGGATTAGTTAATTCCTGTATAAAGGAACCATGTAAAGTGAGGCTAGTCTCAGTCTGCAGCTTGCTGTGTGATGCCCGTCTTGAATGGGGATACCTATGAAGCACAGCATTGCCTTTTCCTGTGGTCTAGGGAGGGAAATCAGTTGGGCTGGTTAACCTCATTGAAGATGGTGACTAGTAATAATGTTGCTATTCACCACCAGCTGAATTGTGTGCATTACCCAGTCTTTAAAATGACAATAATGCTAAATTAAATATCAGTAATGGTAAATTAAAAATGCCTAACAGCCTGCTTGGGATAATACACTGTCCAAAACAACCAAAGAAGTACACATTAAATATGGCAAAAAACCCAAAATAACAAAACATCTACATACAGTCAAAAAAGATGTTTTACGTGTTCTTCAATAAATTATGACTTTTGGCACTGGCTGTTCCTCCTTAAAATCTGGGGATACACAAAGATGTGTAGCTGGTCAAATCGGTGTGACCCCTTCTGTTACACAGTATGACAGTGAGGAATCGCCAGTCCACGGCACATGGGCTCAATATCCACTTCAGGACAGCAGCTGGAGTCCCCGCAAGCGACCAGACTGTGATAAACAGATTGGATGAGTCTGCTTTGAGGTGAAGAAGATCAGCTACAGCTCCTCAGTGGACCCCATAACACTGAAGAGACGCCGACTACTGCCTTGATCATTGGGCACCTGTTTTGTTCACTGATGAATCAAGATTTCATCTGTTCACTAATGACAGACATGTTTGATTATGAAGCCTGAAGAGAACAGTTCGCACAGTTCAACATCATTGAATATGACTCATGGAGGAGACTCACTTGGCATCTGCATTGGAGGTCACATGGACGTTATTTTACTTCCAACGGGTGGGTTTACAACATTATGATACACAGACACAGTCTTGGACCCTGAGTAAGACCATTTGCTGGTGAGTTTGTTCTAATGTAAGATAATGCCCGATTTATCATGGATTATCTTGATAATGCCAGGACTGTCACAGATAAACTTCAATGGGAGACTGTAAAGGTTATGGACTGGAAGGTAAGTCATCTGGACTGTGATGAGTCAAAGGGATTTCGGTCTGTGATTCAGCCTCCCGACAGTAGATGGCATCAATCCAACTCGGGACTTCCCTTACCAAGATCTCGTGACCATAGCAAAAGTCATCTTTTGAGGGGCGGCACCTCGTACGAGTATGTAAATTCCAGCCACTGGAGTCAAGTGAAGGATAAGGACACTTGTCAGTTGGGGATTGGTGTTCCACTGACTACAGAGGCGGGACATTACATACTAAAGGGAACTTACTACTGTGTTCGGGGTTGGTCCGAAAGTAAAATAGGAGGAGTAACGGGTGGAGGGAGAGACTAGGTTGGTGCAGCGGGATTTAAAAAAAAAAAACACTAACATTTCTTTTGTCTTTTTTTGTTTATGTATGGTTCGCCACGAAAACGATTAAAGACGAGTTATCACGATCGGTTTTGGATTTCACCACTGCACTCCTTCCCTCACGCCATTTTGTTTTCTTTTGTTATTTAATTATTTTGTTGTGTATAGATAATAAAAATAAATTATTTTATTTCTGTACACATAAATTACTGTCTGGACATTCCATTTAATACACTCTCGCCTCACATGGACCTTAATCCCATAGAACACTAGGACCTTCTAGGATGTTATATTTGTCAGCATTGTAACCTTCCACATGACTCCAGAGATTTGGTGTAGCACTGAGATTATACTTGATACTGCAACATTCATTTGGACCATTTTCAAACTATCTGAAAGACTAATATCCAGAGACCAAGCCTGTGTTGCTATTTAAAAAAAAAAAAAAGAGTAGTGTATAATAGACCCATCAAATTTTGGCGCATAGTTTCCTCAAAAAATAAATTTATTATAAAAAGAACAAATAAAGAATAAACAGAACAAATAAAGAATAAACAGATACCTTAAATAGGTTAGAAAACCAATTTGACATACAGTATGTATTAATCAGACGATGTGCTATAGTGATTATTATTATTATTATTATTATTATTATTATTATTATTATTATTATTATTATTATTATTATTGTTAATGGCTTGCTGCCAATTTAGTAAATGTCAGCATGTTTGTCTCAAACTCTTGGTTATGAACCAACTTTTCATGGGTAAGGTGTACTTTTTAAGTAATATTTTCAAGCTTCAGACCTTGCTTTTGGCTTCCTCTGGGTGAGTCACATTATTTATTATAGAAGAAATCAATCTCTGTTATTGATTTGTTAGAATTCCAGTACGTCTTATCTTATGTGTAGGTGTCATTGTGCTTTCTGGACACGACAAGGCTTTACACTTGTATTTTTTCTCCATTTTTTTGGCCAGACACTGTACTTGCACAAAGATATCCCTTTACAGTTTTTTCCTTTTATTAGTTTATTTATTTATTTATTTATTTATTCTTTTAACTCTGTGTTAACTTGCAAACTTTGCACTGAAGCATGCAAGGAATATATATGCTCTCATCTTTAACAAGCCATCAATTCATCTAGTGAGAAATATCTTTCTTTGGTAGCACTGGACCTCTGCTATGATTTCAATCAACCTTTTATTCGCTTCAGTGTGTTGCCACTTTTTAATAACCTAGCAACAAGCTCCAGCTGAGTTGAGCACTCTGCCCTCCTGATTCTTATCTAAGGAATTAAATTACAGAAAAAGGACGCGGCAGGCACAAAGAGGCCCTGTAATATCATGGCCCAGCCGCCACCAGTGTCTGTGCATGTGCCCACGCTGCTTTGGGAAAAGAGGAATGTGCAGAGTTTAATCAAACTGCAGAGTTTAATCAAATTGTTCTTTGGGCTTCTCAGGCTCTTCCACACATGAGGAACTACTTGTAAAGTAGAAACCAAGTTGAACGGGGACCCCTACCTTAAAAGTGAGGCTTATCTAAGCTTCCTATCAGCCATTGCTTCAAAGAAAGTGATGTCTGGATGGTGGCTGGTCTGGGGGAAGCAGTTTATTTCAGACAGCTGCTGGGTTTCAGTGAAGTCAGTCAGCTGGAGCCAGAGCATCTCCTTCTGTTTTTATAAATACTTCCTGGTACTTTATTAATACAGTGCGTTAGCTGCATGTTGTCTATTCATCTGGTACTAAACATTCTGGGAATAGCATCTGTTATGTAGAAAATAATATTTCAGCCCTTCCTAAGGGGAATGAACAATTTTTCAATCCGATAGGGATTTTAAGTTTAGGATTAAGTTTGGGGTAAAATTGTGATTTAAGGTTAGTGTGTAGATGCTGTTGGAAGCGTGTTCCTGATGCATTTGGCTCCAGCTGAATTGATGACATGCGTGTTAGTAAGTGTAGGGGCCTAATAATATTTTACATGGGATCCATTTTGAATGGAGACAAGTTACACTTCAACATTGGCCCAATTGTTTCGCCAGTGCAAAAATGTGTCTGCCAAGAGAATAAGAATACTGGTGATATAATTCTAAAAACACTTTGCACTTAAAAAATGATTTATTAAATCTTAACAAACATGTGTGCTTGTATTAGTTACAAATCCATCAATAAAGGGGTATTATAGATCTTGGCTCTTTTTTAGCGTTATATCATTAGTATAGGTTATACAGATATTAAAGTTGCACTTTGAAAAGAATTTCAGGGTTCCTCTTAGTGACTCTGTGAATTTGTGAGCGAGTGGGTATGTAGAGTTGTGCATAGTTTCCGAATGACATATTCGGTGTAATTTATGTTTGTTTCTAAGCAATAGTCCTGGAAAAACCTGTCTGCTGCAAGCAGCTAATGACCAGTCTGTCAGGATACAGCCTGTAGCAAAGCACCCACATAAACAGCTGATTTACTACTATTGGGTAAACACAGGTAAGCACATTGCTAGGTGTCATATGTTTTGTTTTGTTATTTGTTTTAAATAGAGGTTTCAACATGTAAAGGAAACTGGGTTATTATTATATGGTAGTTTTAAAATTTGCACAACAATACAAGCTTTAAAAAGCGCATCTCAATCTTTATCCATTTAGGTCGTGTGTTTTCAGTTACATGAAGTGTCTCTTATTACAATGCATTTACATAGTAGTTACTTAGTAAATACAGGTGTACTTACACATAATTACAATGTTATTAAGCATACAGTAGTTCAAATACTTAGAGCTCTATGTATCATTGATATTTCTTTCCTATCTTGACTTTTCGTAGGTTTTTGAGACTTCATAGACCTGCCCACGATGTATTAAAGTAATTTTCACTCCCCTAACTTAGTTTCATCCCTGCTGCTGTAGTTTAGCTAAGATTGTTAGTTTCAAACTACTTTCTAATGCTTATGTACGAATCTCATTATAATACCAAAGTTTCGTGCTTCCCCTTGATGTATTATCATCGTTTCCTGATTTATGACTTCAGTTTGTGTCTGTTATTTTACACATGCCTCTCACTGTGGTAGATTCAACCAGCTGTTCATATTTGAAACTTGTTTAAACAGGCTTTTAGTTAGTTTAAAATAAAGCACCGCAAGATATAAAATAACCCAAAAAAAAAAAAAAAGATTTATTAATAGTCTATATAAAATAACAATGGCAATACATGCATCTTGTTTTGGTTTCTTTTATATTTTAAGGTGCTTTAGTTTAAACTTCACATTAATAATGGAAGGGAAACACAGAAACGAATCATTGCAGAGTTCTTTAATTAAACACAAACTGAAATATTTTCTTGTGTACTCAGGGTGTGCGCTGCGTTTAACACATCACATTCAGGGTGTGCGCTGGGTTTAACACATCACATTCAGGGTGTGCGCTGGGTTTAACACATCACATTCAGGGTGTGCGCTGGGTTTAACACATCACATTCAGGGTGTGCGCTGCGTTTAACACATCACATTCAGGGTGTGCGCTGCGTTTAACACATCACATTCAGGGTGTGCGCTGCGTTTAACACATCACATTCAGGGTGTGCGCTGCGTTTAACACATCACATTCAGGGTGTGCGCTGGGTTTAACACATCACATTCAGTTTGTCCTGTTTGTTTTTTTGTATTTTCTGCTGCTTTCTTTTTTGTAATTCTCTTAAGGTAATGCTATTTTTTTAAATGTCAAGTGTCTGTCGCTTACAGTGTCCCAGTAAATTAATTTTGTTAGTTACTTCTTTCCATGTTTCTTTTCCTAATGTTTTTTGGCACTGCGAAGTGTTAAATAATATTTGTTGCTTTTTTTTCCATTTCGTCTTTGTGGAAATGTGTTTTCCTTTTCTTTTTGGCCAGTTTCATAGTTGCATCAAGGTCCACTGCTTCACTACGTCACTCATTTATCTTTGCCAGAAGTAAGTAATAATTCTTAACTTTCAGCTTTATCTATGTATAATGAGATGCAAATTCCAATGTCTCCTGTATAAGGAGCAGTAATTGATGCTGTTCGTAAACTTGCAGTGATATTACATTAGCTGTTCACAAAAAATAACTGTTTTAGTACACTGCACACAAAAATGATATGAAGGACAGAGGCTAGGAATTCGCAGTATTAACAAACAGGTAAGTGATACTAATACATAGAGTCCTCAATGTGTAAATCTTTTTGCACGATATATGCAAGTACACAATTGTATCAGAAAAGGGTTAGAGATAGGATTATATCGTGCAAAAAGACTTACACATTAAACACATTGTCACTGTGTATAATAACATTGCAATTATGTTTAAGTACACCCGTATTTACTAAGTAACTACCATGCAAATCTACCGTAATTTGAGACACTTAATGTAAAGTGTTACCAAATTTCTAAACCCGATTTTGGACCTTATTTCACTATATATTTATTTCATGCAGCAGTGTTATTATACGTGGGTTAATAAATCAGCCCTGGGGGAAAGCATCATCAGGATTAAAGGGTGGCAATATTATGTTTGCATCATTAAAACAAGTGTCTCTTGCCCCGGTACCTGAACGAAGGGACCTGCCTTTCACTCTTCAATTAGAGTGTTTAGACACCTGCTTTACTGCCTATTAAACAAGTGCTAACCAATGAAAAGAGATTTGCTAATGCTATTCAAAGTGTGGACGTTCCCAACCATTTTAACACATAACTCCACATTTTAACGATGGTGCTGCTATCTTTAGTGCCTTTTAAAAAAAATGACAAAAAGTATGATAACTGTGTACAGGTTAAGAAAGGCTACAATCATTACTTCACGGCTTGGTCAGAGTTCTGGAAACTGTGCTATGAGTTATATGAGCTTAAGGAAAAACATTTTTGGGAAATTTCACAATTGAAGTGTATAGCATTATTTGTATTTATTGATTTATATTATATATGCCTTTAATATGCTAAGCAGTGATACTAAACTGATACTTTGGTCTATACATATATATATATATATATATATATATATATATATATATATATATATATATATAGTGGCTTGCGAAAGTATTGACCCCCCTTGGCATTTGTCCTATTTTGTTGCCTTACAACCTGGAATTAAAATTGATTTTTATTTGGAAAAAAACTGGACATACACAAAATAGTCCAAACTGGTGAAGTGAAATGAAAAAAATAACTTGTTTCAAAAAATTCTAAAAAATAAATAACGGAAAAGTGGTGCATGCAAGGGGCACCACCAAGCAAGCAGCACCATGAAGCCCAAGGAGCTCTCCAAACAGGTCAGGGACAAAGTTGTGGAGAAGTACAGATCAGGGTTGGGTTATAAAAAAATATTCGAAACTTTGAACATCCCATGGAGCACCATTAAAGCCATTATTAAAAAATGGAAAGAATATGGCACCACAACAAACCTGGCAAGAGACGGCCGCCCACCAAAACTCACGGACCAGGCAAGGAGGGCATTAATCAGAGAGGCAACAAAGAGACCAAAGATAACCCTAAAGGAGCTGCAAAGCTCCACAGAGGAGATTGGAGTATCTGTCCATAGGACCACTTTAAGCCATACACTCCACAGAGCTGGGCTTTACGGAAGAGTGGCCAGAAAAAAGCCATTGCTTAAAGAAAAAGATAAGCAAACATGTTTGGTGTTCGCCAAAAGGCACGTGGGAGACTCCCCAAACATATGGAAGAAAGTACTCTGGTCAGATGAGACTAAAATTGAGCTTTTTGGCCATCAAGGAAAACGCTATGTCTGGCACAAACCCAACACCTCTCATCACCCCGAGAACACCATCCCCACAGTGAAGCATGGTGGTGGCAGCATCATGCTGTGGGGATGTTTTTCATCAGCAGGGACTGGGAAACTGGTCAGAATTGAAGGAATGATGGATGGCGCTAAATACAGGGAAATTCTTGAGGGAAACCTGTTTTAGTCTTCCAGATATTTGAGACTGAGACTGCAGGACAATGACCCTAAGCATACTGCTAAAGCAACACTCGAGTGGTTTAAGGGGAAACATTTAAATGTCTTGGAATGGCCTAGTCAAAGCCCAGACCTCAATCCAATTGAGAATCTGTGGTATGACTTAAAGATTGACTTCAAAAGTGGTAGGCATGTTGTGTAAATCAAATGATACAAACCCCCCAAAAAATCCATTTTAATTCCAGGTTGTAAGACAACAAAATAGGAAAAATGCCAAGGGGGGTCAATACTTTCGCAAGCCACTATATATATATATATATATATATATATATGTATAGATATATATATATAGTATATATATATATTAAATATATAGTATATATAATATATTATATCAATATATATACTATATATATATATATTATATATATATATATATTACTCCCCAGGGGTGGCTCATTCATTTCTGAAACAGGATATAAAATATGTGTCCTATTCCCGAGGTTAAAACATTATGGATTTGGCTGTTCCTTTGATATGTTAAAAAGAGCTTGTAAAACATTTCTTAAAATTGCTTAAACATATCACGATTTTACTTCAGATTGTCATCTACTCCTTGCACAATTTAACTTTTTGTTGTCTACTTCTTTTTATTATCCTAAAAATGATTACACTGAAAGAATGAGAACAATACTTAGATTGAGCTCTTAGCAGCTATCTGGATAGGTCCCGTTATATTATACTGAGAGGAGATTAACTGAACATTAGTTACTCTCTCTTTCTATTTATAAAGCTTAACTCTGAAGGTACCTAATCTCCCCCACAAAGCATACATTAGATAGCTATAAATGTTCATCCATCAAAGTCATTATGCACAAGAAATGGGGTGCATTCAACACAATGAGTATGTCTTCCAGAACTGGCCTCTGCTTTTAATATAAATCCTGACACTTCACCCAGACCTGAGTGCAGGATCAAACTGGATTTTCTGGAGGCCATTCACAAGATTATCACTATCAGCCCTGGCTTTGATGTACAGCTCAGAGGCATCTCCTTTCTGACAAGCATCAGAAACATTAAAGCAAACCCAGGCCTAGCCTGCTAGACTTCATTCTCACACAGTGGGGAGCTATGTGTTGTTATCTGAGAGTTAAAATGAACCTCCTCTGGGCAAGTTTCAGTAAAAAAAACAAACAAAAAAACAAACCTTTTTCAAGGTATATTTTACCTTTACCATTTCAAAGCATATTTTCATCACTGAAGTCAATGTTATGTTATAAAACCACAAGCTAACAGCCCATGCAATAACATAATTCTCTATTGAATCTTCTCTGTGGCGGTAGAGGATTTAATAAATTAAACAGATCACTGTTGGGCTCTGGTGGAGTGCAGTCAACATCATAAAACCACCACAATGTCAGGTACAGAGTGACGTTTTTGTCCAAAAGAGAGTGTGGAGTAGGGGATATATTTTCTCATTAATAGATGCTGGTTCTTCTCAATGATATAAAGTATACTAACCCATTCTCACAGTGCTGGCTTAATACAGTGATATAAACTAAAGCACAGATAAAAAATCTAACCCTTGGGGCTTGAATGTACCATATACTGTATATGGGATTGAAAGGCAGAGTTAGTAATCATTAATGATCGCATATGTAGAGCTTTCTTTAATTTTTGAAATTATTTTCTGTAGGGAAAGTTTTTTTCAGTCCTGTTTGCTGAGCACTCCAGGGGTGAGGGCTCAATGTAACCTCAGTCACAGTGGCTTGTGATAGCCAGTGTTTGCATTACACATAAACCCCGGGGCAGTATTATCACAAGTCAAACCAAAAGGCTGTGATAGGCTGCAACACAGTTTGTCAAACAGGGTAAGCAACCAGAGGCCAAAAAGACATAATTTTACACATGCTTAACTGTTATCAGCTTGCTTAAACCAGATTAGCTGAAAACAGGAGCTGTAGAAGAGAATTTACCTAAACGTTTTGCAAGGAAGGACCATTTTGAAATATGACAACAACCTGCCACTCATTGACATTACAGCTATATCTGCTGAAAAAAGCTCTGGAATACCTATGTCATTTCATAATTACAAAGCCAGCCTTATAAACCCTTGCACATTCACTCCCACACATGCACTTAGCATTCCACCTCCACTGGGGTACTTAACATAGCTAATGGGCATTAAAAGCACATTGTAAAAAAAGTGACTTTATAGCCCTTTATTCTAGACTTAAAATGGTTTCCTTGGGTGTGGTGTCAAATGGTGAGTAAAAACATTTTCATGACTATGGAAAAAAAAAAACATCTATAATTTTCCATGTTCTGGTCCTCATTTGTTTCTTGTCTTTACAGTATCCAAAACTGTTTGCTTTGTTTCAATTTGATCATATTGCATAAACTCTGACACACCCCTCTTTTAATAGTATCTTGGAGTACAGAGTGTACCTTGTGTAACAGAATCTGCAACAGCAATGTATTATTATTTAGTAGACACTTTTATCCAACACGAGGTACAGTGAGACCTGGGGGGTGAATTTTGCATCAACAACTGCTGATGCAGAGCCACTTACAATAGGACGTTGGTTTCACGTCTCATCCGAAGGAGAGAGCACAGGGAGGTTAAGTGATTTGTTTAGGATCACACAAGATGATTTAGTGGCTGAGGCGGGGTTTGAACTGGGGTCCTCCTGGTAGGAAGCCCTTTTCTTTAACCACTGGACCACCAAGCCTACCTATCACACAACACTGGCCGTTTCACTTGCACGTTATGTAGCACACAGAAATTCTAAACCTCAAGCCGTAAAGAATGTGCATGATACCCAAAAAATATTGGTTCTTTAAAATTAGTAAAAAAAAAAATAATAATGATAATAATAATAAACCATCCAACTGGCTTAAACTTCAATTGTATTTTCAGAGGCCTGAAACTTCACAAAGCCCAATGACAGCAAGTCAGTCTATTGCTTGGATCAACCTACATACCTGCATCCTGGCTTTTTAGACAATGTTATTTTAAAGTGCCCTATGAAGTCTTGCCAACAGGCCTTGCACCTGTAGAATGTGAGCTATACGTTGTTGATTCTCTTTACTAACGTGTGCAATCTGTATTGTAACATTGTCCTCAGTGTCTGATTAAAGCATGTCCTGTAAACAGCATTGTACACTCCATATCTGTGGACTTATTCTCTATTTATACTTTAACTGAACACATAAATCTGAAGGCTCAGAGCTCACTCACCTGCTTTCTGTAAAACTCCAGGCCAAACAAAAAGCCTGATCCAAGGCTGCCTGCAGCTAAGACAAAATCGCTTTATTCTGGGGCATTTCCAAGAAATCAGGGGTACAGGAGTTCACCACCCTAGACAGAAGACCATTGAATCAGGGGATCTGAAAGGCTGTTTTTCTTCTTTTTTTTTTTTTTTTTTACTTTCTAAAGAGCCTGGTGGGAAAAGCAATCTTTTTTTTTTCTTCTTGAGATTACCTGCAAATTGAGGTGCAATGTTTTATGAACTGCAGTTGAACTGTTTTAAGTTGCTCAATATATTGAAGAAATATTGAAGCAGAAAACACTTCCCTAAATTTTTCGTAGCTCTACCATTGATCTTCTGCCACCTTGTCGTTTTCTGGATTTGTGAATACTTTGTGAATTGCTCTGTTTTAACAGCACCCAAATAGAACATTGTTTATAACCCATTTACTCAGAGTAACCTAACTTAAATTCCATATTCTATGTTTGTAGGGGGACTCATTTTTCATTCCCGCATTCTTTTTTGGGAGATTTTCATTAATATTCTACAGTACACTCTCGCCTCTAATGAATTCCAACACCCACCACAGTCAGCGCTGATTGGTCTATTATTGTCTGTGTTCCAAAGCAATGTAAAAAAGTACAGGGCACTGCACACACACCTCATAAGTCATGAAACTAGCAGGGTTCATTAAAGCACCAGCAGGTGCACAGCACCCCTGTACTTCAAGCACCCCCAGTTCCCGTACCCCTGAGGGCAAATTTCAAAGCAATGTCCACAACCCCATATGCAGCACATTAATTTACAGCAGACAAAAGATTTGTGTTCTATTAAAATGTTAAGGTATTAGGCTTTAATAGGCTGACTCAAAGATTGAGCAGATCTTCAATTCTTTTTTTTATATATATATATATATATATATATATATATATATATATATATATATATATATATATATATATATATATATATATATATAACGAGAATCCAAATACCATTTACAGATTTAAAAAAAAAAAAAGTATAATATCAGTTGTTGAGAACATGCGAGTTCTCTTTGAATAAGTGCACTTTCTGAATCTCAACCATCCCTTATTTGTCACACTTGAGGGAACACTCATACTTAAGGGCTGTATCTGAACAGCAGCGTTTGCTTCCACTTTGCTTCCAAAAATTTGCTGCCACAGGGTCCCATGGTAAGTGCGCGAATGAAAGCTGATTCAGAACAGAAAATAGGAGGCACTTTTTTCACATAGAGAATTGTGGGAGTCTGGAACCAACTCCCTAATAATGTTGTTGAAACTGACACCCTGGGATCTTTCAAGAAGTTCCTTGATGAGATTCTGGAATCAATAAGCTACTAACAGCCAAACGAGCAAGATGGGCTAAATGGCCTCCTCTTGTTTGTAAACTTTCTTATGTTCTTATGTACCGGTTCAACAAAATACACACAAAACAATACAACACAACACAACACAACACCTTTTCCGACCAGGTCTGGTCTCAGCTAGCCTTCACACAGCTTTTGGCTTTCACACAGATGACCCAACAAACGTTTGTGACCTTTCTTATATACCTGCCTGCTTAATCACAGACAGGTGTCCCTCATTTCATTAGAACCAGGTGAAACTCATTCTGGCTCACTCCCATGGCATTCTGGGGTATGTAGTCTTGCACTAAACCCCTAAGGACTGCACCTTCCTCTGTCCTCCCCCTGCTCTGCTACAATATGAGCAGGTTTTGTTGTTTAGCCTCCCCACTTATTAAAGTCAGGCGCCGCTGCTGGACCAATCCCTTGTCTCAAATACATTCTAACCAGAACAAACTGTTATGAGCAGATGCTTCTGGATAGAAACCTTGATGGGACAACAAACAGTGTCCTTGTAGATTAATTTCTACAACAGAGAAGTTATTCCCCCAACAGCATGTGCAATTATTTTGCAGTTTCTCAGAATTTGTCATTTTTTACTGCAGTTTTAACAATGCTTTACTATTTCAATTTTTTTTACAAAAATGAGCATGTTTTTGAACTTTTGAACATGATTGATACCTAGAAAGTAGACAAAAGACCAGATATGTGGTTTGGTAATGGCTTCAAGTTGGAGACACGGATATCCTACCCTATATTGCCACCAGGTCACAAAGATTATAGACAAGGAAATACTCATCAGTCCTAAAATAGTTTCACTATGGTCAATTGCCTTGCCCATAAAATGTAGTAGTTTTGGAGTTTCACTTTATTTTCATTTTTGTTATTTGAGCCAGACCAAGACATTTTTAGAGATAAACACAACAGAGATAAACAAACATTGAAAGGGTTATGCAAAGGGAAAGAACCTGGAATGACAGGCATTATATCATAGTAAAAAGGACAAAAGTTAAATGCACAAGACATTTATAGAATAATAAAACCTGGCATTGAGGTCATATCATCAAAAGAAGGAATTTTAATGACAGTATTTGTCTCTGTGTTTCAGACATGGAGTCGCTTCAGAAAAAAAACTAAAAAAACCAACAAATACACATCATGGTTTTTATTGCTTATTTGCTTACATCTGCTTCATATATGCTTAGTTTATGTACACATATCTCAACATTTACTTTTCTTTTGCATCACCTTCACTGTATCAGCTGTGAACCTTGACAGTACACATTAATAGTCAAAAGTGCAAAGGCGTATTTTAGAGAGGAATACATTAATTATCATAATGTCAGAAACATTCTTTCAGCAATAATGGACCTGCTCGTTCCTGCAGCTCGGTTGTTTCTTGTTAGTTTACAACAATGGCGTAGCTAGGCTTGGAAATTTGGGTGGGCCCCAACTTAGGGTGGACAGGCAGAGACCAAAAGTCTGACATCACAGGAAATAGTTTACATTTCAAAAATAATTTAAATCAGTTAAAACCCTGAATCAAATATATTTCTTGTAAATCCATTTAAAATGTTTGAAGTAGACAAACAAAAAAAATGTACAAACAGTATATCGACAGTGAACGTGCTTTATAAACCAAACATGCAGTTATTAAATAAAATGAAAAGGATAAGGGGTCGGAGGCTTGCTGTTGAATATTGCAATTATAGACTCATACTCCAGAGAATCACACAGGTCTCTTTCAAACGACAGGAGAGACAGCATTTTCAAGTGACTTTTCAGCATTGATGCTCACGCAGCTGTCTTAATCCTGTTCATGGTGGAGAAGAGCCTGGAAAGAGCGTGCATATTTGGAAAGATAATCAAGTGGCAATCATCTCAAACTTAAATTAGTGTTGGATCATTTTTCCCCACAGTCGATTTGCACTTTATTTGTTGAACAAAGACTGAAACATCAGCTTCATCCATATTAACATTGTATAAAGTACATGCTACTTCTGTAGACTTTCTCTATTGTCAAATGTGTCTGATTTTGGCAAGCATGCAAATGCATTTTTCATGAGGCCATATCATATATGTCATTTTGAAAGCGGCTGTTCAGTTCGCAAAGTTGATGATCTAAAATATGATTCCACTTGCTCTCAAATATTCATTAGAGTGCTCTTTGGTTGACTTTCCCAAAGATTACAATGACAATTAAATACTCATTTGTTTAGGCATGTTGACTGCCGCGCTGTTACTAATTAGTCTGCAACTTTGCTTAAAAAACTGCACATTTAAAATAAAGCTGGAATATGAAACGTCTGAGACTTTCAACAGATCCACACCAACTGCTACACAAGCTGTCAATCAAACACAGCTTGCACATGATTGGTTGTGTGGGAGGAAGATCCCACCCAAACATTGCATCACAATGACTACTTTGCTTTGATTGGCTATATTTTCCCTATAGCCTATTTGTTCTAAA
Source organism: Polyodon spathula (assembly GCF_017654505.1). NCBI lineage: Eukaryota > Metazoa > Chordata > Actinopteri > Acipenseriformes > Polyodontidae > Polyodon > Polyodon spathula. Next base: position 7,123,391 of record NC_054536.1, on the reverse strand, counting down.
CTTGAGCTTCCACCTTCGGTGTGCACAGTTTAAAAAATGAAATAGATAAAATATATATATATATGATTGTACTTAAACTTGGCATTCACATAGGTGCAGATTTGGGTGCTAACTGGGTGGGCCATTGTCCACCCAGGCCCACCCATGGCTATGCCCCTGGTTTACAATATATTCCTCTCTGAAAATGTGTCTTTGCCTGGACAAACAACACAATCTTAACTATTTTTTAGTTTTTCTTCCTTAGTGACCTTTGTGAATTTTTAAGCAGTTTTTGGTGATTTCCATTACTGTTGGATTGATATTTTTAAACAAGATGTAAAAAAATACTTTATAATGATTGGTTGATTTTCTAACATTGATAATACATGTCATATAAACAGACTGATATAAAATCTTATAATAGAAATACATTTTTGTATTTCAGACATGCAGCAGTATCCAATAACATACTTAGTAGTAGTTTTCTAGACAAACTTCTGGCCTAAGCCTGATCCTCTGTAAATGAATGGCTATTCCCAACTGTTCAAGGTTCAGGATCACAAGATTCAATATTTTGAACACTTGATGTGAAGAAAAAGAATTTAAAAAAGTAAAACTTTAATGAAAATAAATGAAATAATTGAAATGATTGAACTGTCTTGCACCAAAGTGTACAGTTCTTATTGATTTGGATGGCTATGCAGCTACATATGGTTCTAATTCACTATGTGCCTCTGCTTTCTCAAACAACATTTCTTTTAAGCTTGCATGTCTGAACTCGTTATTTCCACTCAGTGTAGGCCTTTGCAAAGAACCACCTTTTAGCTGTCATGTTTAATTGGACAAGCAGTAAATCTGTATGGCAGGGCTATTGTTGGTCAGTGGAAAAGTATCATTTAAAAAATTTCACACCAATTACAAGAGTTTTCATAGCCCTGAAATTCACATCATTTCAAAGCTATTGAAATGCACGTAATAACAGGTTATTATGCACTGTACAATATTCAGACAAGGGTGTGCCTTTCCTAGGAGCCGAAGCTGGTTCAACAATAGGGTAAAACAAAATACTTTGTGTTAAACAAACTTAAAGTTTCTCTAAACTAACAAAAATGGCCTAGTTTTGACTAGATAACAAAATAAAACAATATTCTAGGCTATGGTAAACACACTGCCTTCATTCTAACTGTTTTTAATTAGAATTGTTTCATTTAAGTTGAAATTTCATCAGTTTTTAAAGCTTCCATTTAAATGAAACAAAGTGTTGGCAAGCCCACCAGTATTTAAGTTTTCACTGATCTTTTGTAATTTCTACATTGTGAATGTAATCGGAATTGTTGGTTCATACTTCAGACTCCAACCTAATTTCAGGTCGGAATTGCGTCATCCACACTCTTGCGACGTGTATCTTTTTTGGAAATCCGTACAGCCCTTTCTCACAAGTCTGTGACCTGAAATCGCATAGGGTCGGACAATGTTGAAAAATGTCAACATTTGCTGCATGGTTCGGAGTGAAGCTGCACAGCTTTTATAGCTGTCTGCGCCTGGCACATCACATTCATCTGTGAGAATTATTGACCAACCCTTAGAGTTAGGGTTAGTGCTATGGCTAGAGTTTAGGGTTAGGGTTAAGATTATGGTGAGGGTTTGGGTTTAGCTTAGGGTTAGGGTCTTAATATGTTGCTCCCTAATTATCTCTGCTTTCCACCATTACCAGCCGTTTCAAATTCTGACAGTTCAACTAAAACAACATACAAGTGTCATCTATGTACTTAAACTAATATAAAGTTTGCAAGGTTTTCAGGCAGGAAATCTATAGTATCATTAATGCAAGCGTCTAGTACAGTCCTTGGTCAATCTACAAGCCAATTACCAGCAAGTTCCCATCAATCTAGAAGGTATATAAACATACTTTGCAAACTCAGTCCTGCCATGCTTTCGAATCACCACCTCCTCCCCAACCACCACCACCTCACTCCCAGCCTTGTCCTGAGGCACGGGGGGTAGGGGGTGGAGTATACGATGCTCCTCTGCCCTTTGTTTTTTGTTCACCGGGTTGAACACGTTGCATAGATTTATTATTTTATTCTTTATTTTTTAGCAGGCAGTGTCAGGATGCTCTGGAAAACGAGGCTGTGCTCAAACTATTTTTATTCTACTTATTTTCTTCAACCATTGTTTGGGTTCAGTGTTTTTGGAAATCTGTTGGATTTTGTATTACAATAAAGGTGGTTATTTAACGCAAGATTGTCCTGACTGAAAATGTCTAAACAACATTTCAGTATGTACCCTGAATTTACGAGAGGAAATATCTTTTAGATTAGTCTGGAGGGAAACATACCATAAAGTCTTCAGGCAAGCCAGGAAATAATGATAACAAAAACCAAAAGAAAAAGCAGTTTACTCTTTCCATGTAGGGAGTGCCTAGCTAGCTCTCCATGTCAGGTTTCAGAAGAAAATCCTTGTAAATGAAGGTAACACTGCCGACATCTGTCTTCAAGCGAAGACAGTTTACAAGACAAATGCATATTTAAAGCTTTAGTGCTGTGTTCACAAAATTTGTTTTAAGAAATGCTTAGAAGTTATAAGTTGGTTATTAAAATCAAGTATAATGTTCATAAAACCATTCTCAACTCCTGTAGATGATATTTTCTCATTTTTCAAAGATTTTTTATGAAGATATTCAAAAAACATCCTTTAAAACAGCTCTTAAAGTGATGTGAACAGGTCTTCAAAAAACACCCCTTCAATTTCAGAGCTATTGAAATGTACATAATTACAGGTTAGTATGCACTGTACAATCATCAGACAAGGATGTGCCTTTCCTAGGAGCAGAAGCTGGTTCAACAATGTGCCTGGGGTCGGAAACATGTTGGTTACATATCCAATAATCAAACTCTTTGCATGTTTCCATGTGTAGGGTAAAACAAAACACTTTGTAGTTAAACAAACTTAAAGTTTCCCTAAACTAACATACATGGTCTAGTTTTGACTAGATAACAAAATAAAACAATATTCTAGGCCTACGGTAATTACACTGCCTCCATTCTAACGGTTTTTAATTAGAATTGTTTTATTTAAGTTGAAATTTCATCAGTTTTTAAAGCTGAAACGAAACAAAGTGTTGGCAAGCCCACCAGTATTTAAGTTTTCACTGATCTTTTGTAATTTCTAGAATGTGAATGAAGTCAGAGTTGTTGGTTCATACTTCAGACCAACCTAATTTGTGGTCGGAGTTGAGGGTCTCCGATCCTGTGCGACAGATCGGATTTGCGTCATCCACACTCTTGCGACGTGCATCTTTTTTGGAAAGCCGTACAGCCCTTTCTCACACATCTGTGACCTGAAATTGCATAGGGTTGGATATTGTTGAAAAATGTCAACATTTGCTGCATGGTCGGAGTGAAGCAGCAAAGCTTTTATAGCTGTCTGCGCCTGGCACATCACATTCATCTGTGAGAAAAATATGAGTCAACCTTTAGAGTTAGGGTTAGTGCTATGGCTAGAGTTTGGTTTAGGGTTAGGGTTAGGTTATTGTTAGGGTTGGGTTAGAGTTATGATATAGTTTGGGTTAAGATTATGATTATGGTTAGGGTTAAGGTTAAGATTACGGTTAGGGTTAAAGTTAGGGTTAGGTTATTGTTAGGGTTAGGCTAGAGTTATGATAAGAGTTTGGGTTAAGATTACGATTAGGGTTAGTGCTATGGCTAGAGTTTAGTTTAGGGTTAGGGTTAAGATGGCGTATTCGATGCTCCTCTGCCTTTTATGTCACCGGGTTGAACACGTTGCATAGATTTATTATTTTATTCTTTATTTTTTAGCAGGTGGCACCGGGATGCTCTGAAGGATGAGGCTTTGCTCCAACTATTTTTACTCTATTTATTTTTCTTCAACCATTGTTTGGATTCAATGTTTTTGGAAATCTGTAAGATTTTGCATTACATGCAAGATTGTCCTGACTGAAAATGCCTAAACAACATTTCGTTATATACCCTGAATTTACTAGAGGAAATATCTTTTAGATTAATCCGGAGGGAAACATACCACAATGCCTTCAGAAAAGCCAGGAAATAATGATAACAAAACTGTGATAAAAAAAACAAAAGAAAAAGCAGTGTACTCTTTCCTTGTAGGGAGGGCCTAGCTAGCTCTCCATGTCAGCTTTCAGAAGAAAATACATATAAGTGAAGGTAACACTGCAGACGTCTGTCTTCAAGTGAAGACAGTGTACGAGACAAATACATATATAAAGCTTTCGTGCTGTGTTCACAAAACTTCTTTCAAGAAATGCTTATAAGTTATAAGTTGGTGTGACGGGGAACTCCCGGTCTATATGAACATGCTTGGAACTGGCAGGGAGGGGGTTAAATTTCTCCCTGCCAGAAAAACATGTGAGAATGTGGCTGGAGCCCTAATTGAATAATTATTGATTAATTGGGCTCCAGCCACAGGGGATAAAAGCCAGGGGAGAGGCCCTGGCTGGCAATGAGTAGTGTAGTGTAGTGTAGTGTAGTGTAGTGTAGTGTAGTGTAGTGTAGTGTAGTGTGCTGTGTTTTCTGTTTGGAGTTTGTTTTTGTATTTTTTAAAGAAAGTATTTTGTGTAGAGCCTGGAACCTGACCATTTATTTGTAAGTTCATTTTGATTACACTGTGTAACAAAAAAAATTTAGAAGTGAGTAGTTTTTTGAGATTTACAATTACTGTATTTACAGCATAATTGTAAATCTCAAAAAACTACTCACTTCTAAATCTTTTGTAGTCATCTTTGTATTACTTTAGTATAAATACATGTTAATTGGATTCATGTTGTTTTTTTCTGACTTTATGTGAATGAAAAGATAAACATTTGCCTGTTTTCCCATTGGAAATAGTGATATTTTGAAATATCACTGTCCTGGTCACAAAAGCAAAGTTTGTGGGGAATAATAGCCATTCTCTCTCTCTCTCTCTCTCTCTCTCTCTCTCTCTCTCTCTCTCTCTCTCTCTCTCTCTCTCTTAATCAGAAAATACTCTCTCTCTCTCTTCTTCTCTCTCTCTCTCCCTCTCTCCCCCCCCCCCTCTCTTTTCTTCTCTCTCTCTCTTCTCTATATATATATATATATACTATATGAGGCATAAGCAATTAAGAAATAACACTTACTACCCAGGAAAAAACTACCCAGGAACAAAAATTGTGTTAAAAAGTGTTATTCTGTTTGAACCTCTTTTCTGTTGGCCCTTGTGCCTGTTTGTTTGAATATTTTTGTTTAATAAAAGAACTTTACGTTTGACTTTAATCTGTCTCCGAGCCTCAACACTCTGTTATCCTGTCACACTTGGTGTCAGAAACGGGACAGAGTGTTGAAGCTCAGAGACAGATTAAAGTCAAAAATAAAGTATTTTTGATTAATAAAATAATTCAAATAAACAGGCACAAGGGCCAAAAGAAAAGAGGTTCAAACAGAATAATCAAAATGAACTTACAAATAAACGGTCAGGTTCCAGGCGCTACACAAAATACATTCTTTAAAAAACACAAAAACAAACTCCAAAAAAAAGCACAGCACAGCACAGCACAGCACAGCACAGCACAGCACAGCACAGCACAGCACAGCACAGCACTACTCATTGCCAGCCAGGGCCTCTCCCCTGGCTTTTATCCCCTGTGGCTGGAGCCCAATTAATCAATAATTATTCAATTAGGGCTCCAGCCACATTCTCGCATGTTTTTCTGGCAGAGAGAAATTTAACCCCCTCCCTGCCAGTTCCAAGCATGTTCATATAGACTGGGATTTCCCCGTCACAGTTGGTTATTAAAATCAAGTATGAAGTTCTTAAAACCATTCTCAACTCCTGTAGATGATGTTTTCTCATTTTTCAAAGCACTGTTTATGAAAAGGACAATAACTGGTCTGTTAGTTGTAGAATGATTCCTAGTTCCCAAGTTATATTTGCCAATGTTATAACTGGAATTGTGTGCAATTGCTACACTTTGTGACGTTTAGGAAAAACATAGACAAAGTTCATGGAATGGGAATGTTGAGGTTTGCAGTGTGTCTGAGACATTCTTATTGCCACAATGGACGATGCATTATTATAATATATAAAAAAACAGTCTTCCATTATTTTTAAGACAGCAGCAGGTTTATAAAATTAAATATTATTCCATGAGCACAGTCGCCACAGAAATGCTGTCTCTTTCTCTCTGCCACAAACACCACTATCAGCAAAAATTCCCCTGTGCAGAAAGAAAGACAGAAAGAAAGAAAGAAAGACCAAAGCAGAGTTACCCAGCCAGGATTTTTGTTCAGTGTTTCAGCTTGTCCTACAGCAGAACTACAGTAGGTGTTCTCTGCATTCCTGCAATCTCACAGCACTTAACAATCAGCATAAAAACATGGGTGTAAATGGCAGTATATCGAAGCGCATTGCCCTGCCCTTTCTGGTTTCCTTGTTTACTATTATGCTCGTTTCCATTGAAAGATACAAATCATTTAGTTGCCAAAGGCAGCAATATAAAGAGTTGGGTAAAGCAGAGCTCTATGACTGGTATTCTAATTAAAGTAAAAGTACAGCAGCAGTGATCGAAATGAAATCTGTATATGGCCAACAACAAAGATGATATAATGGTGAACTATCGATTTATCGAGTTATATGTAAGAAAATGCCCCGAAGTTGTTGAAACCTTGCTTGCTTTAGAAAATATTGAAGGCTTTAATATTTTCTGCTGATATTTATAATTGTTTTTGCAATGTGGTAATAAAAACAGTCCCACAGAAGTCTTTTTTTTCTTCTTCCAAAAGCGATCACCCCACTACTCTGTACTAATCGCTTTCTTCTTGCATGCAGTTCACGCAAAAGTGAAAATCTGTCATTTATGCTTATTATCAGATAAAGACCGATTTAAATTGGCAAATACAATAAAGCTGTGACTTATTAAAAACATACATGGTATTATTCTAGTTTTGCAAATTGATCCCAAGCTTTGTAGCTTGGGGGTGAAGGTTCGCTTAGTGAAAATCAGCACAATATGTTCAGCAGTACAATAAGTACATTAGAGTACATGAGAGAGCGTGATTACAATATCACAGTGCTCAGCGTGATTACAATATCAGAGTGCCGCAATGTGATTATAATATCACAGTGCTGCAGCGTGATTACGATATCACAGCATGCTGCAGCATGATTACAGTATCACAGTGCCGCAGCGTGATTCTAATATCACAGTGTTGCAGCGTGATTACAATATCACAGCATGCTGCAGCGTGATTACAATATCACAGTGCTGAAACATGATTACAATATCACAGTGCTGCAGCGTGATTCAAATATCACAGTGCTGCAGGGTGATTCCAATATCACAGTGCTGCAACATGATTCCAATATCACAGTGCTGCAGCGTGATTCCAATATCACAGTGCTGCAGGGTGATTCCAATATCACAGTGCTGCAACATGATTCCAATATCACAGTGCTGCAGCGTGATTCCAATATCACAGTGCTGCAGCATGATTCCAATATCACTGTGCTGCAACATGATTCTAATATCACAGTGCTGCAGCATGATTCCAATATCACAGTGCTGCTGCGTGATTCCAATATCACAGTGCTGCAGCATGATTCCAATATCACTGTGCTGCAACATGATTCTAATATCACAGTGCTGCAGCGTGATTCCAATATCACAGTGCTGCTGCATGATTCCAATATCACAGTGCTGCAGCGTGATTCCAATATCACAGTGCTGCAAAATGATTACAATATCACGGTGCTGCAACATGATTTCAATATCACAATGCTGCAGCATGATTACAATATCACAGCATGCTGCAACATGATTACAATATCACAGTGATGCAACATGATTACAATTTCACAGTGTTGCAGTGTGATTACAATATCACAGTGCTGCAACATGATTACAATATCACAGTGCTGAAGTGTGATTACAATATCACAGTGTTGCAACATGATTACAATATCACAGTGCTGAATTGTGATTACAATATCACAGTGCTGAAGCATGATTACAATATCACAGTGCTGCAGCGTGATTACAATATCACAATGCTGCAGCATGATTCCAATATCACAGTGCTGCAGCGTGATTACAATATCACAGTGCTGCAGCGTGATTACAATATAACAGCATGCTGCAGCATGATTACAATATCACAGTGCTGCAGCAGGATAACAATATCACAGTTGTGCAGCGTGATTACAATATCACAGCATGCAGCAACAGGATTACAATATCACAGTGTTGCATGGAATCCCATGCTTTGCCTGTTTCTTTCTAAAGTCCTCAATTGATGGAACATAATTTCTGTGTGATAAAAAGTATACAAATATACAAAGACACATTGTGTACCGTTTGTAATAGTATATATACCTAACCGATATCCACCACACTCTTCACAGGTTTTTTGGCCCAGATGCAAAGCAACTTGTCTCAGTCTGGTAACTTGAATAATATAAATGATTGCAATCCATGTCACAATTTGTCTGGCAATAAAAGCAGAAAAGAAGACCAGTTATTAAAGACACAATTCATCTTCCTGCCAAGCTTGAGAAATTAATTATTAAAATCAGAAAAGTCTCTAGAAAACTGTCGAGGATCTTGTTATTTCAGGTTATTTTTGACTCAGGGGTTTATTTGTAAACAAAAAGGTACCGGGTCTTATAAATAAAGAATAGGGATAGCTTTTTTGTTTATAGACCTAATGTACTGACCTTGATTTACAGTATCTCCCGCATATGCTTCAAGTTCTCATTTTCCATCACATTTTCCATTCAATACATTGAACAGAGAATCTTTATTATTATTATTATTATTATTATTATTATTATTATTATTATTATTATTATTATTGTGCATGTTATGTAGAGATTTTGTTTTTGCAACCACATTTTATTTTCAGCTTCCCTGTATTTTCACAATGCACTGATTATGATGTCCCAAGCCTTAGATATCTTCCACCAAAATAAAAACAACAAAAAAGAAGAAAAAAAATCCAAAAATAGCAATATAGACAAAAATAAACAATAAAAACATTGGTTCACATCAAAAATCCAATAACTTAAAATAAACTGGACTCTTTTGGCTTAGTAGGCCACTTGGATATATCATCACACTAATTTGAACATTACACAGGATTGATAAACTTCAAAACAAGATGAACTATTTATTTTAAGGGTTTATTATTTTATTGTATGTAGCCTTGTATTTTTACATCATACTGTTGCTGTAGGTTTTCAAGAGTGAAAATACCACAAGAGTGCCTTAAAAACAGTTCCAGGGCGCTCAATATCAATTGTTCAACATATGCAGTATTTACAGCAGAACGTAAAGAATGATTTGTCTTAAATGTTGTGATTTACAGCCCAGTGTCATAAAATACCTTTCTAAAACAATAAATAAATAATGTCCCTCCTTTAAGTTTCGACTCAGATGGCTTTGAATGAAATGACCCTCTCCATATTGCTCTCCAGCTTCCTTTCAGAACGCTTTTTGAGGCTGCTGGGAGTCTAGAAAGAGAGCTGTTTTGATGAAGTAAACACTTTGTTTCACAGGAGTTCATTATCCAGTTTGGGAATGGAAAGATTGCTGTCAGTTCACAGAACTATTTCCTGTTCTGGCAGAGCACCCAGAATACAACTATGGCCAAAAGTTTTGCATTACCTAGAATTTTAGAATTGAGACATAATAATAACAAACTATATTGAATCATTTAGATATTTTCTTTAACACCTTGTAATCAAAGAAACAAAATCTACCTGTGGTCAGGAGCACATGTCGTGAATGACTATATATAATGCCAAAGAAATGATATTGCAAAAGTCTATCAGAAGCTATAATAGTTGTACATATTTCGAGATGTCGATTTTTGGCAGTTTTTCCAAAACTACAAAGCGACATGTAATTTAATATGTTAACGTGACATTATTCAGCGGGGTTCGTTCGACATTATGAAGCAAAATTAGTTAATTCTACTGATGCAAAACTTTTGGCCACAGCTGTATATAGCATTTTCTTAATGAAATTTAAGGACAGCAAAAGCCCTCCCCAAGCAGCATTAGCTCCTCAGAAAGCAGCCGTACTTTAAGAACTCTTATGCTTTATCAAAGAATTTTCATCTTTGCCAGACCAAAAACTCCCATGTGGAAATCCCCCCGCCCCCCCAGCAGCCAGTAAAACCAAAGAAAGCAGCCTCTGGTCTGAGCTGGGTTTTCTATGGATGTTTGTTTACATATTGATCCTATTAATTTAGCAGCGGGTCCTAATGATAAATGTCATAGACAAGGCCATCCTTTATTCAGAGACCAATAGAGAAAAAGTTGAGTACTGAACCCATTATTCTGGGGTAAAAAAAAAAAAAATACAGCTGAATGTAATGTTTGTAATGTACTTTCATTCAAGTTTTTTTTTTCTCACTGTTTTACTAAAGAGAGAAAGAAGAGCTGCATTGTTTTTACAATCCAGTTTGCAATTATCTGATCTCCAGTAGACACAAATTCTAAGCTGTCACCTGGACTCTTACCAGCCAAAATCATCAAAAAGTAACAGAAAAGAAAAATAGATGCACTAACTTTTTATTTTACAGAAAATATAGATTTTGATTTCCCACCGGGAGTTTGGGTGGAATTTTTTATGAGAGGAGCCGAGTTGGGTGTGACAGTAGAGTATGATATTTGTTATAGCCAAAAATGTTTTTTCTTGCTTACCAAAGCAAAGGCGATAAGACTCTGCGTTATGGAATGGCAACAAAGGAAAAAGTTTTTAGGGTTAGGCTCATTTAGAATTTATTAGTATTATTTCCTTGGTAATATAATTTAAAAAAAAAGGAGTTAATGATTTGCAAATGTTTGGGCAGCCGTCCAATCTTTGTGAGTCTGACAGCTTGAACAGAACAGTATTGCACTGATCCTGGGAGTGTCACTCCCAAGGAAATGGTTTTGTTCTGCCTGATCAGTGAGTGGGGATACTGCCATACTGCCATCATGACATTGTGTAGGAGAGGATATGCTTGTGGTTCCATGTGTTATTCTTATATTTCATTATAGGCACGCCCTCTTTAACCCTGTTCTGCACTTGATCCCATGCTCTGGTCATTGAATTAGATAGTCCAGGTGAATATCGTTTCTCTATTTTGTTATATTTATTAAATTCATGATTCAGTGATTCTTGTATACTGAACACTTCAGCTGTATTCAAAGTGCCCAATAGTAGCTGTGCCCACTACAGATGGCTTCAGTTTAAATGTATGCAAATCTGACCTGGTATCAACTCTAATAATTACAAATGTTGGTAACACTTAAGTGTCTCTAGTCACCGTGTATTTACATAGTAGTTACTTAGTAAATACATTATTATTATTATTATTTGTTTATTTAGCAGACACCTTTATCCAAGGCGACTTACAGATACTAGGGCGTGTGAACTATGCATCAGCTGCAGAGTCACTTACAACAACATCTCACCCGAAAGACGAGCACAAGGAGATTAAGTGCTCAAGGTCACACTGCGAGTCTGAGTGAGCCAGGATCTGAACCCGGGACCTCCTGGTTACAAGCTCCTTTCTTTAACCACCAGACCACTCAGCCTATAGATGTGTACTTACACATAATTACAATGTTACTATACATAGTTACGATGTACTTAACGTTTAAGTCTTTGCAGAATACAATTCTATCAGGAAAGAGTTAGGGTTATATCGTGCAAAGAATGTACACATTACTGCAAGTACACTGTAACTGTGCATAATAACATTGTAATTATGTGTAAGTACTCATGGGTTTACTAATTAACTACTATGTAAATACATAGGAATTAGAGGCGCTTAATACAAAGTGTTACTCAAATGTTTTCATATAGCTCTAGCTATATATATCTAAGATATATCTTATATATACTTACTTATATATCTCAGTAAGTAGTTTCAAATGTAGTTTTAATAGTTATTTTTTTAAATCTTTCTTACCGTTTAATGGTGGTTGTTTGCCATCATTGTGAGTGGTTCTGGGTTCTGTTACTCCAATACTGATAATAATAACTCAGTACTATGGCAACCGAAACCAGAACAACTGCTGCTCAAACAAACCGCATCAAATAGTAAGGGAAATGTAAGACAAAAGCAATTAATGTGTCACTCGAAGCTACGTGCTTATTAAAATCAATATAAAACAAGATCACTCCTTAAAGGCATACATAGTTTCATTATATATATATTCTTTTGAGCACAACTCCCCGAGCTTCAGCTCATGAGTTATGGCTTTAGCGGTTGCTTAGCGGAATACATGTGGTTGCTATGTGAGGTCAGCTTACATTAATAAAGATGATCCCTCCAGACAGAGAACTTGAAGCAAAGGAAGGTGCTGGTTCACTGGTATGCCTGTTGCACTAAGCTCTGATGGAACTCAATTGTTTGTCTAGGCTTACACCAGCACAGATTAGGTTTTATTTATTTTTTTATCATTTGTTAACCGAGTTTCACATGTCTTACGTTTATAGAGAGGGTGTGCATGAAGCCGGAACCTGATTGCTGACTCTAATGTTAAATGGCTCAGCCACAAAGAATTCACAGAGAAAATAGAATAGTAAAATCTGAAGAGTAAAATAAATGACTATGTTTTAATATACAATTGTAGGTAGAAATAAGCAAATACATAAACAGAAAGAATGGTATTTTGTATTCTGAATATATATTGTTTTTACTGTAAGAATTTGTTTTACCTAATGCACCTAACACATGTGGTTCAGAGGTCACACAGCTGATTTGTCAGTTTTGAAACTTGCATGCCCATATCAGTAAAATATATCTTCATGAATAACTCTTCATGGCCTTTATGCTGGTGGGTTGTGAAACAGTACACTGAAGAAGAAGAAGAAGAAGAAGAAGAAGAAGAAGAAGAAGAAGAAGAAGAAGAAGAAGAAGAAGAAGAAGAAAGAATGAATAGATTTCATTCTGGTTCACAAACACTCTGAAGAACGCTCCCAATACTGTACCTATCATTAAGGACATCTTCATGGAACATTAGTGTAGCTAAATGCAAGAAGAGGGCATGAAACCTCACATAGATGATCCATTAACATACCTGTACTAAAATACAGGAAGTCTAAACCACAGATTATCAAAAAGGATGAATCCTGACAGGAGCAGCACAGGGTGTGATTAGGAATCCCAGGGAAGGGACTGAGCAAGACGACCTTCATACTGTCTGAGGATTAGAACGTAATGGTGATCTGGTCTCTGTGTTGAGTTCATCTGAATAAGTGGCGTTTATAGAAGTAGAGCTTTGGAAAGCATCTCAGAATAAATACTTTACATACCAAACTGATTAATGTAATTCACTGAACAGCATCATAGGCCATGTAAATAGTATCAATTAGTCTAAAGTGAGTGGCTTTATACAGCTTTGGAGAGCCATTGTTGTGCACAAATACATGAATCAAATGAAAATGCCCACCATGCCTAGAATTTCACACAGCAATCCACGTGGCTTGACAGGCTTGAGTGGGCTCACCCCATTTCTGATTAAACTGTGAGTGTACTGCTGGTGGCACTTTCGTTTATGGGAGGCAATAATTGTGTCATAGTTTTGTTTTCCTTTCCAACTGTGTTTCAATATACATAAAAGTCCAACATACAACCAAATATAATCTTAGTTAAACCAACGTTGACAGCCTAGCCAATACAATATTTAACAAATGTTTTGCATCCATTAGTGTTTTTTTTCTTGCAGGCTCATAATGGCAGTACTAATGGCCCCCAAGAATTCTTTGGCATTATATATAGTCATTCACGACATGTGCTCCTGACCACAGATAGATTGGCACAACCCTTTTGGCTTGAGGTTTTCTTCAAGCTGGTTCAGTGAAGCCAAAATGAAACAGCCTGTCAAAGTATTTCAGTGTTGACTATTTTATTTTATTTTTTGCTTATGACTAAACTTGCCATATTTTTACTTTAGAAATTTATATAATTATATATTGATACAGGAAGTCTGTGGTTAAAAAAAAAAAAAAAACCTACCCACACTGCATCTCTGTGCCAGTCAGATATACATCACTATGGCTGGAAGCTTGCTCTAGAATTCAGTGAATTACAGAATACACATCATTCAATAGTTCTGTATCCGAGGCACACACACTGTGAATATTCTATATACCAGGAACCAGGAAAAGTAAAATAGTCTTAAAACCCAGGCAACAGTCTATATTACTTCTTGCCCTGTTTTTGATCAGCCATTATCTCCTGTCTACCTGCCAATGCAAACACTGTAAACATGTTCTCTCAGTGATCGTGAGACTGATTACTTCTTAACATAAAATTCCTGTGTAGTGCCTGTGAGATTATGATTGCTTTATAATGGTTAGGCTTCAGTTCCAAATAACATTCACAGGATTTGGCATGTAATACTTCCTGTGTTATTATATATAATATTTAATCTGTCTCCTGGTTTTAATAACAAGCTGATAAACTGGACTATCCACAATGAGTCAACACTTATTAGTTTGCCTTAAACAGATCTCAAAAAGAGAGGTACCAGTAATTGATAACTATGTGTCATATAATGGTTGATTTTGGCTAGCTGTCCCATCTAGCTGTAAGAGCTGGTGGTTGGATGAAAGTTGCTTAATGGCTGTGCTGCTGTAGAACAAGAGAGTCATAAGAGTGCTGCATGCCTGCAGAGAGGCAGAATAAACAAAGTGCAATAGCAACAAAAATACAGCTTGATCCACTGGTTAGGAACCCACACAGCCAACACAACACGATTTCAAACACCGCAAAGGACCTCACAAGCCCATCAAATCATCTTTTTTGTGCCCATGTCCCAGTGAATGCTCATTATGGACTGGGGGTTTTGCATCTCCGCTCCCTGTAGTATTACTGGTTTTATTAAAATTATTTGGCAATGTTTCAACTTGAAGTCGAAACCATTTGTGTTTTAACTGGACAGCTGGTGCTTTAACAATGAGCTTGTATATAATGTGTAACATTTTGCAGTTAACATTTTGCGAGATTATGAGGAACCTTTATATGTGTGCTCACACACACACACACACACACACACACACACACATATGATATATATATATATATATATAAATATATATATATATATATATATATATATATTTTTGAAAAACAAAAACTAAACGTGTTTTCTAACTCCTGAAAAACAGGTTTTTGTAAAACCTTTTTTTTTTTTTTCTTTTTTTTTAGGATTTCAAAAGAAATAAAAAAAAAAGTAAAGTCATACTATATATATAAGTTATATATATATATATATATATATATATATATATATATATATATATATATATATATATATATATATATATATATATATAGGCAGGCACAGATAATTGCATGGAAATAACAGAGAGTCAAGAACAGTTCCGTTTAAATGTTTTTTTTTTTTTCATCTGCTTGAACCACAGGTACAACCGACATCCATCCGTGCAAGGCAAAACAAACAGAAAAAAGATTTCAATAAAATAATTTCACAAAACAAAACCCTGCTCCCCAAAGCCCTAATACAAAACAGCATTGCAGTCCAGCAACTACAAAATGACAACAAAAAATAATCCGGTTTTCCAAGTCCGTTGAAAATAATATTTGTATTTCAAAATCCAGACCTTTAGGTGTTGGGCTGGTATCAAAATCTCTGGTGTGGGTTTGGGGTTGAGATCTCCACTGATCTCTTTTTATTTCGTACTGCACATCACAAACAACAACATACAAAACAATTAAAACAAACCATTAATATCGTACAGTTATCATATATACTAGTATTGCACAATAACACAAAGCAAATTAAATGTCTACTTGCTGAAGCGGTTTTTATTTTAGTCAGCGAGGCGTTCACGTGCGGCAGCAACGCACTAGCAAAAGCCACAAGGCAGTGACGTCAGCTCCCTAGCAACAAGCTTGCTATTTTGTTGTTGGGAGTGGATTCTTTCAATGCAGCAGGTTTGTGTATTTGAGAAAGGAGAGGAAGACTCATGAAATTAATTGGAGACTGAAGTTGATGAGAGGCAATTACCCTCCGCTGTATGAATTAAAATGGTGTACTGCTTTTTATACGAAAAATAAGAAAAAACAGGTTGCGTAGAGGATTTATACTGGACCCTGACGCACCTGATAAAACGAGGAGTGGTTGTACAGTATTTATTTGTTAGCCTATTTGTTTTTGTATCGGTCCCTTGATATATATCAGATTTGTATTGGACCCTGACACCCACGATATATCAAGTGTGTGGTGTAATTTGAAAAGTATGCATTACATGTTCTGTGTTGTCAAGGCATAATTAAAGTGTTTTGTCACTGTATGATTTAAAAAAATGATCCAGATTCTCTTGTTTCTAACTGTTTGGCATACTTTCAACCTTCATAAATGTCATATTATATAAATTACATTACATTTACATCGGCACATGCCTGCAAGTACAACATTTGATCCTGCTAACCAGTTAACTGATGTCTTCTCAATAAGGGAGATGTTTTCACTTATTTTTGCCACAGTATTATTTATAGATACAGTATATTATTAAAAATGTACAGATTTATTGGCAAAATTGTAATGTACTTATTTACATTGTCAAGTTTTTACAACAGTTCACCTATTGAACAAAGATATTTCAAGTACCCCCCCACTTAGGGTACTTGAAAAAGAAACCGGGCCTAGAATGGACTTGCCCCTTTTCTCTCATTCCAGATTCAGGCGTTCTGTTTGTTTTACTCCAGATCTGTGAATAGACCTCCCACTGTCATTTCTCTTAAAAGGGCAAGACTGATGGAATAGCACACCATTAGTTTTATTGGTCGACCGTCCCCCCAAGACCCGCATCCCGACCACTCAAAGAGGGAGAGACGTGACACACCCTCACCCAACCTCTCTGTGTCATCGTCATGATTGACAGGCGGGTCCTACAGGGCTTTTGACCCCCCCAGTACTGTATACACTTGTGGTTTATATTGTTTCTAAATGTTCCCTGGACTTAATGCCTATAAGGAGAGAACTCTTTAAGCCAGAAATGTATTCACTTTCCAGGAATGTACAGTTGAATGTAGTAATTTAGTAAACTATGAATAGAGTGGGTGGAGGCAGATATTGGTTTTGGTTTTTCAGTTGCCAAATAAGCAACAGAAAAAATTATTCACCCAGCACCCTGCTAAATAAGTTAGGCCTTGCGATACACTGTATTTGGCCAAAATTGCAGAGAAGCAGAAGCATATTTCTTTTACCTTGCTGATTATGCTGAAAATAAACTAATTATTTCAATAATATTTGTATATTTTATGTGTGCCACCAATAACCCAAATGGTGATAAGATATACTTATTTCAGAAGTACAGAAAACTATTTATATAGTAGACTCTCTGTGGAGGATCGAAGTATTAACATTGTTTAAATCACTAACAGAGACCTCCCTGTGTTTCACATATATATGTATACATAGAAAAATATGCAAAAGATATGCTAGGAAATGAGTACAAACGTGTTTTCTCAAAGAGTATAACAATTTTTCAGAGCAAAAGTGATACATGCGTAATTGTACTATTACTCGTGACGGCTATTAATCTTTACTCTAGAGATAGAGAGCCAATCCAGGAGGGAAGGAGGCAGAAACATCAGCCCTCCATTTCTGTTTTAGAGACGATTAGAGACAGCAGAGCTGCAGTCATTACATTCTTACATACATCCCCATTGAAAACGAGGGGCCACATTCATAAAGCACATGTATCTCTTAGATGCGAGGAAAAAATGGAGCCGCACTTAAATCCTGTGCTTATTTTTAATCACTTATTCATAAAGCATGTTTATTTCTGTACGCGCTTAACTCTTCAAATACAATAGAATGAAGCAAGGGTAGGGCTTTTTTAAGTCTTGCTTTAAGTTCTTTCAGTCACAATAGTCTAATATTGAGAAATGTTTTGTACACAAACACAACAGTTCGTAGTTTGATTGGTACATACTGTTTATCTTCAAACAGTGGAGGTATTTATATCAACTGCTGTTTAGATCAATTATGTAGAACCCCTGCATGTCAAAAATGAAAAAGAAATACCTCTCCTCCAACATCTTCCCACAGCACAGCAAATCAAAAGGAAATACCTCTCCTCCAACATCTTCCCACAGCACAGCAAATGGGTGACTGGCATTAAGCTACGGAGACTGGTTCAGAAAGCAATTCCCATGTTTGCTAGGTAGTAAAGATATTTATATGCTAGTAAAGGTATTAATATGCAACTACTCTTTAGAAATGTTAACAGGGTGAGAATGACATCCAAATAACTTATTTTACCAAGGGTGGCACTGTAAAGACCAGGCATTAGTGTCTTCAGGAGGTACACACTTTACTCAAGTTTAGTTGACATAGTGTCTATGAACATTTCATGACAACTTTAAGTATTATAGTACTTTTGCTCAAATATTGCTATAGTTCAATTCATTGGATGTTTTCCACCCACCTATTGTCTCTGTATACTTATTGCAAGACTACATAAGACTTATGCATACATTTTTGATTTTGCAAAAGTTCTTTATGCCCTATTAAAAACAAACTGGTGTATTTACTAGAGAGTAGCCTATATAATTCCAGCAACTACACTGTAAAGAATTTCATGTGATATACAACAAATGTCTATGTACAATGTACGGCATTCTTTCTTCAATGGTTTTTCCACTTATCTCAGCAGTCTGGTTTTTTTATGCACCATATTGACATGCTCTAATTAGGGCTTTTTCAATAAAATTGTCCATAACCTTTCCATTATTCCCTCTACCGACTGCAGCAGGTTCCCTTTAATGAGTAGTATTTGTATAAATAAGACGTTAATAAGCCTCAGGGCACCTTCGGGAAAATTATAACTACACATGACATGCAGCTGCAACATAAATAAAGATACTGTGCAGTGTAAAGCGAAGCAGTGTGAGGAACAGTCCTCTGGAATTGTGCTTCTTTTATAAATACCTAACTGCATTATTTTTACCTTTTCTTCTGGTATATCCTGGGTCCCTTGATTACTCTGGAAGGCAAAGTCACTTAAAAGTATCTGCTGTTGCAGACCAAGCTGACCAGCAATACTGCACTTGTACCCTGGTGGCGATGGCTGCTTTCAAGATTGTGCATGAATAGTTTGAGGAGCATGACAGGAATCTTCCAGGACCACCACAATCCCCTGCTCTCAATCCAATTGGAATGAACTTAAATAATACCTTCATCATCTCAATCCTTTGCTTGCTTCTCTGCACCTTGCATGACATATTAAAGACTGAATAGATTAACTCCCCTCGAGACACCTTTCAGCACATGTGGCACCAACATTTTATTATGTGCATGTCCCAAGAAAAGTGGTCTGGCAGTTAAACTTTTTCACACCTACTTGGACAACACTCCCCTAGGACTTTGGTCGTAGAGTTCCTGTATAGTGGCCTCCCCGCTCACCAGACTTCAGAAAGTCAAAAAATTCTGCCCTAAAAACCTAGACACGATGCCAAATTACAAGGGGGAAATAATTCAGATAAGGACTGTTTGCAGTTAGACCACAATAGTAAAGCTGACTGACAACACGGTAAATTATTAGGTACCAGGAAGCAATGGCAATGTTCTTTAGATCCCAAAATCACACAAATAATGTGCTATGAATGCAGAGATAGTCATAACTGGTGCATTTTACCTAAGCACCCCTTTCCCAGGTATATACTACACATCTGTTGGGAAGGGCAGCCCACTGTAATATCAACCTACCAATCTCAAAACATCAGTGCCTACATGAAAGCCATATGAAGATGAAAAATCCTGTACCTTTCAAAGCAGTTAACATGTTGAGATTTGATGTTCTGCTGTTGATTAAGATCATCTCAACAGTCTACTTCTAGTGTATTTTATTTATCACCTAAAGGGGAAGACAAAATAAAGAAGGTGATAAAAAAAACCCAAGATATTCAGATTTGTAACCAATTGCACGCAGCTCTATCAATCCAATGTAGTCTTTGCAGTCTAAAGCAGGGAGCTTGTAAATCTGAATAGCAATGACTCACTCATAGTGGGTCTTGTAGTTGGTGTTGCTTTTATACTATTGCATTCACAGGCTCTGTGTATTAGCATCATTGCCAAGACATACTGTTTTACAGTTTACAGTATGCAACAATACCGAATTTCCACTGTACAGTGGGCTGAGGCTGAGTGGGGCTTGTTGGTACAGCACCAGTGTGCTTGAAATTCCAATGTAGGGAAGGGCTGGGACACAACCATTGAAACAGCCTGGTCTAGTACGGTCCTGCGAAAAGGCCAGTAGAAATGTAGGGCGCAGTGTCTGCTTCTTTTAGTGGAAACTGTCTACAGTGGGGGACTGTAACAGGGTGAGGTCTGTGCTGGCTATTTGATTCATGCATGATCCTTCAGGAGGAGATTGGGAGCCCCGTAGGGTCTGTCTGTTGATTATGGTGGTGACACGACGAGGTAGGGTGAGGGTGTGGTGTCTCTCCCTCTCTCTGAGTGGTTGGGAGGCGGGCCTTGGGGGGTTGCTCAACCTATGAAATGATGCTTTGCTGTTCACTCTCCCTTGCCCCATATAGATGAAAAATAGGGACACTGGGTTCAACAAGCAGATGTAAACAGTGCAAAGGAAAGAATGCCAGTGTGGAAAGGGAGAAGGCAGGCAGAGCTCAGGACACTAGCCCTCTGGAAATATAGTGAGTGGGACGTGTAGGAGCTTAACTGGGGAAAGCCTGGGCAACCCCGACAGTATAGAGGGAGATTAGCAAAGCATAGGCTAGCGACGGTTGGGAACGCTGGAGAACTCAGCACCTTTTGTTTGCAGTTGTTGTTGCGATACAGTATTTAATGTCTAATATATGGTTCCAGGTATGTGTATTACTCTCAGCCTGTCTGGATGCAAGTTTTTAGATGTTGATCACTGTATTTTTGTAATAGGTTATTTAGCAACCATAATGAATCTATAACTCTAAACATTCAATCATAATTTTAATAATAATAAATGTAGACAAAGTCAAGTGAAAAAATGTTTTTTGTCTTCTTCTACAGTACTAACAACCGTAAACTGTTTTAATAACATCTTTAAAAATCCTTATGCAGGTTAGCTAGCGTTCCACAATAAAAAGAGAAGCTGTGTAACTAAGCCAGTGCTCCACAATAAAAAGAGAAGCTGTGTAACTAAGCCAGTGCTCCACAATAAAAAGAGAAGCTGTGCCAATGTAGCAAACAAAACCTGCACTTGGTTTGCTTAATGCTTGATTCCAGCAGTGTTTCTGTCTTTTGGAATTTAGGAACCTGTTGTTTGAGATACCACAAAAGCAAGAACTGACTGTCTGCTAATGTGGACAGGAAAATACTTCAAATCCTTCCCCTTCTGGACATGTTTGGATGTTGCTAGGTATCCACTAAAATGGCAGCACTTACAACTAATCAATTAGGCTTCAATTACAACAGCGAAACAGATTCCAACTGCTGCTGTCATTCAACAGTGTAAAAACAAGTTGTGTGTATATATTTAAAACAGCTATGGACAAACATTTGGCATCACCTAGAATTTTAGGATTGAGACACAATAAAAAGAAATAACTTTTATGGGGCATGGCTGGAGGAGATAATTGCTGGCTACATGAGCCACAGGTGCTGGCAAATTTTTACAACCAGTTGAGTAATGTTTTTCAAGTAACTAATCCTACCTATCAGCACCTGTAGCCCATTGCTCAATTATCCCCCCCCCCCCCCCCCCCCCCCCCCCCCTCGAGTACTCGTCGGCAGCAGCCACAGTGTCTCTTGGGTCCTGACCAAAGTGCCTGGTTTCAGTTCAGCCCACCATGAACATGACATTCATAAGTTAGTTCTTTTATTTAACATCATGTAATCAAATAAACTACAAAATCATATTGCCTACTGGAAGCCATAACAGTAGCACAGTATTTCATGTCAATGTAACATTATTCCACTTGTTTCTTTCAAATTTCTAAAGCAAAATTAGTTAATTCTACAGGATGATGCAAAACTTTTGGCCATAGCCGTGTGTGTATATGTGTATGTGTATATATATATATATATATATGCTCCGTCTTTCAGGTGAGACATTGTTGTAAGTGTGACTCTGCAGCTGATGTGTCTTTTACACACCCTAGTCTCTGTAAGTGACTTTGATAAAGGCGTCTGCTAAATAAACATATCATAATAAAGCATGTCATTAACTGTACAACACATGCATACCTTGCAGTGTGGAGCTGCTGTCTGTAACTTAGCTCAGGGGAATTCTCGAGAGAGAATACACTAGGTGCATCCAGTGACTTTGTGAGTGCATGGTGCTGCTATCTGACCGGACAGAATGAAGACGTTAATTCCGGGGCAGGAGCAGTTAACCGGAGAGGATACAACACAGCAAGGTCCAATCCATCTCACAGGGATTGTTAAAACTTAAACAGACATGACACGGGTTCTTTATCCCAGAAAAAGGGTGCTTCTAGAAGAATGAAGTTTTGCTAATGCCTTAATCCTTTATGCATTTGAAATGCTTTTAGTTTTAATAATGAAGCAATAGCAAAATTCAACATCAACAATGTCCAACCAATGTACTTTCATCTTCATGTCCCCACCAGGCCTCACCATGTACAAAGACAGTTTAAATAGCATAGACATAAAAGTGAAAATATTTAAATGTATTGTGTCATTAACCCTGTCTATATACAAGTCTTGTGCAAGATACAATCAACGGTCAAAAGAATGTAATACTGAGATAATAAAGCAGGATTGCAGAAGTCAAACAAGTTTAAACTGTACAAAATGTTTTTGAAAAATTTGATGTTTCAAGTTGATAAAAAGGAATGTACAGTTCTCAGATCAGTAATACAGCTGTGAATGCTATTGGGTGCTTTCCTGATAAAGCTGTAGATATTTACACAGATTTACAGCTATGGCCAAAGGCTTTGCATCACCTGGAATTAAAAAAAAAAAAAACTACATGAACATAATTTAGATATTTTATTTAAGATCATGTAATGAAAGAAACTACAAAATGATATTGCAAGTGTCTACCAGAAGCCATACTAATAGTAGAGTATTTCATGTTAGATTTCAAAAAACGTCAGTTTTTTGTTAAGTATATGGAAAACTGCAAAGCGGTATGTAATTCAATATGTTAACCTAACATTATTCAGCAGGTTTCATTCAAGAAGTATTAGTTTAGTTAATTAGTTAATTCTATAGGGTGATGCAAAACTTTTGGCCATAGATGTACATCCGCATCAGACTGAAGTCTATTCCACTGATGTGATTTACAGCAAACTGCATATGACTTATATAATGTACTTGTCTCTTATTGAACTTGATCCTCAAATCATGAAATTAAGTTCAATACATAAGCAATGCAACTGACATAGTCACATCATTTAAGCAAAACCCCTGAAAGATGAAATCAGGCTGTTTTGAATTACAGATGTTTCCAAGGATTACATATAATGTCAGATTTTTGCTGACAAATGTTTAGCTGGCTTAAAACACTTTCCAGCCTTTCAGAAGCAGTGTGCATTTACTATTTGAGGTTTCCTTGGCATATATGCACACAGGATATAGGCCATTACTTTAGGGAAAGACAACCACATTGTCTGGGCTTTAAAGTTCTAATTGCATCCTCAGCAAACAAATATAAAATAAAGCTGATTATAATGTATCTTATTATATTACTATAAGTCTTGATGCCAGGAAGGATCTGCCTGGGAAATATTTTTCTCTTCAGCAAGTATCTTTGCTATACGTATATTCAATATATATATATATATATATATATATATATATATATATATATATATATATATTATATATATATATATATGATATATATCTGATACTATTGGTGGCCCATCCAGATTGACCTTTTGTACTAAACATAGACTGTAAACCTTTCCCATGAGCATCTAGCCATACAAAGTAGAGCACTGAACAGAACTCAATGAACAGAAGGATTGCGCTTCAATGCTTTGCTACTAGAGTGGTCTGTATGGATTAGGCTGGAAGCCCCCCTCCATTTCGCTGAGTGCCGCTCTCGAGGATGTGAGGCCTGGTGCTGACAAACCTCCACGGCAGGGTGGCGAACTCCACCTGACCCCTAGAGGGAAATGGTTGCCCCCTAGCGGTGGTTATGGGGAGAAAAAGTGCAAACTTAAAAGATAGGGTGCCTAACGAGGGGTTAAAATAGCAAGCTGGTTGAAGATTGTGACCCCTGAACCACATCATGGTGACAATTAAAAAAATCAAAAATCAGTATGGAATCAGTTTATTCATAACCATCGCAAACAAAAGCAGAACAATTGCAAACACATGTGTTTCGAAGTCTTACACGAGCAACAGCATGCATCTGACATGCTATTCTTCCCTCTGTAGATAATGTAGGAGATGCTACCCTTCTCTTTCATGGTGCTTCTGCTGACATGCCCTGTAATATGTGCAGTATATCCTTGGCAGGGCATGTTACTTGCATGTAGGTATTGTTTGTAATGTTGTGTTTCTCTTGTATTTGTCTAGGATGAACACACAGTTAAGTTTGCTTTCATTGGTTACAGCTTCCAGGTTTCCTTCCTCTGTATAACAACCATTTGTATAATATTGGTCTTACTTCATACTCGCAACAGCTCAGTATACTATTAATACAAATGTGTCCTGTTAGCTGAAAAAAGAGGGCATTGCTTTTACAAGCTGAACCAAATGGGAACAGAAAGCATTTTATGAGACGGACCCCAAATGTACCCCAATAGCAGGACTGACCCCTTTCAGCTACCCCTTTATTACAAAACACACACACACACACACACACACACACACACACACACACACACACACACACACACACACACACACACACACACATATATATATATATATATATATAATTTTTTAATAATACAATCTAAATTACATTAAAATGTTGGGATTTGCTTCATTGGTAACAAGGTTTCCTTTCCTGTGCTGGTTTGCATTATCCTGTAATGCCTAATCTTACAAGATACCAGAGATGAAATAGTTTGAGAACTATCAGTGTTTAAAAGGGTGAAAAACATGCACACATCCATTAAAGTAAATATGAAACTGAACCAGTTCACACCAAACTAAATAAGTAAAGATACTTCAACGACAGTGACGTCCCGTTTAAGGCCAGAGAGATGTCTTGTTCTTCCTTTGGATGTTTCTTTGTTGTTGATAATATTATGATAACCCTAAATAGAGATTGCCAGCTACAAAAAAAGGGAAATCTGTACCTGTTATTTTTAGTGCTTTGTGTGGACAGGGGTCTGTTGTAAAATGCTGCCCATTTGTCTTTAAATCTTTAATTTTAATACATTAAATGAACAATTGCTGTATGTCTTGAATAATCCAGTAATCTAGCCTTTTTTTATTAGTTTCTGCTAATGCCTTTCTTTTTCCTTATCTTGTTTTATATGTAGTGTTAATTGAAATACAAAAGCTGTCCTGATTCTTGTGCAAAATATGTATTTAAGTATTGATTTCCTTGTCTGGACTTGAAACAGCAATAGGTACCTGCTGTACCTCTGTCTCAACAACACAGAGTAACAGCAGAAAGAATCAGGCATTTCAAATGAAATCAAAAGCATATTTTAGACTTCTCACACTGCTCTATGTGTATACTGTTTTAATGTCAATAGACATCTTGAAATACTGGTATGTCTAAAAACAGATAGCAGATTGTAACCGTGGCATATAACTGATGGTTTCTGATGGTATAGCTGTCCTGTGTCCAAGCATAACATGATCAGCTGGTTGGAAAAGTCTACTCAAGACTGCCATCTGCAGGGCTTTTACAGAATACATTCTTGGGATGAAAAACAAGAAAGCTGCCAGGAGCTTCCAGTATTTACCTGACAACATCATGCATCAGTTAACAAGGCATGTGTTTGTTGTGTAATTATGATATAAAGGTTTATTTTTGTTAAGGTTTTGTGAACCAGTGGTGCATACTGCAAGCACTACATTCACGTGAGATGTACACTAGCAACTACACCTTGTTATTATAAAGTAGCATGTTTCAAATAGTAATATTACTTTGGTATGAATCTGGCAGTTCATCTGGCAGCAATACATGGGAGTTCTATATTATCTTACATTTACAGTAATGTTCCAAAGTTTGGAAACAACAAATGATTTACAGCAAGACTAGGGATGGGGATTGTATTGTCCATTCAGCATTTTTAGTAAATTAATCATATTTAGGGTTCGACTGAATTTGTGAGATGGATTGCTCATTAAAATCCTTGGCATATTTTTTTAAAAGCGGAAACAATTATGAACTAAAGATATTTAGTGAGCAAGTAGTCTGAGTGAAGTTATCCAACAGCAAACTCCCCAGCCCCAGCTGTACTGCTTTCATAGAAAAAGGAGAACACTTCAGGGTACCATTCTACTTGTGAGATGTTTTACACATTAAAATATTTAGCACTTAAAGAGAAGACGATTATCTATTCAGAGATACCAGGGTAGTAGGTAAGGGGTCTGAGTGAGGGAAAAGGGCAATACAATCCCCACCCCTAGTCTTGCTGTAAATCATTTGCTGTTTCCAAACACTACTGTATGTTAAAACTATACCGATTCCAAAAAATGCGCTTGACTGATCTAGCATCTAGCAGGAAACAAGAACTGAACTGCAGCCCTGAACTCAGTGAAAGAACCTCAACACAGACTTCTATGTAAAAACACAAGAGCTGAACTGCAGCCCTGAACTCAGTGAAAGCACCTCAACTCAGACTTCTACATAAAAACACAACAACTGAACTGCAGCGTTGAACCCAGTAAAAGAACCTCGACACAGACTTCTATATAAAAACAGTATTTGAGTAATTACAATACAACCACTTAGAATGATTACAAACATCATAAAAAGAAAACGTCACAGTAAAAAAAAAAAAAAAAAAGAAACCTACATTTGAAGCAACTTGCTCTTTAATAAATATATTTGTTAACTTAGTCTTTTTATGTGGTACTCAAAATGCTAGCAGGGAGATATAAAATAAAGTTAAGAGGACACCAAGCTTAACTCTCCTCCCCACTCTCAAACACACAAACACACGCACACACACACACACACACACACACACACACACACACACACACACACACACACACACACACACACACACACGGCAGTTGTAGCTCTCCAGTTGTAGCTCTCCGTCATTAGTGAGCCATCACTCAGACAGTACCTGACACAGAGTGCTGATAGCATCACAGCTGGAGATAGGCTGACCAGAGCAGGACTGGCCCTCCCAATGTAGCTCCAGCACTGTCAGACACAGCTACCAGCATCACAGCCTGCTGTGTATCAGCACTTGCTCATGTCTTCTCCAAGCTAGCCAGACATCTCTAGGTCCCTAAACAATGAACCCTTTCTAATGTTCTGACAGAGCCAAGTTATCAGGCCTCCCAATTCCCTCACAAAGGTCTGGGGGTAATTAAAAGCAACTGTGAGATGCCATTATTTAGCAAAGACCTTTGCTGTGTTGACGCTGGGCTTCAGGTATCTCAGAAGCAGTTTTTTTTTCATGATGCAAACTCTGTCAGATGTGTATTATGAAATGCCTGTCCTGAGTCAGTGCTTTTTGTGGAACAGTAAGAAGGAGAAGTGCTCATTCCATTATTAACCCTCAGCTGGCATCTTTGGGAAATACTGGATGACATTCATTTAGCGTCCCCTCATTTCTAATGACATTGTTTATTCCCTGGGGTCAAAACATCCTAGTCTGTTTTAACAACTGTGAGTAATGACTGTCAGCAAGATCAATAGTTTCCAATAAGATATTGTTTCAAATACTTTTGATTCAAAGCTATTTACTACAAAACATCATTAGTATGAAGCAGTATTTTCAATAAGCAATAACACACGGTGATAAAGACAGAAAGAATCGATGCTGTAAATCTCCCTCCCGATCCGAAAGGGTGCTGTGTAAGGCTAGTATTACGCCTCTTCATAGATGGGTCGTCTCAACGGTGGGTGGAAAAAGGAAGTCGGCCATCTTGGTGGAGGCAGGTAACGGTCAGCATACGAAACGACTCACATGCGTTCAGCTGCGGACCAGGCAGTGATTGGTTACTCCCGGGGTACCAAGCTGATTGCAGGGAGGAATTGGGTAGTACAAAGGGGACGAAGCTACGTAAGTACTGCCCCTCGCGCTGAAAACGTAACAGTTGGCTGGAGCCTGTATTGTTTGTTGTTTTGTTACATTTGTGTTTTTGTGTTTTACAGAGGAAGCGTGACCACCAGGGAGCTGTCGCTTCAGAGCTAGCAGTCAACCCTGGAGGACACTGGATGGACAGAGACCTTTGGATTATTATTATTATTTTGGTTCTGCAAGCCCGCCATGTACCCCCAATACCATTGCTGGTAGAGGGGCAGATTCTTTTGTTTATTAAAAAAACAAGGATTGTTTTGGGAGAAATACTGTTTGGACATTCACTTTGTTCCCCACACCACTAGCACCTGACGACACTCACTCAATAAAGTTACCAACCAAGAAATAAACAGCCCACACATCTGATGCCAATTGTGAGCCATCTGGAGATGTTACTTATTAGTTTAAGACCTTTAAATGGCATTTTTTTCAATCAGACAAAAATAACGCTCATGTCGATTTGGAATAAATAGCTTTGAGAGTTTTGCCAAATGTCTTTCCAGCAATCTATAGTACAGTGCTTGAATGGTCAAGTTGATCACTGGGGATGTCTAAATAAAAAGGAAAAAAAAAAAGTTTATTGTCCTCCCTTGGTTACCTTAGAGTCTATGAGGGATTTCATTTTATTATAACTTCAATAAACATTTAACTAAAGAACGAAACCATTCACACCACTTCTGTTAAATATTCAATACTGTAATCCATGTTATAGAATCTTTATTCCTACAGTTTAATGATGCGCTGTGGCAAAGTGGTTGATTGTATGCAGGTTCAGGAGTGATGCAGTGCAGTGATTAATCAGACAGAGTCTTGTAATCCAGTTTAGAAAGTGTGCTTTATTTTTACCAATAAACAATAAATCCCCCGGCAATATACAGCAATGTGTATTGAACGGGTGTCACAAAGACGGCCGGAGTGGGTGGCGTCAGACCAGAAGCAGGAAAATAAACAGAGAGAGAGGTGGAGTTTGGTTTAGCTGAGCGAATGGTCTCGCTCAGCATTTAATGAGTGAACAGACACAGAAAATATACGGTTGGAACAAACAAAAACACAGGCCACGGCACAGTCGCCAAAATAAACAGACTAACAAAACAGACGATACAGACAAACACGGTGAGCAGATATTTATCTACTATTATTATTATGATGATGATGATGATGATGATGATGATTATTTTTACCTCCGTCTCCTATCCCGTTCTCCACTCACCGAACACCCAACCGCGAGTATGTGACAATGTGCTGGGATTCAATTACCAATTAATTATTCACTTGAATCCCAGCATGTGAATTAATAAAGTGCAATTCCCTGTGCTCACATTTTACTACATTTTACTTGCACGTGAAGTGCTGTGCAATCCTCGTGCCTAAATACACATATACATTTTAAACACTCGTGTTACACAGACCCATTTATATCCCTTGTACCAATGACTGTACACCAACATTTAAACACACCACACGCAACACATAACAGATAATATACACAGGGGCACAACTCGTGCTGCAGATTTGTATTAGAATGTCCCACCTTGACTCATCATTGTGACATGTATGTAAAATTAGTCTGGTTTTCACTTACAGACCGAAGGCTTTATCATTGGTATTGTTTTGTGTTTAAGCTTCTTAAAAGATTGGTGCCTTGTTATTTAAGTGCTCTGGTTAATAGATATAATACCAACTATAATCTGCATTTCTGTGTTGGCACATGTTTTGCCTATCGGCTTTCAAAAACTTAACCATGACATCAGGAGTAGATTTGATTGTCTCTCTTTTAAATGTTTTTAAAATTATCTCTGTAAATTGTTTAGCCTTCATGTAAATGTTTTGATCCTGATTAAGGATCCACACATGTCTGGGTGAATGTCCTTTGCTTATGACCCCTAAATGATTAAGACAGGACCACGCATGATAGTGTGTTGTTTTATTGTATATGTTTGTTGACAGGACCCCCTTGTAAATGAGATCTAGGTCTCAATGGCTTAAATTCCTGTATAAATAGTTTTTGTTTTTTTTAATTGCCCCGTATGGAAATTAATAAGACTGAAACGTTAATAAAATATAACAAGTCAAGTCATTTTTTTAAAAATATGATCTGTACACTTATTATTCGTCTAGAATATTGTTGATAATCAAGGACAGTTATGACTGATTAAGAGGAAACAACAATACACTTTTAATGTTTAATGTTCCTATTTAAACTCTCTCTCTCTCTCTCTCTCTCTCTCTCTCTCTCTCTCTCTCTCTCTCTCTCCCCCCCCCCCCCCCACACACACCACAGAATGAAAACAGAAATTAAATTCTTGGCACCCTTCATGCGCCAGTTCCAAAATAATGGCAGCTTATTGAAACAAGGTTGGCTTTCAGTTATTTGCTCTTGTTATGTAGTTTAAGACTAGAGGGGTGCCTGCTAACCTTTGATCAGGCCTGCGTCCTCAGGGCATCCCTGAGCCTGGTTTACCAGGAACACTTTATCTGCAGGTCAGGCTGGTCTCCCAGCAACAGGAAGGCCGAAAGCAGACTGACAGTTGCTGATGAAGGTTTCCAGAGGATTCTAATCAGACAGGGGTCAGCATTCATTATTACAGAAACCTTTAGCCATGCCTACTGATAGTTTGCTTTTCTTCATTACAGTAGAGGGATTTGTTTTATTGTTTTTTTTCATTAAATAATGATAACTTACCAAATAAATATTGTTGTCCAACATTTAACAGTACAACTAAAGTCATTTCTTCGTACCTTAGAAACGTGGAAGACAAATAAAAGCATTCTAGTCCTTGTAGTCAACATATATTTGAAGGAAGCACTGAATTGCTTCTTTTCCTGGTTGCCCTTTAATGTATTTTGGGAAACAGTTGTCTTTATAGTAGATCTCTTTAACATATTTCATCCTGTTTCCATTGTAAAACTAAGGGAATAGTTTTAAACTGTTTATGTAATTCTAGGTTTGAGGGTATGTTTGCAATTATTATCATTATTAGCAGTAGTATTACTGCAAGAGAATGTGAAAATTATTCTCTGTTAGATCTATAATCAATATATTTATTTGATGTGCTATGTAGAAAGATGATGTGTGTAGTATAATTATTTGATCTGTAGTCCTAATTGTCCCCTGTTTTAAAAGGCTAATAACAAAGGCTTTTTGTTTTTAAAAAACTACCTTCCACGTCTTTTCATTGCACAAGCTATCCTTTTGGATTGAAGCATCGTATAAGCATCACATATAAAGCTATTAAAGGCTTTGATCTCGTCTACTTGCATGTGATGTGTATTCTTTATAAACTGGCCCATGCTTTGAGATCTGACAATAACAGGTTCTTGGTGCTGTAATACCTAAAACACAATCAAAGGGCATCTAGTTCTCAAGCTTAATAACTCACCTCCAGGTTCTGTTTGGAATGAGCCAAACAATCATTTTCAATGTAAGCTTACAACATATTTACATTTTATTTTAATATTATATTAGTAGTGAGCAGTTCCTTTATTTTTGTTTATAATGTTGCAAAGCGCCATGGGATGCTTGGACACGAAGGAGGCTATATTAATGAAATTGGCATGGTATGATATGGTATGATATAAAAAAAATTTAAAAACTGCCCAAGTAGTGGATACTGCAATTGAAAGAATGTATATATTCCACACAGCACTGGTTTACTGTTTCTGGATTTCAGAATCATCCCAGATGGTTAAAATGATTTCTGGTTCTTCATTCTCCCCCATGCCGCCACAATAATCTTTTTTAGCCAAACTCTTCTCAACAGCCATTGCAGAAGTGAAGAAAGCTTGAAAGGGCTTCTTGTCCAGCACACGCCTCCATTTCAGGCCCACAAAGACAAGTTCAGTATGGGGGTGTAGCTACAGCTTGCCCTTGTACAGTAATTAGGGATCTCCCCAAAATGTTGTTAACAGGTGTTGAAAGGGAAACAGGTTTAAGTTTGGAAGAATTCGATTTATTTATTTATTTATTTATTTATCTATTTATTTATGAATGTACATATTTATTAAACAAGACAATTTCACTCATAATGTTTATTAAGTTTAAATTCTGACCCCTTGTCTGATTTGACTTGCAGTTAAACACACACACACACACACACACACACACACACACACACACACACACACACACACACATAGATTATTTCATATTGGAGAATTCAAGACATTTGATGATATGTTTTCTAAGGAAAGAAATAACATTTTTGTCTTCACAAGGGAGAACTCTAGAATAACCTCAAGTTTAAATAGATATTTAAGAATTCAGAAATGGAAATGTTTTTTTTTTAAGAAACATGGGAGTCAGGAGGTCAGAACACTCTGCAGCCCCCAGTAAGGCAGTGCAGATGAAAGTCAGACACGATAATCCACTGAAGTGCTTAAACGGGACTATAAACCCCCGGGGGACCTACAGAGTTTACTTTCCTCTCTGTCAGGAGAGAAACTTCGGCTGAAGTCCATTAAGCAAATGAAAACGCCAGAACAAAAATAAACACAGATGAATGTAAATGGGTGTTTGAAGATGGAGAGGAAGCAGTTTCAGCCGGGCTCTTAAGCAGAAACCAGGGGCCCCGGGTCTCAAACTCTAATATGTGGAACAAACGATTTCCCCATGTTACCATTTACATACTGTAGCATTACAGACTAAAGTGTTGTGCCTGTCGTAATGGTCTCAAATGGGTCGGAAGTCCAGGGTGAAATGTACTAAACAAGCACAATGCTATTAGCGACTTTTTAGAGAATGCTTTGCAGCAACAGTTTTTCTTTGCAGTTCAACCATAGATCAGTATATAATTATTAGTTTTCCTGCATATATTTGCAAAAATGGGGTGGAGATAGTGTTCTCAAATAATATAACAAGATGTACTTAAGCTGCGGGCAATTGCGACACTACCAATTGCATCAATTTGTTAAGAACTTTTGAAAGCATGTTTTAGACAGTCGCAATTGCTGCTGGAATTTCCAGGTCCAGGGCTTTTTCTCGTGCGTTGCCAGTTGTGCTCAATGCATTTTTGAGGCGAACACCCAAGTACCTAACTTTCACTGAAGTCAGGGTGTACTTACAAGCCTTGAAAACAAATTTCTATTACATTTCTGGTTTTCCCAGTGTGATGGGAGCAATAGACTGCACACATGTGCCACTAACCCCTCCAGCTCATTCTGAGCATCTCTATAGGACCATGATCTACTGTGTGTAAATTGTCCAGGCTACTAAGTAGACCAAGTAAAAAATAATCAAAATAAAAATAAAAATAAAAAGAACACTAAAATCATTTAGTTTCAATTTAAAATAATATTTTATTCACACTGTACACCAATGTATATAATGCGGCAGCATGATTCATTTTATGTTACCGGTAAAAAAATGTGTGCTAGGTATTCATTTGATTTTACTACTGTACTGTATACTGTATAGGTCTACTGTACAGATTTATATTTTTACATAATGTAATGTGTAGCCTACCCAAAACACATTAGTGTAATTTCAGTGCAATGATTTACATTTAAAATTCTTTGAGCAATATAAATGTATGTGTGTGTGATTTTATTGTTTGTTTTTGAACCCGACGCCTCTTTATGTTAGACATACTGTAGTTCAGTGAGAGGCTACTGCATGATTATGAAAAACTTTTGGGGGGTGAAGGTGGGTAATTAGAGACCCTTAATGTAAAGTGTTACTAAAATACATCTCAAGTGCACTCATTTTCTGTCATAGAATCTTAGTGTTATTGTATTATAAGGGACGCCCCGAAAAAAGCATGCTAGAAATATTCATCCCCAACACAGCTGTGAGCTGAAGGTTAGAGCCATCAGTAACATAAAAAGATGAATACTATCACCTATATCCACTTTATGTACATGCAAAAATATAAGATTGACATACAGACAGATAAACAGGGTACCTCTTTATACCTGCAGATTCTGATACACTGAATAACTTAATAATTACTTTTGAATGTCCTTTTCAAGTATCATCGCCACTGAGAAGCAGTACGGTATTTAAAAATGAAAAAATAGCAAACAGACAGACAGACAGACAGACTGACAACCTTCATTTTTATTAGAACATGATTGAGTAGCACCACCCAATCGGATTCCATCTCTAGCAGGCTTCTATCAGACAGTAGCTGCCCCACTGGAACATCACAGCATCAACTGTGAATCAAACTCAAAACCAATCCACACAAGTACTGTTTTTTTCATTTTAACTTGCTGTATTCAAAGCTGTTCACATCCATTTGGACAGTAAGTACAAAAAAAGATGCAATTAGTCCAAGTTTCATTCATTATCCATCAAAACCAGTCAATCAATATTTTGCACCGACAAAGACCATCAGTCTTGTACCTGCAACTGCTGAATCAGCCAATCACAGCCTCTCAGCATCTTCCAACAACAAACCAAGAGACGGACAGGTCAGTAATATTACTCCATTCAGATATCTAGCACTGTCCAGAACTAAAACTAGAAGCAACTCTGACAAGTAAAAAGTGATTTGTTTAATAAAGTTGTTTTTTTTTGTTTTTTTTCTCATTATGTATGTGATCCTTCATGAATATTTTAAGGACTATTTTCCTAAACACTTTCTCAGTGGAAGGGAACCTTACAAATCATTATAACTTTAAGAGAATAATGTGAAAATCGTTTTCTAATAGGGACAGTGCCCTCTCTACCAGTAGAGCCTCCATCAGTGGGCACTATCGCTTAACTAGATTATGATAAACTCAATAATGTCATGAGTAAGTTTCATCACCATTGTAGTTCTCTGGATATATCTTAAAATGTACATCTGATGTATGTGCAGACAGACAGACAGACAGTTGGACAGACAAATAGACAAACTAAATACTAATTTCTGCTTAAGAAGTTCCTTATTTATAGTACATGCAAAACTGTCAAATGACACATAGAAATACTGAAAATAGGACGTGCAAACAGCCTTCCAATAAGACAAGCTTATGGTACAATGTATTACTTGTGCCAAGAAAGTCCTTAGTAAGTTATGCCAAATGAATTTAAAAAAAATAAAATTAAAAAACATGCAGACTTAATTATACAGATAGCGAGCACAAATGCAGACCAAGATTTGTGTTTCTTTATTTTTTTCAATACAATCATCAGGCACAATATTTGAATTATAATTATTTTATCAAAAACAGACCTTACTGTTCTAACAAAACATGCAAGCATGACATCCCATACCCTAATCTTCTAGCAACCACAGCACAGTGAATGCCTTTTGAGAATGGACAATGCAAACATTTCACATCAGAGTCTGAAACTTCAATTAAAATACCCTCAGAGAAAAGATAACTTGTTGCTATTAGTTTGTCATTTTCAATCACATTCTCACTGTTATCATATCCCTTGTGAAATACCTTATTATACTGATGCAAAACAAATAAAACAAATACAACACGTTAGCATTGTATTGAAACTGCAATACTTGGTGTTACTGGGGCTCCCTTTCATCAAAACACATGTGCTTTTTTTATATAGGGTATTTTCCTGACCATTCAAGAGTGACATGTGGGCTACTGTTTGCAAATTCAGTCTTGTACTGTAGTTCTATGTTTAACTGTTGTTCTAGCGCATCATTATTATATTGATCTCAATACAAATCACTTTTTTTTTTTATGGTCATCATATGCGAACTGGCCAATTAGTGGTATTTGAGCTCCTGGGTATAAGCACCGTAAAACCTGGCCATACGAGTCTACACAATGGCACAATATGACCATATCACTTATTATTTTAAAATGGATTTCCCCCCCACCATCCAAAAAATGATTGATTTGAAATGATCTGAAGCAAATTCCATTTCTGTAAGAGCAGAATTCAGAAATAAGTCCTTGTCTAAGCGTGGTTTAAAACTGTTCATTTTCATATTGTATGTACAGTATCCTGTGGTATATTCCAATAAATAAAGAAATGCGAGTCACGCTGTTTAAAAAGACCAGGACATGCTGAAGACAAATGTTCTGTGGGAGGGAAAGGTGATGGCACATGATAATGTGGACAAAATAAGCAGGGCTGTCTGCAGCTGTTTTACACACTGCTAAAGCATTAGTCTAGGGCTGAACTGGTTTTATTTATTACCCTTTTCTTTCAGGCTACTAAACCAACACTTTAAATTTCAGAAAGGTTCACATACACAAACAACTTAACTCATCACCTTCTTGGGTTTTTGAATACCTCAGTCAATACCTGGTGAAACTACCTGTTTTGGGTAATTAGCATGCTATTAAGTATGAATCACTTTCAGGGCCTCTTTGAAAATGTTGACTGATTACAGGCTGTAAACACATTTCAAACTCACAGAGTTCCCCTCACATAAGAACATAAGAACATAAGAAAGTTTACAAACGAGAGGAGGCCATTCGGCCCATCTTGCTCGTTTGGTTGTTAGTAGCTTATTGATCCCAAAATCTCATCAAGCAGCTTCTTGAAGGATCCCAGGGTGTCAGCTTCAACAACATTACTGGGGAGTTGATTCCAGACCCTCACAATTCTCTGTGTAAAAAAGTGCATCCTATTTTCTGTTCTGAATGCCCCTTTGTCTAATCTCTATTTGTGACCCCTGGTCCTTGTTTCTTTTTTCAGGCTGAAAAAGTCCCTTGGGTCGACACTGTCAATACCTTTTAGAATTCTGAATGCTTGAATTAGGTCGCCACATAGTCTTCTTTGTTCAAGACTGAACAGATTCAATTCTTTTAGCCTGTCTGCATATGACATGCCTTTTAAGCCCGGAATAATTCTGGTCGCTCTTCTTTGCACTCTTTCTAGAGCAGCAATATCTTTTTTATAGCGAGGTGACCAGAACTGCACACAATATTCAAGATGAGGTCTTACTAGTGCATTGTACCGTTTTAACATTACTTCCCTTGATTTAAATTCAACACTTTTCACAATGTATCCGAGCATCTTGTTAGCCTTTTTTATAGCTTCCCCACATTGTCTAGATGAAGACATTTCTGAGTCAACAAAAACTCCTAGGTCTTTTTCATAGATTCCTTCTCCAATTTCAGTATCTCCCATATGATATTTATAATGTACATTTTTATTTCCTGCGTGCAGTACCTTACACTTTTCTCTATTAAATGTCATTTGCCATGTGTCTGCCCAGTTCTGAATCTTGTCTAGATCATTTTGAATGACCTTTGCTGCTGCAACAGTGTTTGCCACTCCTCCTACTTTTGTGTCGTCTGCAAATTTAACAAGTTTGCTTACTATACCAGAATCTAAATCATTAATGTAGATTAGGAATAGCAGAGGACCTAATACTGATCCCTGTGGTACACCACTGGTTACCACACTCCATTCTGAGGTTTTTCCTCTAATAAGTACTTTCTGTTTTCTACATGTTAACCACTCCCTAATCCATGTACATGCGTTTCCTTGAATCCCAACTGCGTTCAGTTTGAGAATTAATCTTTTGTGCGGGACTTTGTCAAAAGCTTTCTGGAAATCTAAATAAACCATGTCATATGCTTTGCAATTATCCATTATCGATGTTGCATCCTCAAAAAAATCAAGCAAGTTAGTTAGACACGATCTCCCTTTCCTAAAACCATGTTGACTGTCTCCCAGGACCCTGTTACCATATAGGTAATTTTCCATTTTGGATCTTATTATAGTTTCCATAAGTTTGCATATAATAGAAGTCAGGCTTACTGGTCTGTAGTTACCTGGTTCAGTTTTGTTTCCCTTTTTGTGGATCGGTATTACGTTTGCAATTTTCCAGTCTGTCGGTACCACCCCTGTGTCAAGAGACTGCTGCATGATCTTGGTTAGCGGTTTGTAAATTACTTCTTTCATTTCTTTGAGTACTACTGGGAGGATCTCATCCGGCCCAGGGGATTTGTTTATTTTAAGAGCTCCTAGTCCCTTTAACACTTCTGCCTCAGTTATGCTAAAGTTATTTAAAACTGGATAGGAACTGGATGACATGTGGGGCATGTTGTCAGTATCTTCCTTTGTAAAAACTTGTGAAAAGTAATCATTTAATATATTTGCTATTTTTTTTTCTTCATCTACGATTTTGCCATTTGTATCTCTTAAACATTTAATCTCCTCTTTGAATATTCTCTTGCTGTTGTAATTTTGGAAAAACATTTTGGAATTGGTTTTAGCTCCCTTAACAATGTTCATTTCTATTTCTCTCTTGGCCTTTCTAACTTCCTTTTTGACTTGCATTTGCAGTTCTGTGTACTCTTTCTGCGTACTTTCTTTTTGGTCCTTTTTAATGCTCTGTAAAGTGCCTTTTTTCGCTGAATATTTTTTTTAATTGATCTATTAAACCATTTTGGCAATTTAGTTTTACATTTAGATTTGTCTACTTTAGGGATGTAATTGTTTTGCGCCTCTAATACTACATTTATGAAGAACAACCATCCTTCTTCTGTGGGTGTTTTCTCTATTTTACTCCAATCTACTTCTGTTAGTCTCTGTTTCATACATTCATAGTTTGCTTTTCTAAAATTGTAAACCTTAGCTTTAGTCATTACTTTTGGGGTGGTCCAATGATCAAGATAGGTGAAGCCTTCCCGTGTGCATCACATCTTCAGCCATGCGTTTTGATTAATTATTTCCAGCTGTCCTTATGGTCCTTTGCAAGGTGCCGGTAGTATACCAGAAAATACCACAGTTTTGGTTTTCTCTTTTAATTTCCTTCCTAGCTCTCTGAATTTGTTTTTCAGGGATTTTGGTCTGTCTCTTCCAATGTTGTTTGTATCGATGTGGACGACTACTACCGGGTCGTCTCCTGTTCGTTCTAGGAGCCTGTCCACATTCTTAGTGATGTGCTTGACCGAGGCTCCTGGAAGGCAGCATACTGTTGTAGTAAGGGGGTCCAAACTGCGAATTGAACTTGCTGTGTTTCTCAATATGGAGTCCCCAACAATTATGACCTCCCTTCTTTTTGCTGTCTGGTCACCACTGTCAAAGGGGTCCTGGATGTTGTTCCTTTCTCTTGTTGTTGGTTCTGCTCATCAAAATTCTGAAGTGACACAAATTTTTTGGTTGTTTTGATTTCTGGTGGTTGTGTTTGATGAAGTTTCTTTTTTTCCCTGCTTCTGACTACCTGAACCCAGCTGTTCTGACCTTCTATCTCCTTGGTGGCTTTCAGTCTGTTAGGGGTGTGGCAAAGCGTAAGCCTTGCACAATGGAATATGTAGTTTATTGTATGTCTTTTTGTTAATTGTTAATATTGATTTAATTGTTTAGCTGCTGTGGCGCTCCGCTGGGGACGATTACCCGTCTGCGTGGAGCAGCAGCTGAAAGCAATCAGCTGTTCCAGCAGGCAGGTGGGCGTGTCTCAGCGGAGCGTCAGTATAAAAGCATGTTGATCGCTGTGATCGGGGCTGCTGCAAGGCCTGCCGTTTTCACGGCACCTTTTGAGTTATAGTTTGGGGTATTGTGTTTTATTTTGCACTTTTTGTACGGTTTGCTGTATTTGTCCTCTGTGCGTTACCATCGCTGG
This sequence comes from Polyodon spathula, assembly GCF_017654505.1. NCBI lineage: Eukaryota > Metazoa > Chordata > Actinopteri > Acipenseriformes > Polyodontidae > Polyodon > Polyodon spathula. Next base: position 7,083,766 of record NC_054536.1, on the reverse strand, counting down.
TAACGTCACATGACCGCCTTTATTTTACTTTCACTTTGTTTGTTGTTAATAAATCCTGCGCGCCTGTGCCGGCGTTTCAACACCACCTCTGTCTCTCTGTATGCTTGAACAGCGGCGACCCACACGCGTGTGACCCGTGGAAGACCCTGTCACAGGGGTGATGCAGACTTCCATGAATTGTGGGTGTGCCAGTTTCTCAAGATCCTGTTGCTGTCTCACTTCTTCCAGCTCCATTTCTAGCATATTTACTAGTTTATGCAAATCCTGGATCGCGCGGCACTTTACGCACACTTGGTTTAGCTCTGTTGGGTTTTCTCAGATTTCCCACATCAAGCGGGTGTCACAGATTACTGGCTTGAAGACCATGTTGAGGTTTTTTTTTTTGAAGTTTAGTTTCTTCTGCAGCCGTCCACCTGCTTTCAAACTGCTTCTAAACTGTTCTGTACTTTTCGACGCCTGTACTTCCACTCGCTGTCGCTTCCACTCGCTGTCGCTGGGAAGCTGTCTCCAGTCGCATGATTAATACGCACTGTTGAGCATCTTGCCACTCTTACCTTTTCATTTTGTTTTTTATCACTGACCACGAAGCGCAGACATGCATTGGTCTAATATGCTTCTATTGATGATGTCCAACAGATGTCAGTTAGGGCCTTTTGGGTTCAGGAATACAAATACCCTAAACAAACATGTTTACTCAATGCTACTGCACACTGAGCCTTCTATAACCTGTGCATTCAATAACAGCATGCTATAAACCATAACAAAGCTTCCAAATAAAACCTATGGACTAGAACATCAGGACTATAACACTACAGTGCATTTAAATACAGTACAGCCACACATTTACTGAAAAGGCTGGATTCAGTTTTTAAAAGGCATTCAAGCTGTAGCACCTGTAGCATAGTAAGTCTTTGGTAGCATCTTTCACACCAGGCTTTGTGCAGTTTATTTCTCTTTAAGAGCAATTTGTTGCAGGGTTTTTTCACTAAAAGCTGTTAGCAGACTGATGTTGAAGTCCCTCAAAAACCAATTTATATTCAGACCCATGATAAGTATCATCCAATCTAATGAGCGCTGAAACGCATCTCCAGGATAGGCAACAATAGAACTGTCACTGGGAGAAAGCAGACAGGTCAGGCTTGAGATCACCAGCTGATGGCAACTGGCTGGACTGTGAAAGAGCCATTGATGAAATGGGAGCTTTGAAATGCAAACTCAATCTTGTCTACTTAACCGGATAGGTAATGTGGTATTGTAACCAATATTAAATACTGTATATCTCTGCCAACCAACACTGGGGCATGTAAAATCATGAAGATTAGATGAATACCCTCAAATTCCAATCAAGGGCCCTGTCTTCCTGTGATAAACATGCGGTTTAAGCTACCCTTTCCCATCATCGGGGATATTTTGTCAGGAAAAGACTTTGGAAATGTTATTTTACAGCACTCCTTTTAATTACTCTCACAAGCTTCTGATTAATAAATGACAGTTTGAGGGCTTCAGCAGGGCACTTCATAATGTGGAGATTCTGCCATTTATCATAGAAACTTAGAAGGCATTTCAGATTTCCTGGAGTCTCCTGACTGTCCTGCAGTACTGTGGGATGTAACATGGTGATAACGAGCAGCTGCTATAGTTCTGGTAAACATTTACAAGATGCAGTTGTCAGTTACTGTACATATACTCACACAATGACTGTTTGTTCATGAATTTGGGTAAAATTACAGAATTACACAGTAAATGGCTATTCTAAGTGACATGTAATGAATTCCACATTCCAGTATTCAGTAAGTCTACTAGCATTAAATGTGTAATCGTCTGTGACAGGGTCTTGCTTGTGTCACAAGTGTGGGTAGCCGCTGTTCAAGCACACCGAGAGACGTGGTGTTGATGTTGAAACGCTGGCACAGGGGCGCAGGACTTATTAACACAAACAGAAAACGAAAGTAAAATAAAGGTGGTCATGTGACGTTACGTGCATATGCATGGGACCCAACATTCAGAATAATTCACCGCTCACATTTGTTTCTACAAACATGCGCAATTTCTGTTGAAACCATATGTAGTAGGGCTGGGGTCATGCAATAAGGAGGGGGCTTCTCTAGTTGTTTATATGATTCTCTAAATAAGAACATGATTGGTTTTAATGGGGAACCTGATGCTCTGTGTGTAGCAACCTGTCTGCTGTATTAATAGCTGCTGGACTGAGCACCATGTGTGTGCTTACCAGCTGCAAGCTCCTAATCAGCAGGTGGGCATGTTGCAGCGGAGCGCCAGGAATGAAAGAGTCCCAGTTACACAGATCACGGCTGCAGTAAGACATAAAGGTCAGAGCGCTGCATCTTCCTTCTCCCGGAACAAACCCCTGACCCAACCTCGGAATACACATGGAACCCAGTCGCTCAGCAGCACAGACGGGTCGATGCTTCGGCAGCAGCAGTGCTCTGACAGATCTATGGCTGTGATCTGTATAATCAGGACCCTTTTATTCCTGGTGCTCTGCTGAACCACGTCCTCCGATAAACAAACACACACTGCTGTCCAGCAACTACTAACACAGCTGGCAGACTGCTACACACAGAGAGTCAGGTTCCCCAATAAAAAACAATCCCGTTCTTATTTACACAATCATAACCCTCGTATTTGGTGTTCAGGATTTGGCTCTGTGCACACCCCTTTCAGCCACACTGCTCTCTATATATTGTACATATCTGTGATAGTTATGATGAATAGGGAATTCCTATGAGAAACCTATTTTAAATTTGTCAAAGGTGGATCATTATTACAAGTAGCCTAAAGTAAAGCAGGTACCGAAAACAGGACTACTTCTTGCTATTGTGTTCTTTCACTATCAGCATGCTACTCATTGTGGGCTCCTGAGCAGCACATCCAGTAAAGGCACTCTGTGTGGAGTGCAGGATGCGCCCTATAGCCCAGAGATCACAGGTTCAAATCCAGGCTATGTCACTGCCGACCATGACCGGGAGTTCCCAGGGGGCAACACACAATTGGCCGAGTGCCTACCGGGTAAAGAGGGCTTAGGTCGGCAGGGCAATCCACAGTTCACCATGCACCAGCAACTCGTGTGCCTGCAAGTGGAGCCATTCAGATCTGTGTTGTCCTCCAGCACTATAGCCCTGCTGGCTTTACTGTGACTCCGCAGTGCAAAAAATGACGGTTTGGCAGGGGCACATTTCGGAAGACGCATGTCATTTCCCAAGTCGTCAGGGGGTTGCCCATAAATCCCAGAATCTACCCACCTTTTCTTTGGGGATATATGTTCTGTCTCATCTTTCAATATATCTGCATCAAATTTCAGCTGTGGAAATGTCTCTGCTAACCTCACACAACATGTAATATATGTGTCACCAGACATTAAATGAACCATTCTTTACACAGCATTAACAACTAGTATATGAGCACGAGTTATTAATTAATATTATTTCAAAACCACACTGCAATTTTAATATATACTCTGAATGCTTACCTTTCACTATTTTCTAAATTTCAAAATTTCTATGTGTTGAATTCTTCACAAAATGTGAAAGGGACTTGGCCTCTGCATATGTAACCTTCTCCATGTGTTTTTCCTTTAGCGTGAACGATGTCATTGCAGTGCTAGTTTTCTGAGCGTCGCTGGCTTTTCAATGTTACTGTGATCCCTCTTGCTGTACCATCACATCAATGACAGATACAGACGGAAACTGCGCTGTGGTAACCGTGATTTTAGAACCTGAAATGTTAGCGAGGCAAATACTTTTGCACGTTGCTTTTGTCAAAAAGTGAGGGGGCAAGGCCCCTGTGGCCCCCCAGCTCCAGCGCCCCGACGCACACCCTAGTATGTGGCCTTATTCACAGATCCTTTTTTTTTTTTTTTTTTTAACAATTTCAAGACCAAAGTCAGACACAAAATAATGTTAGCAATGGTAGACAAAAAGGACAGAACTAATATTGTACACTGCACAATAATCAGTCATTAAACATTGCAATAAGTGGACATAGCAAAAATAGATACAATTAATGACAAACAAATAAAAAGAGGTTTTAAAGTATTATTTGGTGTCTGGGCCACAGATTCTAATACACATTTATAGTTACCTGTGTATGTATGTTATTATTCCTTTCACGGTTAACTGATATATAAATACTAGGGCTGTCAAGCAATTTAAAAAAATTAATCGTGATTAAAAATGTTAATCTTAGTTAATCTTGTTTTTAAATGCATATTTAATTTATACAATTACTGCATCCATCTCATTCAAGTTTGTTTTGAATTATTACCGAAGCTATTATTATTATTATTATTATTATTATTATTATTATTATTATTATTATTTATTATTATTATTATTATTATTATTATCCCAAAAAAAACTGTTGTCTTATTTCTGGATTACTATTGCATGCCCTTCTTTATAGTTGTATATTTATTTACTCAGAATTATATGGAAAAACTCCAGCATTCAGTTTATTACTCACTTAATACTTTCAAAATTGTATTGTATCAGCTTCCTTTAAATGGTATCCTTTACAAATGTTTTTCATTGCTGTTTAAAAAAAATATATATTTTATTAATAACTTAAAACAAAGCATTCATTGAGTTACGGTTTTATATATATATAGATAGATCGATCGATAGATAGAGAGATAGATAGATAGATAGATAGATAGAGAGACAGATAGAGAAATAGATAGATAGATAGATAGATAGATAGATAGATAGATAGATAGATAGATAGATATGGTTATATTATATATATGATTATATTATCAGCTTGATTCATGTGCTTGCAGCGATCCTGAATTTCTAAAAGTGTACTCTGTCGAAACTGGCGGGTTTCATTTGTTGTTGTTGCTAGAAAGTGTATTTTGAGAAGTGAAGGCCTGTTTAGTCTATGTTTGTGATACTGAAACTCAATTTGACTGGAGATACATCAGAAAGGTTTTTTAATAAACTTCCCATTCACAAGTTCTTCACTTTTAGTGCTTTGCTCCACAATGCAGTTATATGACCAACTTTCCATGCAAACACAGACTGCACTCTTGTGTTGCATGCGCTTCAGTATATTGTAGCATTGCTGGTCTATGCAGAGAGAACGTTAGTGGAAGAGTTGCCATAGGAATGAATAGGGGTGTGGCTTGCAGAAAAGGGACAGGACAACATGACTGATGGAGATTGGAGTGCTGACGTAATAGGGGTGGTCATTGAGGGAGGTTATAAAGGGAAGCATTTAATGAGACTTGATTATTGTTTTGCCATGGCTACAGCCCTCAGTGACCAGTTTATTAGTCCAGATTGTAACTGCTGTGTTACAATCCACCACTTTTCTACTGGGATTGCCAGCTGTAGTCCACAACAGTGAACACCGGTTCATTTGTATTAATAAATCGGCATTTGGAAATCCAGTCCTGACTCTGTGTCCATTTCATTTGTGAAGCTAAACATTACAGTATTAACAAAATGGTGCCGCAGGGAATGAATTATGCTGCTAAGAGGATCAAGACAGAGAAGTGCGATTAACAAGAGTTAAAAAAAAAAGAATCTCCAAAGACATGAACGTGTTAATTTCAGAAGTTAACTGTGATTAATTAACAGCCCTGATAAATCCCTTTGGTAACAGTACTGTCTCTAACTATTCTGTAATTACACTGTAAGTATTTGTGTGTTTGCATAGTGATTACACTGTAAATGCACAACCATGTGTGTAAATACAGGGTAATTACCAAAGACGCTAGCAACTGCCAACTTTTTTAATTTTGTAATTAATAATTAGGATGGTGTTACACAATTAGGATGGTGTTATTACTGTGTTATTGCAGTGTAATTACACTACGGGGCAGTGACACTTAACGTAAAGTAGTTTACTCTTATAGCACTCATAATAAATAAGTCAACTTACATGGCATTAAAATGATAGTGTTTACTGTTGTCTTGAATTGATTTGGTATTCGCCCCATCACTAGAGTGTTATGAGAGCAGCCATTATTTCTTGTTTCTTCTTTTCTTTCTGAATTAAACAAAGAAAAAGTCCACATAAATGCGTTTATGTACAGTCAGTTTCTGTCTCGAGGAACCAGGAACACATGTAGGAATTTGTGAGCACATGAAAAGAAATAAAGACAAAATTCATGAGTACAGTAATCTCATTGCTTGATCAGCGCCTTGCAGGAACAGAATCCTGTAATGAGCACTGAACCAGCATCCAGAGCCACATGAATTAACAAGCACAGAGAAACAGCAGATGGGGATAGATTAAAAACGCACAAAGAGAAAATACTGTATGTAACAAGGTGTTGCTTTTATGGTTTGCTGACAGACAACAATCTTCCCTTCCCAGTGACTCAGCATTGCAGAGAATTGAAATGACAGCAGTCCATCTGAAGTCTCTGGCGCTGGGGTGGTGTGCACTACAGGAGAGCTCTTGCTGCTGCCAGTCTCGTAATCCTGCCCTTTTGAACTGAGGACTGGAGATAAGCCAGATTTGCCCACGGGAAGAACAGAAGCGGGATGACTGGGCCTTTGAAGTACTGTGTACAATACCAGAAAGGAGGGAGAATTGCAGGGTGAAACATATTGTTAATAGCTCACTGTCTCCCACTCATATCAGCATATTAATTTGCTGTACAGATCATGTTGAATCAGTCAAAAGAGAAATCCTCAAAGGGAAGTGTAGGAATTAAGCGCAGTCTTTGAAATTACAACGTTCTTGCATTTCTTTAATAGGTGAAACTCTGCACCCACTTTTATGATATTTTAGTCACTACACCCTTCTTACACAACAGGGACAGAAACAAAGGAAACACTATTTGTTGTAAAAATAAGAAAAAAAGCTGTAGGATTGAGTACAGTTATGAAATTTGATTTCGCATGTAACTCCTATGGATATGAATAAAGTGCCTGCCTGTGGTCTCAAGGAGGTTCTTTGAATCCAGATAATATTTCACTTGTTTCAGTTAAAAATCATAATCTGATTGGTTACTGTTCAGAAAGTAACACAAAGTCTGGCATCGCTGAACATAACTAGTTATTGAATATGGTAACTCTTTTAATAGGATTAGGGTTTTTTTTTTTTTTGGTAGTTGCCCACCCAACATTTTCTTTTCATCTAAAACAATGCAAATACTGATCTCATTCTATGTGAGTATTGTGTGATTTTATTTCTCAAAGCCAAAGCCAAGCAGAATCATTACATTTTTTTTCCTTTTTTTAATGAAAGGTTTACTTTGTTGTTAGGCTACTGTACCAAAAATAACATACTGTTGTTTGTACTTTCATGGAAGCACCTTAGAACTGACAAAGGTTCCTTAATGTTCACACATCATTTTAAAAGCTTGGGTAAATGTCATTAAAATAACAGTTATCTTTTCTTCACAGGCTCCCAGACCCAGAGTTCAAAACAGCTTTACAGTAATCAGGAGCAGACTTACTTGCAATCAACTATCAAGATAAAGCTTAATATGTGCAACAGATAGGCAACGAAACTGTGTTTGAATTATTTTTCAATAAGCCAAAGCCAATAATCTCTCGTTAAAGTAAACTATACTGTTAATTGGCAAAAATGAAAACAAATGTGAATGGAAATTAAGCCCCCATAGAAATATTTCCAAACTTGACAAATGAAACCGAGTTTCCACATTTCCTGCCCCTGCACATCTCTGTTCTGGAACACCAGCTAGTAGAATATTCTTCAGATCATTGCGCAGATCATAGTCTTGTATCTTTTAAAGCGCTTTGTGATGGTGGTCCACTATGAAAGGTGCTATATAAAAAATAAATAAATAAATTACAATTATTATTATTATTATTATTATTATTATTATTATTATTATTATTATTAGAATTGTATGCTCTGAAATACAACAGTTGTGCTATGTTTCCTTTATTGCAAAAAAAATAATGCCGCCTGATTTCAGTTTCTTTAAAATCTCTTGAGTGGTTATCGTTAAGAAATCTGTGCATACAGCATTCCAGTAATCAAAACTAGTGGTCATAAATGCTGTGCATGCGGGCAAAGAGACCAGAGCACTGTGCCTGCCACAACTCCGCTTGACATAATCTGACATGCTCCAATAGCGATATAGCAGTAGAGGAGCATAACCCATAGCAAACCCTTACCTGGTGCTCTCAATCTCTGCCTCTGTGTTTGAATAAACAGTTCAATGCCACGGGAGAGAGATGATCATACATTCGAGCCTATGAGAAATACACATATGTGTCTGTGACCAAAATGTTTAGGACCACTGGTCTAGACAGAAGGGAATCTAGATACCGTTGTTGCTTAGCTGGTCCCTGACAACATTACCTCCATGTGCATTGTGGTATAATTCAGTTTCAATATAAAAACTGCATTTGTTGGACATTTATATGTTACGGTTTATTGCCAATTGTCAGGGCTGATAAATAACAAAAAACCCAACAAGGTGTGCAGTAAGATAATTTGTTGTGTGTTGTGCCTTCAACGGGCCAGGGAGTGCAGTAAGAATCGACATACTGCACACACTGATGGGAGTTGTTTTGGCGTTTGGTGAGAAAGTCCTGTTCACCTTTTCTGAACTCTCCACATGCCTGAGATAATCCCTCAGCTTTGCAGCTCTCTACCCTGAGTGTCCATTTTTCAGGTCCACAAGTTGCATTATAAACCCCAGCATGGGTTATCCTCTCAGCACTGAAGTTAATAAAACTGACTAAAATCCTGCAAACCAACACAGATTGCTTTAACACAACACTGTGTTGCAAGCCAAGCTAATAGGCTCCACTGCTAACTCCACAGCAAAGCGAACTCTACCCTGCAGTAGCAGATTACCATCTACATTTTCTAGTGTTAATAACTTGAGCTCTTGCAGAGGTCACACAGTGTGTTCTGAAACTGTCTATTAGCTCTCTCCTGAAATGCTGTTTCTGGTATTTAATCACCAGTAGGAATCTAAGAAGGGCAAAGCTCCCTTTATGTGATGGATGCCATATTAGTAATAAAACAAGGCAAGATCAACCCTGAGGAGCTGAGGGCCAAGGGCCTGTGAGTTTGTTTATTCTGAGTGGTAATAGGAATCAGAAGTTTCAAAACCGGAGGGAAAATAAACTATAATACAACTTTTGTTTCTGCAATTCTACAGAGGACTATTGTGTAGTCTAGTAGCCTCCCATATATTTTATAAGAAGCATGTTATGCTATTTCAACTGCACCTAACTCAACTTTTTGTCTACATATTTAATTTGGCTTGGTCAGTTACTGGTGTATCATGTCAAAAGGTTGTCAATCAGCAAATCCAGTTTATAATTACCCGCTACCATGCCCCCACTGCATCCCGTTGAACTTGGGGCATTAACGCATGCAGAATGGCATTCACCCTCTTCAGTATATAGGCACCTCAGTCACTACTGAATAGACTTCATCATTAGTGAGCATTTCATTTAAACTAGATATGTTGGTTTTACATCATTAATACAGTATTATTAATGCAATAATTGAAAATGTGAGGGGGGAACTACACAACAAATCGTAACTATATTTGTATATTTTTGTTCTAATGACAACAACGGTACATCTTAAAAATCTTAATAATAATACAATATAAAAAAAAACTTGTATCTGATGTGATAAGATGTAATGCAGTTTATTATTTACTATTACTGGGGGTAGGTCACATCAGTAATAGACACACCCTATTATCCAGTCTTGGAAGGATGTAGCAGCATGTGAGAAGGAAGCCGCTTTCTCTGGACTGATGCACAAAGGCGAGCAGATCTCTAACACTGCCCATCTACTAAATGCTTGCCAGTTGTCGTTGATTCGGGACGGCGCACCATTCCTCTGAGCCTAGGTAGGACGCACTGTCATTGAATACAACACTACGGAGATTATTAGAACATGCAGGAGCCCGATTACCCCATTCTGTAATTCATTTAGCATACATAGAGGGAAGACCTGGCTGTCAGCTTTGTATGCAATGTGATTGTTTAAAATAAAAATAGTAATCATAACTGAGCCTGAAGATCTTTTGTGTTGAGCTAGTGAATCCTTAACAAAAAGTGTAGTTACAAAGAGCCCTGAAGAACATTTCCAAATACCAAAGGTGAAGTAATAACAATAGACGACATCAGGTGAAGCATTCAGCTAAACTTTAAAACACTTACTGTTAACCTTCTTTTATCTTTACCGTGCTCTTTCCCCTCAATTACAGTCTCATTTTGCTAGGCTCTGGCCTCTCCTAGGCAAGGTCGAGTGCTTCAGACTCCCTCACAAAAAACGCTGGTGAACGCCCACTGAGAGGGATTTTCAGCTAAGCTCTAAGTTGCTGTCATACAGTAACTTCCAACTGCATACAAACAGAGTAACCTGTGCTAACCCCATCACCAAGGGAACCGACCTGTTCTGTGCAGGATTCGTATTTGGAAAGTGCTTGCCCTTGTAAGCTGAATTCAGATCTTGGCTAGACATGCACAGCTGGATTTCAACTCTCGACCTCCTTGTGTAGAACGTCTCATGCTTTGAGATGCTGGGCTGTCTCCTGTGAGACTGCGAGGGACCTCTTATTCGTACTTACATTGTTTACTGTTACTTTATATTATAACAAAAAAACAAAACATAGCATAAAATGGGTTGGTTTATTCATGCAGTTGTTTTAATGTTTGTTTTATTTATGTATTTATTTATTTAACAGAGAATAAACATAGGGTTCACTTTCACTCAAAAACCTTGCAATAACCTAATCTGTACACAATGCTTTCAATTTAAGTAACTAAGGTGTTGTAACTAAGTGTTTTAAATCAATTTCCTCTGCCCTCTTGTTCAGTTAAGCTTTTTGTTTCTAATACATTTTCTGCACAAATAACGTAGAAGCCTCACCAAACAAGTAAGTCAGTAACATACATCCCCAGCATTACGAATAAGATGATGACAAGGATGTACATCAACAGTATGTATAGAATAATATAGAATAAGATATGACAATTAATACTTTACTGCAAATTGGACCTACATGTCATTAGATAAGCAAATGAGCAGTTAGTATTGATGCAAAATAAACTGAAATTATTGATTTACAGTATGTGGAATAACTTCTGGTGTTATCAAAATTCATGTAAAAATGTAAGTGACATGCAGACGGACAGATGTACAGCAAGATACACTGCCATATATCCCCACAATGTAATACTCCTAGTAAATGATGTTTAATAATGCTAATACCAAGTTTCATCCCAATTTAAGAAGTGGTGTTCCAGATGCAAAACTGAAAGGTCCTGGAGAGCACCAATCCTGCAGGATTTCTAGGTTTCTTTACATCATCACTGGCTAAAGATCTGGAACACCTGTTAATCTTGACTAATTAAACCAATAACTGGTGCAATTAAGTAACTGAGAACTCGGTTGAAATGAAAACCAGAAGACCCTGTAGCTCTCCAGGACCAGTCTTGGAGACCGCTGCTGTATGCAATGTGTGACATACAATGTTTAGACTCAATAAAGTTGCTCAGTGATAGTCTACCCTTTGCAGCGTGTGTGTTTAATTGCATTCTCCACCTTCACCAGTTCATCTTGGGGAGCTTTCAGGGATCACTGAGGCACATGCTGTCTAATACATTGCAGCCACAAGACTTCCTTGGCTTTCTGTTAATCCACAAGGAAAGGAAATTTCACTTGCGACAGACACAAAGATCACCTTGCAGGATTTATCCTTTCTGTCCTTAAATCTGCTGAACCAGCTCAATTGCTAAGCGCAGCGCATGACTTAAAGGATAAGTCACTTGACCTTATGCTTCAGAAGATATCCAAAGAAGCAGGGAACTGAATGCAGAAAGCTGTTGAATCTCAGTTGAGTCATGTTCTGGACAAAAAGAAAGGAAAATTAAAAGGCGGAAAAATCCCAGGAATTTGCAGATACCTGACGTAGAAGTGTCAAAATTGTCTCTGAAGTGCTGTTTTCCATTACATTACTCATTTGTGTAGTTGTGTAACAGGGTGCAGGCTGGGAGCGAGCTGGTGAACCTGCAAACCACAAGCGAGGTGTAGTTGTGTAACAGGGCTGAGGCTGGGGGTGAGTCTGTGACCCTGTGCACCTCTAGCAAGCGAGGTGTAGTTGTGTAACAGGGCCTAGGCTGGGGGTGAGTCTGCGACCCTGTGCACCTCTAGCAAGCGAGGTGTAGTTGTGTAACAGGGCCGAGACTGGGGGTGAGTCTGCGACCCTGTGCACCGCTAGCAAGCGAGGTGTAGTTGTGTAACAGGGCCGAGGCTGGGGATCAGGCGACACTGTTTCCCATGTACAGAGCATTTTTGTGATGTTTGTTCCATTTCTTACACTTTTCCTAAAGTGTCCCAGACTGTCTACAGATCTGTGCACAGCAAACCTTTTTTTTATTCCTTTTCAGTGACTTCATTGTTTGTCTGAAATCTTTCTTTTCCACAGTTGTCCAAATGTGGAATTTCTTGCAGCAGGATGTGGGTTCTATTTGTATTTATTTTTATGTTAAATTCAGGGCTTGTGAAAGGTGCTGGACTGAGTGAAGTCTTCTATTTATACACTGCGACTGAACAGTTGAAATAAAAGCAGCAGCCTGGAGGTTGTCTACCATTTGCCAAAATCGCAGAGCCACACATCTCCCTTACAATTACTTTTTGCCAGTCTGGTTACTCCCCTCCAAGCAGAACTTTTGTTTAATTCAATCATAACATAAGCCGTACTGTATGCGAACACAAGTATGTCTGTCTGCTTTTATATGTGTATTCACAACAGGTCACATAATACACAATTATATACAATAGGTTGTCATGGCAGTTTTTAGGTACTGACTTTGCCGTACACCAGTTTATTGAAACAGACTTTATCTTCTATAATAAATGTATGTGCTGGCAGTCTGAGTGAATGAAGTCACAGGGAATTTGCACACAAGTATTTGGATCCCTTACAACAGGAGTCTGTATCTGGTTGACTAGTACAGCAAGCTGAGACAGATTCACAAGCCAATGTGGCCTGGATGGAAGTTATACTTTCCTAATAATTGCTGCAGATTAGACCCATTATCTCTCTTCTGAAAAACACACCCCGCTTCGGGTGAGCCATAACACCAAAAAGAAAATATCTAGAATATGTAAGAGGTTTGTTAATGTAAAACAGCCCCACACTCTCAGGCTACTTGCATCAAATGCTGCTAGTCAGAAGTACAGGAATATGTATGCTAAAACCCACTTTGGTTTATTGGCAGTTTTGTATTTTTCTATCATCACCATTCCCAACAAGAAGGCTGGGTGGACCATTTTTTGGACCATTGCATTAACAAACATAATAGACTATAGCCATGTATACTATAATGGTATAAAGTTTCAAAGGTGACTACATTTTGGCTAGACGTCTAAAGTTGGGTATTCAATAGACCTGATATTAATAAGAGACACTGAGATGTAGATGCTTTAAGATGTCTACATTTGCTGTTTATGCAGAGAGGAGGGCTAACCATAAAGCAAAACACATACAGTATGAATAGCATGTAGTTAAAAAAAAAAAACTCCAGTGGAATTAATAGAAGCGGTAGCTTATTGGCACAGCTTTAGCACAGCACATTCACAAATCTCTATTGTGCTATGAAGGAATCTTGCTGGAGGCATGTAATAAATAATTGAGATAAAAGAGATGCAAAGTAAAAGAAAAGCAAGTACAGATAAAAGAAAGTAGAACACTCCTGTTTCATTTGCTGTAATCCTGGATGGCCACGATTCGGTAAACACAATTAGAACATTTCTGTAATATTAATCAATAATCTCACAAAGTCATGGTAAACTAAAGTAATGAACGTTTAATTCACAGAATGGATGACATCCGAAATGTTACCTTAGCCTTTATTTAATCAGCATAGATGACAGCCACTGGTGCGATACTTAGATGTTTGTTGTAAACCCATGTCAAAATGCGCTACAATCGTGACGTTCTGCCTCTATTTTGTATGGTCACAGCCAATACTGGGTTTAGCTAAAATGACTGTCACTCTCAGTTTGCTGGTATTGATTTGTCTTGACAGCATTGACTTAGATATTGAACTCGATTGGATGTGGAGGAATGCTACTGGCTGTAACTTTTCCAGCAAGAAACCCAGACTGTAAATAAGAGACATTTTGGCAGGTGTACGCCTGCTGTTGAAAGAAGAAGAGAGGTAAACGCAAACAAACACAAAAAGTCTGTAATAGTGGTATTTATTTAGCTTTGCATTGTTTCTTGTGCAATGTATGTCTGTGTTTCTTTTAGGAGAGGCCACATTACGCATGCTGCACCCAAACACATCCATCAGTGACAGTTAATCATGTGAACGTTTAGTTCGGCTTCAGTAGCAGTTGTTGTTCCTCTCGGCCCCCCTTTTGTAATATGCGAGACATGAATCATACACCCAAGATAGCTTCTGTTTCGGAATCTTTCCTGTTATAAATGCCAGTCTGAAGTCAGTAATCTTACTGTCTCTAAGACTGTATACCTGGTTCAAGAAAAGCAAGCAAATGTAATGATCCATTCACTGTGCCGTGGCCTGCAGTGAAAGATTCTGGACAGATCAGTCTAGTCACGCTGAACCTGTGCTGTGTTTATTCATATCAACATCTGGGCAACCAACTATATATATATATATATATATATATATATATATATATATATATATATATATATATATATATATGTGTGTGTGTGTGTGTGTGTGTGTGTGTGTGTGTGTGTGTGTGTGTGTGTATGATATGATATGTGTGACTTTGGTTAGAAAAAGGTACAGTTATACTACCAACCCAAGCTAAACATAACCTGCTTGCATTAATGAATTAACCGACAGAACAGAACTCAGAAGATACATTCAGGAGCAGAGATTCAGATAAACAGAAGAAAACAACATTGATAAGGTACATTCATTTGTCATTTAAATATCTACATGTTTTAAACAGCAATAAAGTATCCATTTGTCAGTTTGTAGTCACAATCATAATTACAATAATTATTGTGAATTATCTTAGAAACTGACCTTGTCTGTGCTCTTACCATCCCTGTGTCTAAGGTGTGTCTTTTTTGGATTGTACAATTCACCTAGGTTACAATCAGCACAAAAAAATTATATTTTTCTAAGTGGATTTTATTGTATAACATTGTATAACATTGCATTTACAGGCTTAGCAAAAAATTGTTATTACGAAACAATATTATTATGAAATTACTTCGGTATTACGAAAAACAAAAACAAATACATTTCTCTCAAAATGTACATAATTGGTTTATGCAACGTGTCCAGAAGACAGACCTCTCTGAATTATTGTCCTATCAGGTGGGTTTGGAAGATACGTAGGCTGGATTAAGTGGCAAGCATTTAGGTTTGTCGAACTTTAACTTACTCTCTGCTCTCTGAGACGATGGGAACAGTGCAATTTTTCTGTGACAGATCAGCTGTCGGTGCCTTCCCCACCTTCTGCCCATAGTGAGATGTGTGGTTTTCAAGAGGCTGGCTTGTACACATAAAGCATCAGTCATCCAAAATAAAGTGATCGTTTATCTTAGAGTAACATTCTTTATTCATTCTTTATTCATTTAGTAACAATATATTGTCAATTTAAAATGCCTTTATGGTGGTCATTAGCTCTGATACTGCGTGGTGACATCAGTCCCAAATACGCATTTGTTCTTAAAGCAATGTGAAAGTACTTTGTACTGTATGTTATGGAAAAGGAGTCATGGGACCTGGCTCTGTATGGTCTGAATCCTATAACTGCCTGATAAATGTGTTATGTTTGTAACCAAATTAATTGACTTGGACTTTCTTTATTTACCTCCGGCCTGTGATCCTCACCGATACCAGATAAGGACCTAGTCAAATCCAAGGTCTTCATTCGAGGGTCATTCAAGTGGATCAAACAGGGTTACTTGACATCTTACGTCAATGACTTATGTCAATTAACTCTTTATCAATGTTTGCCTTATTGACACACTACCTGTTACTGTAGGTATGCTATAGTCCCGGCTGGGCATCCATATACGTCGAGTCTACGAACGCCTCGGGGCATTGTGAGGCACGAGACAAAGTTGAGTATACAGACACCTCGGGGTGTTGTGAGGCACGAGACAAAGTTGAGTATACAGACACCTTGGGGCGTTGTGAGGCACGAGACAAAGTTGAGTATACAGACACCTTGGGGCGTTGTGAGGCACGAGACAAAGTTGAGTATACAGACACCTACAGACACCTGGGGCGTTGTGAGGCACGAGACAAAGTCGAGTATACGGACACCTCGGGGTGTTGTGAGGTACGAGACAAAGTCGAGTATACAGACGCCTCGGGGCGTTGTGAGGCACGAGACAAAGTTGAGTATACGGACACCTTGGGGCGTTGTGAGGCACGAGACAAAGTTGAGTATACAGACACCTCGGGGTGTTGTGAGGCACGAGACAAAGTTGAGTATACAGACACCTTGGGGCGTTGTGAGGCACGAGACAAAGTTGAGTATACAGTCACCTCAGGGCGTTGTGAGGCACGAGACAAAGTCGAGTATACAGACACCTCGGGGTGTTGTGAGGCACCAGACAAAGTCGAGTATACGGACACCTCGGGGGGTTGTGAGGAACGAGACAAAGTCAAGAAAACAGACACCTCGGGTAATTGTGAGGCACAAGACAAAGTCGAGTATAGGGACATACTAGATGGCCTTATTGCCTTATTATAATCCAGGTAAAACAGTGGATTTGAAGAAAAAAAAGCATAAATCAAGTTTAACGCAAAAAATGATTAGTGTGTTTAATTAAATATCCTTACCCCAAATAAAGTAGTGCCATCTATAGCTTAGAAGTACACACTAAGTTAAGATGAGTAAATTAATTTAAATAAAACATTTAAAAGAAAATAAATAATTGTTTTGATAGTATGCACATTTATCCTTGAAAAAATATAGGATGTGGACACACTGAGCAGAACAGACTTGAGGATTAAAAGTAAACTCAACTACGTCTCGGCTTTCAGTCATTTGTTCAAGGTCCGTGTCAGAGAGGGGTGGATAATGTGCACAAGTGTCTTTTTGTGTTTTTCTTTAGCATTTACAAACCATTAAAAATACATTATTTGAAGTAACAAAGGGGTGACTGAGCTTAAAGACCGATTTTAAAAAAAAGGGTATTTTTTTCTGTTTTGCTGTCTTCCAGTTCGTTTAATTGTTCTTCATTCAAATCGTCATGTCTGCTTACTACTTTGGGATTTTTTGCAGGTAATTGGTCACTCAGTTTCATAGTTACAGCTATATATCTGTAAGTGGGTGTAGCAGGGCGGTAGGAAAGCCCTGCTTAAATGTATTTTGTTTATTCATTTTTAGAACGGGGTCTCCCCTTCCGCCCCTGCGCTATTTATTCATTATGATTGATTTATTGTATTTGTTTATTGTGTTTATTCTGTGTTTTTATAGATGACGACACAGCTGTGCATTTTGTGTTGTTATTGTTTTAAAAATGTATTTATTATAAATGACGACTGGGCCATGCGTTTTGTTTGTGCAGCGTGGATGGAAAAACCTCAGAATGGAGTGTGGTAACCAGTGGTGTACCACAGGGATCAGTATTAGGTCCTCTGCTATTCCTAATCTACATTAATGATTTAGATTCTGGTATAGTAAGCAAACTTGTTAAATTTGCAGACGACACAAAAGTAGGAGGAGTGGCAAACACTGTTGTAGCAGCAAAGGTCATTCAAAATGATCTAGACAAGATTCAGAACTGGGCAGACACATGGCAAATGACATTTAATAGAGAAAAGTGTAAGGTACTGCACGCAGGAAATAATAATGTACATTATAAATATCATATGGGAGATACTGAAATTGGAGAAGGAATCTATGAAAAAGACTTAGGAGTTTTTGTTGACTCAGAAATGTCTTCATCTAGACAATATGGGGAAGCTATAAAAAAGGCTAACAAGATGCTCGGATACATTGTGAAAAGTGTTGAATTTAAATCAAGGGAAGTAATGTTAAAACTGTACAATGCACTAGTAAGACCTCATCTTGAATACTGTGTGCAGTTCTGGTCACCTCGCTATAGAAAAGATATTGCTGCTCTAGAAAGAGTGCAAAGAAGAGAGACCAGAATTATTCCGGGCTCAAAAGGCATGTCATATGCAGACAGGCTAAAAGAATTGAATCTGTTCAGTCTTGAACAAAGAAGACTACGTGGCGACCTAATTCAAGCATTCAAAATTCTAAAAGGTATTGACAGTGTCGACCCAAGGGACTTTTTCAGCCTGAAAAAAGAAACAAGGACCAGGGGTCACAAATGAATATTAGACAAAGGGGCATTCAGAACAGAAAATAGGAGGCACTATTTTACACAGAGAATTGTGAGGGTCTGGAATCAACTCCTCAGTAATGTTGTTGAAGCTGACACCCTGGGATCCTTCAAGAAGCTGCTTGATGAGATTCTGGAATCAATAAGCTACAAACAACCAAACGAGCAAGATGGGCCGAATGGCCTCCTCTCGTTTGTAAACTTTCTTATTTTCTTATGTTCTTATGGGAAGCCCATCTGCGTTAATAATTAAAACCCATGCAGAAGGTGGCCAGCTCCCGAATTAATTAAATGATTAATTTTATGCTAATCCGGAGATGGTCACCTGAATAAAAAGCCTGCAGCTCTCCATGTTCAAGGTGGGGGGTGTTCGGAGGAGGAACTGGAGAGCGAGAGGAGAGAGAGATAGTTAAAATAAATAAGGATCAGTGAAGGCAGTTGCCCAGCCTGACCTTAGGTCTGTTTGTATTTTGTGTTCGTGATTTGTTTTATTTCAGACCTTTTATTTTGCTCTGTGAGCACAGTGTTATTTTTGTTTAACCCTTTAAATTTATTTTTGTGTTAAAAAGAAAACGGCGCATTTCCTGCTACAGTGGGTGTAAGCAAGATGGCCACCGATAGTTAGTTTAAGTTCTGTGAGGCAGCGCAGTGATTTAAAATATGTGACAAGGCTCCAACTGTCCCTAACCATCCAATATACGGACAGCTGGAGCCTTGCTTGACCAATCGCATTGCTTGTTTCATGTTCAATTATGAGCCCTGGGTTATAAATTGCATTTAAACCGGCTCAACTTGTTTGTTGTATAATAACTCTAGGGAATTTTATCGATTTTTAATGTGACAATCCTATTTTTTCTGCTTTAATAAATATTATGTTTAATCGTGAATTATATTGAAATACCTATTTTTAAACTGTGAAATAAGCCATTTTTACCATAAAATACATAACAGGTAAAGACAAGCACATATTTAGGATGTTTTATATGTGTAAACGAATATGTGATGTACTAATATATATTTAATCTGAAAAATTCCCAATGAGACTTACAAGCCATGGTGCTTCAAAATTGGGATTGGTATCCTTTTCTCCATTGCTCAAACTGACTGACTAATTAACTTCCATACTTTACCTTGCAGAGCAAAAAAAAAAAGTGTATTCAAGAGTTGTGTATTCATGATTTGATTTAACTTTAAGACTTACACACTGGCTAAGACATTTTTAGAGTGGGATTCTGAGCAAGTCACTTAAACAAAAAAAGGTGCAAGGGTTGAATTAGCGCAATATCCCTCAGGAAATTAAATGTTCACCCCAGTTGTGCTATGCTGGATCAAATGTTTTCTTTAAAAATGAAAAGATGAAAAGCATATCATTTTTAGTGGGTCCCTGGGTTCAGGATAATAACTTATATATGCTGATTATTTTGTGCTCCCACCATCAATGCGACAGTGACTATATCAGCACTTTATATCTAGCATATGTTCATTTATAAACATTTTCTGCTGTTCACTGAGAAACACAGCAGGAGTATTTCAATCTATTTTTACTGTAAAATTCTTACCCACAACTTAAAAGGGGAGATTGAATAACTTGTGCTTCCTGCTGCCTGAATGACTTTCCAGTTTGGGAAAGTTCAGGGACTTTTTTTTTTTAGTTTCAGTTGGGAACCGCAGATCTAAATGAAACAAACCCACTACACAGGTTTGATTTTGCTGTGGCTGTAGAGCAGGAAGCTGGTGGGGATCATGACCTGTAGCATTGACAGCCAAGGCTAGCTCTTCAGCCTGGAAATATGCACTGGCTGTGGGCTGCTTCTCAAACCCACTCACCAGGTTTCATTAGCAAAAAGGTTCAAGCAAAGAGTAGGATTTTTACTTGATGGCAAATTCAAATAAATTTGAATTAAAATGGAAAGACAACTTCATATTTGTTATGTGCTTCATCAACTATGAGGTTAATACAGTGCAAGTCTACAGAATGCATTGCTCTGACTTTTTAAAGTCCTGGGGTAAAGTATATACTGATACACCAGAACTACAGCATTTCACATCAATATTTACACTTAAAAAAAAAAGTGTAAAAACACATTTGACCATGTTCCCACTTTTTCAGTAATATTCAGTTAAAGTCAGAAATGAATAATAAAGACAGTCTTTTTATACATGCTGTGGAATAATGTCATGTTATTAATTGCACTTTGTTGTTATTTTATTGGAAGCATGTTCCCTGCATGTAAACATCCTCAAGTAACTCTTTAAATATTTGCCAATAGTTGTATTCGCTCTTCTTTATAATGCCTTGCAATGCTTTTACTGTGTAATATGGCACATTTATGAGATGGTTCACTAGTCATGTGAGTTACAATTCATGGTAACACTTTACATTAAGGTGTTGATTATTAATGTTTAATAAATGTATAATAGATGCATAATAACTATGTCATCGAATGTTAATAAAGCACTGTAACCATGGAATAGCCATAGACGGAATTACGTTTAAACATATCAAAGTACAATAGGTGGCTAAAAACTGTAATTCTGTCTATGCCTATTGGATGGTTATCAACCATCTATAATGCTCTATTAACACTTTATAACATAGTTATTAATGATCTATTATATATTTGTAAAACATTTATAAAACATTAATAAGCAGCACATTACTATAAAGTGTTGCCCAATTCATAATGAAGTAGAATTGACTGACATTGTGATAACTGTGCATGACGTCAGATATTTTCAGAGGAAGTTGCATTGTTGTTTCTGGTTTTTTTTCTGTTTTTGAAATTTTTTACAGTGCAGGTCCCTAAACCACACAGTGGTGTCATTAACATAGCCTTCAGAAGCAAGTATTACCAGCAAACTTAATTCCATGAAAATACTTTCTAAAACAGAGGCATGTAACTATGAAAAGATCACTGCCTCAGTGTGATTAGAGTGCACAGCTGCAGGACGCGGCACTCTATATAACTATTACATTATTATTATTATTATTATTAAACCCTTTAAAATACACTGCGTCAGTCTCCTGCAGAAAAGTAGAAACATTTTGGCCAAATGTTTTGGGGGTTCACAAAGCTTTCAGGCTGCTTCAATTTGAGTGAGCAGGTTCAAGGAGTTGCCTTTTGCATTTTGAAGATGTATCTGAATTTTCAAAATAAAATATATAGACACACACACACATATACACATTAGATACAAAACCACTTGTAAGAACATACATTTGCAGTAATATTTGATTAGCAGTCTGGTCTGGATGTGGAGTCTCATGTGTAAGTCCACAGTGAAATATTCATTTGTTATCTCAGGGCACTGGCAAGCTGTCAGCCCCAAATCCAAAGTAAATTAATTTATCAAACTAACCACCGTTTGTGTGACTGAATACCTTTTTTACACATGTTTATTTTTTTTAGATACAGTTTTGTACTTGTATATTTCTTTTCATTTATAATACCAAATGGTATGGTTTTCAGCAGGCATCTCTATGCTTATACTACATATTTACTGGTTTTACTATTATTTACCATGTATCTTAGCATAAATCTTCCCCTTCACATTGTATGATGTTTGCAGTCACCCTGATTAGTTCTTGGAGTGAATAAAATGCCTTAGATAAGGACCCAATCAAATCTAAAGGTCCTCATTCGAGGGTCCTTCAAGTGGATCAAATGGGGTAACTTGACATTTTACGTCAATCTTATGTCAATTAACTCTTGTATCAATAATAAGACCAAATTGTAACAGCTGATGTAGTGATATTCCACAGGCATAGCCAGTGCTTGCTGTGGTACCAGGTTCATTATTGTATGTATGAAACATGCTTTAAAATTACAAATGTTTCTAAGTTAAGAAATGTTTAGCTACCTTGTCTGCACATGACCCTACCACTATTTTTTCAATCGCATGTAGTCTCCAGAATTTCATCCCTTTATCTGGAATGACCCTTGTCTAAAAAGATATATTAACTTCTACTATCTGCAATGTTCAACCTGTCTGGTTATTTGTCAAGTTAACAGCAATACCCTGTGGCAGCCTACACTGTATATGCACACAAAGCACAACCCGCTGATAGACAAGTCAAAGCATAAGAGCTGGCTGTTGTCAGTTGTCATAACCCTGACTCGGGGATCAGACAGGTCAAATGCAACACAAAGGGGCCATACATTCTTCCTCTTCACCCTTTAACTCCAGCAAGATCTGATTTTGTGTTTACCTTAAGGTTACAAGAACGTTGCAAAGAACTCCCTTATAAAAGCACACTGCTTAAATACACTGGAATGGAACAGAAGGTCAAAGTCTCATCGGCTAAATGGACCATTAAAGTGACAGTCAGTAAGAGGCTGTATGTAATTCAACAACTTGTAACATTTTAAAAGCTTTGTGGAAGCCTTCTATTCAAGAGAGGAAAGGAATAAAATAGAGATTTCAAAAGAGCACATGGGGAGGGTCAGATATTTCATTTGAACAGATGTAATTTAAGGTGAAATGCATTTCAGAACCAGTATTGCTGCATGCTTTTTATATAGATATTAACCATTTGGATTGGTTCTTTTTATAGATCTTTTCTTAATCCAATGCAAAGAATAGCTTTCATTTAAAAACAGTCATTATATACCTAATTGAACACACTATATCCCAGGTCCTAGGTTGAGCAGTTAGCAGGCTGAATTCAAACCATTTTCTGGTTTAGTTTGGTTTGTTGGCACTAAAGAAAATATTGTCATCTCAAAATTGGTCATGAATGTGGGAGTCTGCTGATAAACAAAAAGATCAGCTTTTTTGTTGTGAATAAATCAATAGCTCAAAGTACAAAAGAAATTGCTTCCTGGCAGTGGTTAAACGATAAACCCAGAAATTCTATATGGTTCCAACTTCATGCTTTGGCTTTGTGCACACCTTGAATAATTCAATAGCTACAGTTTAACTTCCTCAGCTCCCAGTGCTGATGTCCCTGGTTATACTGTTAGTACCAGTGCATAGAACTGCTGCACAAATCTCTGCAGAGTGGCAGAATCCACTAGCCTGCTTCAATGGGTTTTTTTTATGCCTGACATCAATCTGGAGAAGCATCTAAAGTTTTTCACCTTCTTGATCTAAATGTGTGCTTTGTCTACTCATATGGACTTTTTATAGGCCAAGCTGAATCAAGAAATGAAGCAGAAGCCAGCGACACGCAAGTCAGGGATGCTTGAGGAGTATATGTACGTCTCTCAAAAACTCTTGCTCACCTGACACATGTCAGAGCTAATTTAATGTGTGCAGTATTTAATATAGGCTGTGATATCTCAGGTCAGGACATCATGAATTCAACAACAGATTGGAATGAGACAATATACTGTAGCAGCATTGAGAGCATGTTCAGTGAGGGATTGTTCTATTCAGGGACACAGAAACACGTTTCCGTTTTTTAACAGAACTTCGGCTCCAGCAAAAAAAAAAAAAACATATATATTTCAATTTCTCTGCTAGTCCAATTGTAAACCTTAATATGTACTGCAGAAAACAAAAATGTGAAATTTCCACTATGTCAAATTTCAAATTTCAAAGGAATTTATTTAACCAGGATAGAAGCCTTCAAATCAATCGCAAAAGAGACATTCAAACAGGACAAAAACGCTTGAAACAATTATGGAAACAGTAATACACATTAAACAAAACAAACATAAAAATACAAAACAATTCAAATAATAATAATAACAATAATAATAATAAAGTTTTTGTTTGGTTTATTTTGAGAATAACAGTGTTCAGCACCAGAAAATCTCCCTATAAATAGAAGTTGCATTTAGAGACATTTCAATAAATCAATTAATAACATCCTGAAATGCCAACTGGCACATTAACATCTATTCATTGCGTCCTTTTATTTATTTATTTTTTTTTTGTGATTCCAAGCTGAAACTACACTGTGTGTCAAAGTCTTTATTTGTGTGATGGAAACAGAACTGCTTCAGTAAACACAGAGATTCTGTTGACTTTGTTTAAAAGCTGGCTGCCAAGGAGGCAGTGTATAAGGACAAAACTATGCCTTGTTTCATAACCCCACCCCCAAGGTTAAGGGTTCACTGGAACCAGGAAAGGAAAGTTAACATTTTTATAGCTAATCCCGCTCTCTGGGTTGTTGCGTTTATAAGCTGGGGCGCGCACACCGTTGCCACTTTTATTGGCTGGTGCAAAGGTGATAATTGCATATCCACCACAGTGTGTGGCACTCAGAAACAGAGGCACCCACACATCGTAAAGTGTTAGTGTAAACTGCTAAAGTTTCAAGTTTACTTTTTGGGGGAGCCAGCCGGGTCCATGAAGTGCACATGTTGGCATGTGCATGTTTTTTTTTTGTATATGTATGTGTATGTGTGTGTGTGTGTGTGTGTGTGTGTGTGTGTGTGTGTGTGTGTGTGTGTGTGTGTGTGTGTGTGTGTATGTATATATATATATATATATATGTGTGTGTGTGTGTGTGTGTGTGTGTATACGGAATATCTATGCACACACACACACACACACACCTACACACACATATATATATATATATATATATATATATATATATATATATATATACATATACACACACACACACACACACACACACACACACACACACACACACACACACACACACACACACACACATGCAAACATGCACATATTTTTTTTGTACGTGTACGTTTGTACACGTGAAGGACCTGGGCCGACCGAGGGGGCTCCCCCGAAAAATATAAATATATATATATATATATATATATATATATATATATATATATATGCGCATGTGTGTAAACTAAATACCCTGTATTTCCTTAGGCACAGGTTTTTGTTTTATTTTTTACACGATTGGAATACAGAGCTCAATGTTACTAGCTCCAGCTACCTGATGGTACCATTCTCTTGTCTTCAATCCCGAACTATCCCCCTCAGCCCCAAGACACAGCCTGGCTTAATCAGCTGAGCAGCAATGTTAAGTAGTGCTTACAGGCCTTATAATTAAAGCTACAGCACCATTAACTGCACAGTACAAAACAGAGAACAGAATAGAATAAATCCTAACAAATGCCAACCAAAATATTCTACTTCCGTTTAGTTTAAATAAATAATAACAATAATACAATAACAGGAATAGTTCAAATATTGTAACCTGGCCAAAACAATTCCAACTTTACATTTCTGAGGGGGTTAAACTCTTTATAAACTACAGTACATTAAATGGGTCTTTACAACATTGTGATCCCAAGGTCCAAACTATCTAAAACATACAACACATTCTAGATTAAAAATGATCCAATTATTCATATAACACATTAACATACTCATCTTCCTTATAACGTCCTAATTTTCAACTACAAAGACATATCTTTTTAGCCCTGTTGTAATTGTGTGTCATTTGAAGTCATGATTGTTTTGATTATTATTACATGCATTAATTACAGTAATTATGAAAGAGCAGTAAAAACTGAATAAGAACAAAAACAACTTCAACATTAATACAAATCAATGTGATTTTATTTTGAATTTGTAGCCATTCTTTTCTTAGCAGGCTCTACATTGCAAGTACTGCAGAGGTGCAATGCAACAGGACCAGCAGCTTAAAGACATGCTATTAAAAGTAATGGCTGCTCGGTATCCAATGGAAACTGAAAAGCATCAATTAAGCTGCTTAGAGAGTTTGAGTAAAGAATGACGTGTGTAAATCACTAAGCATACATTTTTCTGGGTTAACCCTGGTGGAATAAAGTAACCTAGTACATTATGGAGTCTGCTTTTAACAGGTGGAGAAAAAAAAAACCTACAGTATATTGCATACCCATCCCAATCAAGCCCGCTATCAGCTATGAACATTTCATTTTATTTTCATTTGTATCCTTTATTTAACCTAGAAAGTTCCATTGAGATTAAAATTTCCTTGATAGGAAAAACCAGATCAGGGATAAGGCAAAACAGTTTATTAAGATAATGTGGGAGTTTACCAAATATAGCCTAATAATAGTATACAATTGTTTCAATCTTTCTGAGGATAAGAAAATAAAAAGTAAAAGGATTTTACTTATTACTTATTAGCCCAGATTCAGATCCTGGAGGCAGCAGTTTGGTCTGACTGGTTTCCTGAAATGGTGCAGCTTGCTACTTGTACCAACATAAAAACACAGATCGTATAAACCCTTCTAAATGCAAGCTCCAAAGGTAGCTGCTCACTGAACAAAAATATTATACAAAATGTGCACCAGCTAATTCCCTCTGCTTGAGCAATGTTTTAAATTATTGGCAGATTTCACACTGGTGGTAAGCCATGTGAGTGGAATTTTAACTCTGGCTTAACTCAACAGAAAACCATAGCCTTTCTAAACTTTAGCAGGGATTAATTAAAACCTTTACTATGCAGTGCAGGTAGCATATAAATTCAAGCACACTGTATTTAAAATGAGTGGAAAGGCCTTCAACCCTGAGTAATTAGATATGGGTCATTCCATATCAACTCAACCAGAGCCGTTGCCCAACTTCCTCAGACTTTGCTAGAAAAATTCACTTGAGGGTTTTTGAGCCCACTGAGTTCAGAAATGCTAATCTTTTTATTATTATTATTATTTTTAATTCTCCTTCGAACTGTGACCTGTCAAAGGTCAACCTGAAGTGAAAAAGTGACACTGACCAGAAAAATCACCCCGGGCTCAACTTAGACGCTACCATCATGTTTAGAACCTTGCTCTACTCATAATAAATAAGGCTTTGAGAAAAAGATACCAGGGGCACCTGCCAGATGAGGGTGTAAGTGACGAGTTTTATTCAAATCAGCCCAAACTTATACCCTGTAGGGGATGCATGTCCTAAAATGTTAGTATTGCTGTAAGAACCTTGGAGACCACTTCCAAATCTTGCGTAGTTTCAAGTCCCCCCACGGGTCATTAACCTCCTCTGAAATTAGAATTTTTGGTATTTCTGTCTAAGTTCCACACACAAGTTCATAACCCCTCAGCTCCAAGCTAGTTCCACTGGAAGCACACCCTGTCACTTTTTACTCTGTCCTCATTATTTTAATATGAACTATGCCTATCCCTATGTTGGATGTAATAGCAATAGTGTTGTTTGATTGCTCTACTTCAGAAATAGGTTTCGGGAGAACAGCTGTAAAAGTGATGCAAAATAAGAGGAGAGCAACTGAAACTGGGCCTAAATTAAATGTGATTTGGGGTTTTCAAATAAATCATTTGTGTGGCAGTACAATTTGTAACACAAAACCCTCGTAAAATTTTAGCACAACTTTTTTGCCCTTTTCCCATGCTTTTCTCATGGTTATACTATGCATTAACCTTAATTTGCCATGTTTTTTAATATGCTTTACCATACCACTCTGTACTTTACAATGCTTTCCTATGCTTAATATGGGAAACTTTTATAAGGGAAGAAACTTAATTCTGAACACCAAGCACATGGCATTTAATTGACTTTAAAAACTCTGTAATATCTATCATTCTGAAAATAAATGCTCCATTGTGCCATAAAAAAATATGAGTTTTTACTGCAAAGTTACACCATAAAACAGACATACACCGCACAGCGCCAGTCTCGATGAATTCTGTGCCATACATAAAGAGTGAACGTGGAGAAGGACCCCCGCTGTGCCCAGTCTACTTGCTGTAATGAGAACTTGTTGAACATGCACATTTAATTAACTACCAGCATAGAGAACATGGGTAAACCTTGAGGCCTAGATTCTCAAAGCCTTGCACAATCGGTACTTCCAATAAAAATTACTATTAAAAGAAGCAATTTCTCACCTTCTAAAATAAACAGATTTGTCAAAAACAAACACTTTTGAGTTCATGAGGACTAAGAGTTTCACCAACGACTAGCCAACCCTGCAAAAAGGCTCACAGAGCAGAGAAACTGGAGTCCCCTAAAGATCCTGTTTGAAGACTAGAAACACCCCCACACTGCACCTGCTGACTTCAGCAGAGCCTGACTGCTGTGTAGCAAGAAGCTGCCGTCACGGTGCAGCAATACTGCTCTGGACTGCCAGCCCCTTCCACACAGATGCTCTGTTCCACTGCTGTTCAGCTTCCTGTGCCTTCTGAAACCACTCAACACACAGCAATTGCCAGAGTGATCAATGGCATTTAATTTAGTGTTAAACAGGAAGTCAGTGACAGGTGCTGGCATCAGATTCCAGTACCGTTTACTCATGGAGCCTGGAGCCTGGATGTGGACACCCTAAGGGTAGGGTGGACAGAAAGTTCATTTCTAATTTTGAACACACCCAAATATGTTGGACAACAGCAGCAGTGGCATCAAACTCAAGTTCCCTGTTGGCAAGAAAATTGACAACCATCGTGCCACAGCAGCGACTGGTCATCATTAAGTCTTTGAACCAATCAAGTAGCAGGGAATGCAATAACCCTTTCTAGTAAAGTTTGTGTCATATTACATTTCCTATTTTCAGCCTGTTCCAATGAACATCATATCACACATTGTAGGGTTGGAATCTAAATGTGGTCCCCTTTAACCTCTTAACTGCCTGCATTGGATATATAAAAAATACAGCTTTGGGTTTAACCTGGGAAGAGCTATAGTTAACTCCAGGGGAGCAAAGTGATGGTTCAGACAGGAAACTCACTTTAACCCTAAATTAAATCACGTAAATATCAAGCATATGTTAAATCGTCAATGGAACAGCAGGTTCCTTATCCATCCCTCGATAATCAATGTGCCCAATGATCGGCATGGAAAGGATTTATATTTTTTCTCAATGCACTACGCCAAAGTTCCCCTCCCCAGCCTCCACCTGCTTTTTTTGGCTTGGTCTAATGGGGAGGGCAGCTATCCAGCCATCCTCATTAGACCGAGCCAAAAAAGCAGGCGGAGGCAGGTGGAGGCTATTTCCCATGGTTCCCTTATGGACAGCTTCTCCACTTATCTGCAAGCCAATTCATGGGCAGGGGTACTCCTCTCCAGTCCATATATATATATATATATATATATATATATATATATATATATATATATATATATATATATATATGTTATATATGAAACCCAGTGGTCTGGAAAGTCTAGTTTTGCCTTGCCAATGTAGTTTTTTTTTTTTTTTTTTATATATATATTATCGACTAGCACTTTGTAATTGATTTATCACTTTCTAATAGCTTCTCCACTCAGAGAGCTAATAAAAAGAGTGGTTTTAACCGCTATTAAACCCAGCCCTGGTGTCCTGCCTTTTCAGCACCGCTGCTGGAAACCCAGCACACAGTCGCTACATTGCTGTCAGAAGTGGAGGAGAGGCAGCTACCCCGGCACGCACTAGGAAACTCGCAGGGAAGAGTGTAGAAATCCAAATAATTGGCATAGGCAAAACTAGATTGGCCGTGCAACGATGTTGAAGCTTTGGACGAAAAATTCCCCAAATGCCCCAAAATTCAGTGAAAACTGTTGCAAAAATGGGTTTCACCCAGTCATCTTTTTCAAATTCTGGGCCAATCTAGATTCACCTGATTGGACGCCAAAAAATGTGGTAACTTTGGGATTCACCTAGAATCCTCTGTGAAACTAAAGTGGTCCGGACAAAACTAGAGTCGCCAGACCACTGGGTTTCACCTTAACAGTCACCTGAAGTAATGTAAAAGACTTGACAGAGGGAGTCACATTTAACAGGGATTCAAATTCACTTCTACTGCCTTCTCTAATCATCAATTCCCTCCTTTTCTCATTTACCCACAATGATTCTAAGGAACAGACCCTCTGTTGCTCCCCTTCGGGTGCAGCATGTTGTGAGTTGATTGTAAGCTGGGTCTGGCACAGAAACGCTCTCTTGCACCATTTGATACCTGTAAAATCAGTGTGGACCCATTCCTTAATCTCAAAGGAATATCCTTTCCGCTGTTTCAGATTTCACGCCCAGGGCACAGAGCACACCTAACTTCCAAACTTGCTAAGCCATCAGCTAGCGTTCTATTATCTTCAGCCTTTAACAAGGAGGCAATTCTGTTTTCAATGGGAGGAGGTTAAACCCATATGTCAGTCATTGTCTCCTTTGCCTGAAACCCTAGCCATTTCTCAGATGTGCCACCCTTTGCAACACACAGTCTTAGTATTTGTTTTTTCTCCTAAGGCTGAAAAAGAAATACATTTCCCATAATTTCAAGGATTTGCAGCTGAGTTAAAATATAGGATCCCTAATTCTGCCAAAAAAAGCCACATAATTGTTACAAAAAAAATGCCTCCCTTGCTCGTAAAACACAGCCCTCCATTAAAGTGTTGGGCTTTTATCCACTTGGGAGTCACTTACTAGATATCCTCATCCACTTAACCAGCCCTAAAGTTCTCGCTTAATTAACCTCGGTATAACATGTCGAGTAGGTAGAGGTGCAATAAAGAGGTTTCTTTACAGCTCAAAACACCTTGCAAGGGTAGTAGCACATCTGAATATGTGTCCCTGCCCAACTAACCTGATAACGAAAAGGATAAAAATGAGTGTTCATTTAATTCACAGAACTGCAAGCACAACGTATTGCGAGAGTTCCATACAATAATGATGGTGTGAAGGCATTTCTCATGGGTGGTTCAGAAAGATTAACAGGAAAACGCAAGCTTACCCAATGCACAGGTGCAGGCTGGCTGTGGATCTAGTCCCTTGCACCCTTCAGTACCAGAGCTTCCTTTGCATGCATCACCTTGTGTACTGTATGTGTAATGGGTAGTGTCGTGTGACCCACTGCCATTATGGATTCTGTCCTGTCCCGTTTTTGGTGAGATGAGACCAGATTAAAAGCTCTGAAACAATGAATGCAGACAAGCCCGGCTTAAGATGCTCGCTTGTGGGGGGCAGGGTCACCATTGTGCGCCCAGCCTCCGTCCTTTACATATGCAGCAGGGGTCAGCTTTGTACTGACTCTGCTTACCCTGTCCCACAAAGGCATTGTCCACAACTCTGTATACTTGAATTAAAATGCATAAAGACACCTTTCAGCACCCAATAATCTATCGCATGAGTGGTGTTAAAAACTACTGTTAATTAGACAAAGTGTTCTTTATATACTGTACCTGGGGTTGTGTATATGCAGTTATGGATCAACTCTTTTTTTTTTTTTTTATCTGCTTCATTTTTTTTTCTGTGGGGGGAATTTCCATGGTCAACCTTTGCCTGCGTTTATATGAAGAGAGCACCATCTGCTGGAGGGAATCCATGTTGTTGGTTCTGCTGTAAGCATTGTACTACACAGTGATCATGTATTGAATGTTCATTGTTTATTGAGAATTCGATCCCTAGAGGGCTCATAACATACTGAGACATGTACAGCAGTCTAATGATACAGGAAAGGGAACCGGACCGTGTCCTGTGTAACTGTACCTTACACCTCTGTGGACCAGGCTGATCTGCGCTGCTGGGCTGGAGGCATGTATTTCCTGCCAAGTAGATTTGGTAGGCTCCCATTAAATTAGCCACAGGATGTTTACAAAGGCAAGTTTGTCGGTGAGCTGGGGTGTACGGTGGCTCATTGAGGGCATGGAAAAGATCTTGTGATCTCCACGTAACTGTGGGTAAAACAGCAGATTTCACAGATGTTGATTGCAGGCTGGTTGTAGGAACTCTGTGACTATGTTAATCAAGTGAAATGTATTTATTTATTTCTTTATTTATTTTTTATTTCTTTATTTGCTGCATTTATATAGTTCCTTTTATACAAAACTATCGCAAAAACACTGTAGAGTACATAGCAGAAAAAAAGAACAAACCACAATACGTTTGTATAGCAAACTGAAAACTTGAAAACTGTAATGGTCTCAGCTTCTCTGACAAACGAAGGCAGAGCATTCCATAATTTAGGAGCGT
Organism: Polyodon spathula; assembly: GCF_017654505.1. Classification (NCBI taxonomy): domain Eukaryota; kingdom Metazoa; phylum Chordata; class Actinopteri; order Acipenseriformes; family Polyodontidae; genus Polyodon; species Polyodon spathula. The sequence continues at coordinate 7,051,664 of NC_054536.1, read as the reverse complement.
TACAAGAAAAAATGACATTGGAAACATGTGTAGGCATTTCACTATCATAGAGGACTCTTAAAGTCCTTTATAAGGATAATGTGTAGCCAACACATACAAAATGTACACACTTGACAGTGTAGTGTGCCTGTTCTTGCTACAAATAAAACTATTTTACATCTCCACTGAGCTCTGTGTTATTATATTTGCCATTACTAACAGAAACATAAAAAGGAAGAAATACTTGCTTTGGGAATTCTTTAATTGAGCACATTTTGTGCTCAGTTTTTTTCCACATGCTCTTCATTAACCTGAGAGAAGCAGGCTGCACTACAGGCTCCCTCACTGCAGAGCAGATGTCAGCCTTGGGCAATTCAAAGCTGCTCCATTTCCTGCATTCTTCTGGGCTTCAAATGAGATATGTGGGCCGCCTGTGTGTGTCATGCCTTGCCTGCTGGAGCGCATTGCCTATAGGTCTTAATGAGCTCCTTTGTTTACCAAGCCACTTAGAAAGAATAAATCACACATGTTTGTTTTTTCCCCCCAACCTATTATCCCCTGCCTCGCTATCTGTACACACGTCCATCGTAACACCAATGTCACACTTTTATTTGTTCATGTATCTTGAGAACACAAGCAGTTATTCAACACACTGTGAGGCAGGCATTTTAATATGCTTTGCCATGATACTGTAGCACTGTTATTACAGACTCTGTCCTGTCCCCTGTCTGTGAGAGATGAGATGGGGATGAGATGAGATGGGGATGAGATGAGATGACAGCTGCTGGCAGACTGGAACCACCACGCACCATGTCTTCATGCAAGCCTTGTGTTATTATTTCATAGTTTAATAATACATCCTTCAGTAAGGGTTGAGCTAGGATAAGTGGTGAAACAGTGAAATAATCCACTGTTTTGAGATCATAAGAAACTGGATTACAGTATTTGAACACTGTTGCAACACTTTGAATTGTTTATCTCACTCAAAAGCATAAAAAATGACATTGTCAATTGTCATTGATATTCCACCACTTCAATTAAACCAAGATAGTATTAACAACTTACTGACTTTCAGATAGGAAAAGTGTCGACTACTGTGGCTTCAGAGACAGTGACTTTTTTGACGTACAACTTTTTGTACGACATTTAATTGGAAAACAAATCAATTATGACATTGTAAAGTAAAAATGGCTTACTATTAAAGCCCCTGTTGGCCAGCTGTTTGGCCACCCCCAATGTTGTGGTAGTCCACAGACTGCCCCACGGGCCGACAGACTGATCACTGGTGTGCCGGAAATTCAAAGGTCACCCTCCCTTTTTAAGAAAACATTTTCTTTAACAGTTACAATTTGTGGACACTAGGTGGTGCCAAATAATTATTTAAAAAAAAAAGGATAATAATTAAATTCTCAACAGTAAAACATTTGTAAAATTATTTTGGGAATATATAGATATAATAATTCAGGGCCAAAAATAATAACAGATGCTTTCTTTAGTTCAGTGAATCCCTTTTATATTATCTCTGAAGTATCTGTCATTTCGTGATTCTTTTTAAAATCAAAGTATATTATTCTGCATGTTCACAGGTTCCGTTTTGGAAGCACATTGCGTAGATATGCATGCATATTAAATATATATACAGCAGTGTTGCTTCTTTCTCTTCATGTAATCCCAGACAGACTCAATGATGTTGAGATCTGTGGGGGCCATACCATCACTTCCAGGACTCCTTGTTCTTCTTTACACTGAAGATAGTTCTTAATGACTTTCGCTGTATGTTTGGGGTCGTTGTCATGCTGCAGAATAAATTTGGGGTCAATCAGATGCCTCCCTGATGGTATTGCATGATGGATAAGTATCTGCTTGTACTTCTCAACATTGAGGAGACCATTAATTCTGACCAAATCCCCAACTCCAATTGCAGAAATGCAGCCCAAAACTTGCAAGGAACCTCCACCATGCTTCACTGTTGTCTGCAGACATTCATTCGTGTACCACTCTCCAGCCCTTCGGCGAACAAACTGCCCTCTGCTACAGCCAAATATTTCAAATTTTGACTCATCAGTCCAGAGCTCCTGCTGCCATTTTTCTGCAACCCAGTTCCTGTGTTTTCATGCATAGTTGAGTCTCTTGGCCTTGTTTCCATGTCGGAGGTATGGCCTTTTGGTCGCATGTCTTCCATGAAGGCCACTTCTGACCAGACTTTTCCGGACAGTAGATTGGTTTACCAGGGTCCCACTGTTTTCTGCCAATTCTGAGCTGATGGCACTGATTGACATCTTCCAATTGCGAAGGAAAGTAAACATGATGTGTCTTTCATCTGCTGAAATAAGTTTCCTTGGCCTACCACTGCGTCTATGGTCCTCAGCGTTGCCTGTTTCTTTGTGCTTCTTCAAAAGAGCTTGGACAGCACATCTGGAAACCCCTGTCTGCCTTGAAATTTCTGCCTGGGAGAGACCTTGCTGATGCAGTATAACTACCTTGTGTCTTGTTGCTGTGCTCAGTCTTGCCATGGTGTATGACTTTTGACAGTAAACTGTCTTCAGCAACCTCACCTTGTTAGCTGAGTTTGGCTGTTCCTCACCCAGTTTTACTCCTCCTACACAGCTGTTTCTGTTTAGTGATTGTGTTTCAAACTACATATTGAATTGATGATCATTAGCACCTGTTGGTATAATTGTTTAATCATACAACTGACTATATGCCTACAAAATCCCTGACTATGTGCAAGTGTACCTAGAAGAATTGATGCTGTTTTGAAGGCAAAGGGTGGTCACACCAAATATAGATTTGATGTAGATTTTTCTTCTGTTCACTCACTTTGCATTTTGTTAATTGATAAATATAAACTATTAACATGTCTATTTTTGAAAGCATTCTTACTTTACAGCATTTTTTTTCACACCTGCCTAAAACTTTTGCACAGTACTGTATATATAATTAAAATGTTTTATAGGGTCAAATATGGTCTATAGAAACTTCAGTAACGTCAGAACCAAAACTTGTAATTGACTTTCAGTTAAAAAAATGTGCAGTTTGGCTTCAGTGGATTTGTTGACAGATTCTTTGTTTTCTTTGACATATCCAGTTTGTTAGTCACTTAAAAGCTGAAGGGATAACGTCCTACAAATGTTGTATGAGGGCAGAGAAAAAAACCATTAGCTCAGTGGAAAAACTTTCAGCTCAGTGGAAAAACTTTCAGCTCAGTGGAAAACCTATCAGCTCAGTGGAAAACCTATCAGCTTGTCACATTTAGGGGTGTGTGGGAAGAGAACAGCTTGCAAAGGGCAGTCAATAATTCTACTGCACGTGATTAATAATAATACTCTGATATGAGGTCAAAATTACAATTTCTGAGAAGTTTCTGTTTATAAGATTTGGCCAAGTGTGTGGTTTGTGTTACCTTCCTGTTTTTACAGCCTGTTTATCTTGATCAGTAGTGTTTTCTTTGTTTTATCAGTGCTTCAATAAATTAAATGAGTCACATCTGAATTGAGGGAATACCAGAAACACTCCCACACATAGCGTCAGACTAAAGCAGGACTGAACCAAGCCTGAAGATCCCTGTGTTGAGCACGTTGTGTGGTGTCAGGGGTGAGTCATACAGTCTCCACATACAGTAAACCTAAAGCAGCTCTGCATTGAAAGGATATTTGAATAAAGCCTGGGGATCCCTGTTTTTGGCACATTGTGTGGTGTCAGGGGTGTGTCCTAAAGTCTCCACACACAGTAACCCTAAAGCAGCTCTGCATTGAAAGGATATTTGAATAAAGCCTAGGGATCCCTGTGTTGAGCACGCTGTGTGGTGTCAGGAGTGAGTCCTACAGTCTGAAGCATAGTTTCATGTCCTGCTCCTTGGGAAGAGTTGCATTGTACTTTCACAGGTTAGAGAGGCAAAGCATCAGTGACTGTTTCTCCACACTGCATTACAGCTGACCCTACTGGCCAGGGACACGTGAACTCAAGTAGACTCTAGTCTTTGTCCTCCAACATCCAGTAGAACCTGCTGACACTGCAGAGTTCCTGGGTGTAGGGCGTGCTTGTAGGATGCCCAAAGACCTCCACTTCTTCCATTATTATTATTATTATTATTATTATTATTATTATTATTATTATTATTATTAGTAGTAGTAGTAGTTGTCGTAGCAGTAGTATTAAGACTAAACACAGTGCAGGAAACAGCAATGATAAGTAATGAGTTTGTACTGAACACTATACAGTTTTCTATACAGTGAGAGCAGTTTTTATACAGAGACTTTTCATACGTTAATAAGATGGGGTGTCTATTTATTTTTGACAATGCTCTGTATTCGTTTAAACAAAGGGGAGGGCAACAAGGGTCGATCCAATCCAATCCGTTTTGTTCCAGCTATATCCAATGTGCCAGTGGTTTGTGGTTATTTTCTTACTATGGATTTATCATATCTGTTAAAAATAGCTTATTATCATCCGCATTCAAGGTACGTCACATCAAAGCTATGAAGGTTAAGTTCCACTTTCAAACTGTCACTTACTGTGGTTTGTACACTTATATATATTTTTTCTTTAATAAAAAGAATACAGAGCATTATGCTCCACGTAATTATTTTACTATGAAAGAGAAAATAAATCTGACTCCACAATCATTTTTAAATGACCTGTTTTTACACTAATTCAAGCTGAGTAGCAGTTCAACTGGCTACAGCTTCCCCACTCAATCCAGATTTTAGATGTTTTATTTATTTACTCAAAGCCCAGAAGTGTATTGAATAACAACAACAAAAAAATATACAAAATATCCCAAAGCAAAAATAAAACTGGGTTAAACCAAATTTAGGTTTCCAAAATACACATGCAAAACGTTCTTTTTTGAGCTGAACTCAGGAAGTTCCCTATTGCTGGTTCTTAGAAGCTCTTATTGTTTTCTGCTTGTTCTTATTCCCATGGGGGAGGGTGGCGGGGGTCACACCTATTTCACTGTTTTACTTGGGTAGGCAGGAGGGCAGAAATAAAATGAAGCTGACCCATAATAATTGCAGCCAAAAGTAGTAAATAGACATGCCGATTTGGATGAAGAACAATTAAATGAACTGGAAGATAGCAAAACAGAAAAAAATACAAAAAAAAATTACAAAAATAAAATCACTGTCTTTATACTCATTCACCCTGACTTTGTCACTTCAACTAATGTATTTTTAGTGGTTTGTAAAAGCTACAGAAAAACACAGACGCTTCTGCACATTATCCACCCTTCTCCGACAGACCTTGAAAAATGACTTTTCAAGGCAATGTAAAATTCAATTCAGTACATCAAAAATAAATATTAGCTTACTTTTGCATGTTTCAATTCAATCAATTTACTTGGCTTAACTTAGTGTGTACTACTTTTGTGGTCCCTTTGTTGGCGTAAGGACATTTAATTAAAAAAAAAAACTAAATTTTTTCCCTAAAACTTACTTCATCTCATGCCACACAACACCCGAGGTGTCTGTATATTCAACGTATATGGACACCCTGTCTGGCCTTATTACATACATATAATGCAAATGCTTCATTTCAAATAAAAGGGTTTATTTTTATAAAATACATTTTTCTTTACGTCACAAAAAAAAAACTAAATGCATTGAAAAATGTCAAACTGTTATTGTGAAAAAAACTTTACAGAAGACTGAAGTGCTCTGTTTATCCAAAGAGCAGGCACAAGCCAGGAGTTGTAATGCAAAAATGTGTGCAGCACAATATCAGTTAAATATAGACAGAGGAATCAGACAGTATCACATCCATATAACCTGTTTACATCATGGCTGCAGTGAGAAAGTGGCTTTTTTGTGAAATGTTGCTTTTTAGGTAAATAGGTCATAACAAGGAAGGTACAAAATACACAGGAAAGTCTGAGTGATAACCTTATCAGATCTGTGTAATACAGGTGTTGGGGTAAAAGCTCTTTGTTTAAAGAAAAGATAACAATACGATCTCTCCTCCCTCATACACTCATATTGCAATCAGTCTGAGTATTTTAAACACTAACACAGTACCAGGTATGCTTATAACATTGTTCTAAAGGGTGGACATTTTAAATAATGGTTTACTGCACCCACCCTTGGTTATTCCTTTCTCTGGAGTCATTACAAAAAACACCTGCAGCTGCCAACCACATTTTGAAACACTGTGGAACCTGTAGCTACCAACCACACTTTGAAACCTGCAGCTACCAACCACACTTTGAAACCCTTTCATTGCTTTAATTTCTACACTGAGGTTCGTTTCCTCTTTTATAATTTACCATTTCCCTTTACTACAGATTAGAGCTCATGTTAAGGATATGACTTTGCTTTAACTTCCACATTTCTTCTGATGCACTTTGAGTTGTTTTTTAATATGTAGTAAGTGGTATCTGTTGGATCAATCTCTATTAATTGACAATATATTTCAATTATATCTGTGACGTAAGATGAGAAGTGTACATTGTCATGGCATGGCATAACCATCTTTCAAACCAGTGGACTTCAAATGAAAAAAAAATCAGTTCTTTTATCAGTGTTGGAGAGTAATCCATTAATTTAATCTGATTACATTTTTCGGTAAATTGTAACTGTAATGGTTCCTGTTTCACAGGTAATGCATTACATTTTATGTGAAAAAAAAGTTACATTTAATTACATTTGAAAAAAAATGACTACTGCTAATGCACAACATGTGAATCAGAAAGGTCGCCAACAGTATAAGTCAAACCTTACATGTCACATAAATGCACTTGGCATTTAATCTTGCTAGATAATGACGGCAAAGGAAAGAGTCGGTTTGATAGCTGATCTTCAATATTTTAAAGTGCAGCCTGAACAAAAATATATAAGCTGTGCATGAGAAGTAACTATTTGTAACTGTAACCTGTTACATTTCTTTCAAATAATGTTACTGTAACTAGTTAGTCTTTTTGTTCAATAACTTGTAACTGTAATATATTACTTTTTAAAAGTAAGACTGTCTATTACAGTTCATGTCATAGAACCATGATTAGTAATCTGGGTTTGACTGCAATTCAAAATCAGTAAGCAGTGCTCTTATTGTTATATTGTTTGAATGTTGCAGTCATCTGTAGGATGGCAGTGCCAGAAATTGTAGGGCATTTTTTGGAAGAAAAATAGTCTACAGCTCTGGCCAAAAGATTTGCATCACATGCAATTTCAGGGTTGAGACAGAATAATAATAAAAAAAAAAATTAAAAAATCGACAAAAGGATATTGCAAAAGTTTACCCAAAGTCATGTTAGATTTCGAAATGTCACACTGTTCAATTTAAGTATATGGAAAACTAAAATATGTTAATCTAACATTATTCAGCAGGTTTCATTCGACTTTATTAAGCAAAATTAGCGAAGTCTATAGGGTGATGCAAAACCTTTGTTCATAGTTGTGTATTTAAAGAAATAATGCATAGTATTCACATTCCCACCCAATAGGTGTACAGTACAAAGCTATAAAATTAATAGATTTCTTTATACAAACATGTTGCATATTATATATAACATTTGGTAATCTACACAGCAATTACAACACAGAGGCTGTTTCCATAGGAACAACGAGATACTAATAAGTCAAACTTACATTCTGAATAAACCAGATATTACAGGCCCGAAGCACTGTTTGCTGAATGAACAGATACAGTTTATACAAACTGTAAACCAAGATAAAAGTACAGCACACATCATTTTCTATTAGAAACATTTAAAGATTCTTATACTTAAAAAGGCTCACAATTTTTTCATGAGCAGTACTAGAACCAAATCAGGCTATAATACACCAATAATGGTTCTATATTTGTATATATTACTCTTAGTTTATTTATTTTTTATTATAGTTCATTGCCTTCCCACATATTAAAGCTAAGTGTCCTACAATCACATTCAATGTCACAGTAAAATATGACTCTGCATTACCATTTACTATAGTAATCACAAACCAGAGATTGTTGGTTTACCAGTTTGTTTGAATTACTAGTAGTTTTAGTTGCAGGCATACAAGCTTGAATCTCTTTAACATGTGCCTATAGTCTTGTGGTTTTTTTACACTGTTAAGATTTTACAAAATAATATTTTCAACAACGTTCTTAAGCAGAAGTAGAAAATATATAAGCCATACACCTAGACACAATCTCAGTTCCTCACTTGAAATGACATCAGTTTCACTTGTGGCTCAACCTCATTCATCTGCGGGACACAGCAGTGCTAATACCAGCTACGGCAGCTGATAAAACTGAAGTGTTAACTGCCATGGCACTGACTCAGAAGTGTACAGTGAATGAGATCTTCATGGATACTTGTTCAGAAGGGTGGCTCTGCGGGTGCTGTTAGCCGTATTCAGACGCTAGAGGTCCTCTTACAATGTTGTAATACCCAGCCAGTGCTCCCAGGTCAATGTACAAAGATCCTTTTCTCTTCATAGCCATTGACTCCTCATTGCTGCATATTGAAGGACCTGCAAGAAAAGATTGATTCCCGTAAGTGTTTTTGCTACAAAATCTTGCCCGCTCATCTGAACTCAGGCTAATCAACATGGTGCTGTAATGCAAGATGAAATACCGGAGCCCTGTTTCAACACCCAGTCATAGCTTTAAGCTGAAAGTTGTATTTTCACATTTTACTTTTTTAATAATTAAGTCTAATACATTTTGACATGCATGTGTACAGAAATAACTGCCCTGTACTCCCTACATGGGACAAGCTATACTCTCTGTACTAGCACATGGCTAATTTAAATACCATGTTCACATTTATTAATGATAAACATGTTGAAGTATTCACTCTCTTCTTACTTTACAACAATAGACTGAAGCAATAAACCACACTGAATCATACAAAGCAAGTTATTCTGTTTAAGCTGTTGCATACTGTGGCAAAGTGCCCCACCCCTGGGCTATTTATTTATGTTGTATGTTACGTGTAGTGTGTTAATGTTAGTGTATAGTCATTGGTACACGGGATATAACTGGGTCTGTGTAACAAGAGTGTTTAAAATGTATATTTGTATTTAGGCATGAGGATTGCACAGCAATTCATGTGCAGGTAAAACTTAATAATATGTGAGCACAGGGAATTGCACTTTTATTAATTCATGTGCAGTTGTACTGAGACTCCAATTGAATGATTGATTAGCAATCGAGTCTCGGTACAGCTGCATAAAAGCAGCATGTTTTCACTCACTCGGGGTTGTGTGTTCGGTGAGTGGAGAACAGGTGTGGAGAAGGGGAAAGTAAAACCTAAAGTAACTAACTGATTTAAACTCACCGTGTTTGTCTGTTCGTCCACTCGTTTGTCTGTTTAGTGTTAGTACGTTTTGTTTGTCTGTTCGTTTTGGCTACTGTGCCGTTTTATTTCACCAAGTGTTTTTTGTTTGTTCAACCTTTTATTTTCTGTTTATTGATTAAACTGTACAACAGCGCAATTCACATTTCACATGGCAGTACTGCGTGCTTCTTCCGGGTCTGACTTCACCATACATGCCATCCTGTTACACATACACATAACGTACTAAATGTACATAAAAAGGAACAAGTTTGAAGAACTTTGTTTTAAGTGTAAATCCGCAGCTGCATAAGGAAAGTGTCTTCATGTCTGGAGCTTGTTTCTAAATGGCTGACCTTTACATTTGCATTTCACACAATTGTGTCAATATTTTTGTCGATATATCCGCCTCCTGGTGGTAATCCACAAACAAATGAAGAAGCAATTAATATTAAGCAGAGGTGGGTAAATTCCACTTGTTCTGCTTTTCTACAACATGCATGAGGTGTTTCTAAAATTATAATGTGCTAAAAATCTGCAGAATCAGGTTCCTCCTAAATTCATTCTGAATTACAGGAATTATCCAACCAGTAGTAAGTCTCACCAGACTCTTTTGTTGGAAGAAATCCAAAGAACAGTTCAGTTCAGAGCTGATTTAGCATAGTCGTGAATTCAGGCACGGAGATCATTTGAGAAACACATTTCAACACGGTGGTTCTACAGAGCCAGTGGACACCCCCTTCCCTGAAATGTGATGTTCCGCTATACGCACCACTCGTGGCGTCGGGCAGCTCGGACTCCTGCCTCAACAGCAGACGGGTTCTGTCACAGAGAGCCGAGTCCAGGCTCCAGCAGCGCGGCTGCTCCTCTCTGGGAGGGTGTAAAGCCTCGTCCTTCAGCAGCTCCGATGCACACAGACGGTGATGGGGGTTCCTCTCCAGAGCTCCTTCTAGGAATCGCCTCATGGCAGGGCTGCAGTCTTCAGCAATGTCCTCCAAAGGCGGGGCCTGCTTGTGGATCTAAAGAGGAATCAAAACCACTTACTGCTTGCAGGTCAAGTGTGTGGCTGAAAATTAACCACTGTAATGGTGCAGTTTACTATGCATTTACTGGCTTATACTATGCATTTACCAACTGATGCTTCTACATGATTTCACTATTCTTTACTAAACTTTACAATGACTCTACCAAAGTAATGCTTTATATAGTATGTAAACTACTGACAAATGGTGAAACGATTAGCATGGTCGGTTCCAAGACTATTCCTAATGAAACATCAGCAGGTGTGTTTAATCTTGGGTATAGAAGCACTTGCTAGCCAATAATCTATTATCAGCCCTCTAAGAAAAAAAAAAGAAATAAGTAGCATGAGGAACAGCCTTTACTTTTGGTTTCTTTTATTCAAAATGCAGAACTAAGAAGCATGCATGAAACTGAGATATGTTTTTAACTCATGCTAGGACAATAGGAAGAAAAGGAACCATCACATAAATATATTATAACAAATATGGAGATTCTGGAAACACCACAGTGCAGCATATTACAGTTACTGCTTTTAGAGTGCTTTTTCATATACAGCAATAACTCTTTTTAAGGGACTAGTTACCAGTGCTTTCTTTAGTTCTCTGTGATAATGTGACTTTTACCTTTACCTTCATTAAACAGCTGTGACAACTGCTACAGATAATACTAAATAAATTAATTTATTTTAAAAATACCTGCAAAGTTTTTTTTCGGTTTTTTAATTTTGTTTTATGACAGTTGTAAGTGTAAAGTATGGGAACAGCAAATTACTTTTTACCAAACATCACTTGGTAAAAACCATGGCTAACCACATAAATGCACAGTAAATGTACATCTGTAACATGGCAAAATCACAGTAAACACATTGTGGAAACTTTTATAAATGTGGACCAAGCAATAAAAAAATATAAAATAAACCACACACTGCATACAGCATGCCCGTGCTGTGGATAAAGGAATTCAATTAAAACAGGGTTCAAAGTGATTTCAATAATCCTGGCAATGATACTCACAATGTACAGGTAGGAGGGGTAGGCTGAGCGTGGGTATCTCTTCACCCAGGGAGGACTGCCAGTCTGCATGTGAATGACTGTTGCACCCAGGCTGTAAATATCAGACTTTGTTGTATGGCCTCTGCAAAGGACCACCTCAGGGCTCATGTAGAGCTAGAAAAAAAATGTCAAAGACAATTAGACAGGAAAAATTAAACTACCCTTTCCCCTTCCTTATTGAAGGGTTAAATGTTTGTGAAGTGCAGTGTGGCTTCCAGGAATTGAGAGAAAGAAAGCAAGACATGCGGTTTGTAGCTGTTTTTTTTTTTTTTTCTTGCACGCACAAGGCCAATACATTGAGGTATTATGCTTTTATAACAAAGAGCCAAACATTGAGCAGCTCCCCACTGCTCCACTCGTGGGAGCTGTCAGGGAGCATCATAGGTGTTAGTATACAGTGTGCATGGGAGTGCCGTAATCTGGACACTATGGCCCCAGGGGGAGAACTGTGATGTTGAAATGAAATTGAAAGAGCACCAGGACTGCTCCTTGTGTTGTTAACAAGCACGTGGACAGTGGCACTGCTTACCTCTGTCCCACGAAGATCCCTCGGTATATACACATCTTCTGTCATTTGCACACTGAGTCCAAAATCCACCAGAACAGCTTTTGCTGACATCAGCACGATGTTGCTGGCTGTAACAAAATGAACCAAGCAAGTTAAGCTTCAGCATTCCTTCTCTTAATTGCTCATGTACACACAAAGAGCAGCATGACCGTCCTTTGTGTGGAGCTTTATACAGTAAATGCTCAATGCATTACATCTTTTAAAAAGTATAGGAAACCATAGCCATAGCATGACAAAAAAAACATACTAAAGTGTGGATAAGCATGGTTTAAACAAGGCAAGCCATTGTACCAATATGACCATGCAAGTTACCACGGTGATGGGAAATTCCACTTCTACTGCTTATCTATTTCAGAGGCAGTGCCTCAGTAATGCAACTATCTAGTTTACGAGATGAAGCAATTAAGCAGTTAAGAAATGATCCGGCATTGATGATTTCAGTGAGCACAGAGCTAAAGTAACTGCAATACACACATACAGTACTGTGTCCTTATGAAATATGGGTCACATTTACAGTAGTTATTAGTTGATAAATGAAAGTTATTGTTGATACTGCAGTTATCTGCATCAAGTGCTATAACATGGTAATAGTACATACGGTAGTAGCATTTGCCATGGTTACTACATTTTAGACACTATTTGTATTACAGCTGAAGGTTAGCTCACAGGTGTGTGCAGTCTTCTGCAGAGCACCTGGTAAATCAGTCATGCAATTAAGCTAGTTCTTATCTTGTCCTTTACTGCTAGACGTGTATATGTACGCTTCTCTATTTGCAATTAGGTACTAATTTAACCCTTTACAGTCAATGTATTATTATTTATGTATTTTAGTGTAGCTTTATAACAGCACACTGCTGTGGGTTCCAGGATCACCTTGTTAAAAAAACAAAATTCTTATCAGCCCTATTTATACAAACATAAGCATGCAGCTCCATGTAATTACTGAGCGGTTCAATTCTTCCTTCATGAAGAAGATGTGCGCAGTGGTCATTGTTGGATAACATGGAAAGATGTTTGAATGCAATATAAGATACAGTGTTTGCAGGTTTGTACACTCTGTTAGTTTTAAAAGGAGATTATCAGAGGAGGTATAGTAACTGGTAAATGCGAGATTGCAAGATTGCATTTCATTGCACTGATGACGACCATCTGACTGCAGGAATAAACACAATTACACATTCCTGGAGGAACCGATGTGCTCAAGAGATAACATAGGTTAAGCATAAAGGAACAAAGGGCCACACCAAGACAACACAATCTTAGGCAGTGTGAGCCAGAACCAGTTTTCTTTATGACACGTACATGAGACTCTCCACAGGGGGTTGCCTGGGGTGACTGAACCCACAAAGAGAAGAAAGGAGGGTGGGGCTGAGGTCAGTGGCTACTTAATCAAGGTGCACTCAGCACAGCTCACTTCTCTCTTTCATTAAGGCTAGTACTGCAGACTTGTCGATCGAGAAGTCCTGGAGGATCAAACCTACAGTCTTCCACTGTATTATTTTGTTCTGTTATGTTTTGTTTGAACTTTAGTTTTGCACCGTGAAATTTGCATATGAAAGTGTGATCTGTACTGTTTTGCTTTGAGCGTTCTTTTTGTTTCCGTAAGTAAACTTGTATATACTGAATAAACCAAACTAATATCTGAAGAAAAGGACTGTGCATTTCTTTCATCAAGAAACAACTACTCACTGCTTTTAAAAAACTACTTCAGTCATCCTGCAGGATTGCATTGTAAACAAGCTGCAAATTGCAAAGCTGTAAAATCAAGAAGGAATTCTTACGTTTGATATCGTGGTGTATAACTTTATGGGAATGCAGGTAGTCAAGGGCTTTGAGAACCTGTTTGGTGACCCAGATGATCTCAAACTCTCTCATGGGCCCGCAGCTCTCCAGCTTTTCCATGACTGAACCCCCTTCTCCTGCCTCCATGAACAGGTGGATAGACTCGTCCCACAGCAGGGCTCCGTACAGCTCTGCAATGTTCTCGTGGCGGAACCGGGCTTGGATTTCAACATCAGCTGGTCTGAAATGTTCCACAGGAATCTGGAATATAGGGATCACAGATAAGGCTGATTCGGTAAAGGGTTGGCATTACTTCTTATTTTCAGTGTGATCAGAGAACTTGGCATGGTGCCAGGATCACACCATAACACCAAATTCACCAAGCAATTACCACTATGCTAAGTTTACAATGGTTTTCTTAAAAGAGAACAAATGTTGACCTTAAAAACTAATCTGGCTAGTTTTGTAACATGAGCAGTGTGTTTTAGGTTTTACAGAAAAAAGTGCTAACTTGACAAATACTTTGTGAATATGGTCCCCAGTGTAGTTTCTAAACAATTACTGCACAATTCCACACCCTGACTTTTGGTTTGATGTTATAATTACTTTGGCATTTACCATTAAGGAAGTAAACTAAAAAAAATCCTCAAAAATAAAAGATATAAGAAAATCAATTCTTTAGTAATTTTGTAATCTGCTTTTTCTTTAAATTAATATTGTTACATTTTGATTTGTGTCCTTAACCACACAAAAACAAGGGACAAAAACTGATTTACAGTTTAGAGGGATGGTCAAAGCATTTCTGGGCCCTAATAATTACAGGCGCTTAAGTTTCAGTCAGTACTTATACTGTAAAGGGAGTTTCCTCCGAGTTTCCTGAGTGGTAAATATGTTACTTTCAGATTCCAGTCTTGTTTCCTGTCCTCAACGAGAAATTATTCAGTCATTTGGGTTTTTCCAGTAGCAGACGGTCATTCAGTGTTAAATATGGGGTCTCCGTCTAAAAGCCTGTTTCAGCTGTATAGTATTTGGAGTAAAGCTTCACTACATGTAGATCAAAATGTGTTTCATGGTCAGAGGCACTGAATGATATGCTGTGCTTTGGGACAAAATCTTTTTTTTAAATTAATCTGCAGATCTATCTTGACTGAAACCGAGAGCTTTGTGTTACATGTCTGACCACAGCAGCGGTGCTCAGCCTAGCAGTCTAGCTTTCATTGTAACTGGAACAGCTATCAAAATTATATAAAGTGTCTGTACAGTAACAGCACTTAAACAACTGTGATTACCTTTGTCATGTTAATGAGAGCAGAAGTACAGTAACAAAATAACACTGTACACGCATTGTAGTGTCCCGTAAGAAGGTTGCTTACCAATATGGTTTCTGTAGATTACTGAATCACTCGTGCAGTTGCAGACTGAAATGCTAAACTGGTGTAACATATTGAAATATACACTATAGTATATTTAAGCTGCAGTCTAACTGCACTCATGTAATTTGTCCCATTTTAAGACACTGCAGTTAAAAACTAATGGTCCTTCTTTTTGTTTGTTTTTATTAATTATATACTGCATTCTGTTAAAGATATTCCCTTTTACTGCAATATAATTGTGCTTTTGACATCCTACAAATCTGACAAATCAGTTTTACCACAATGTATACTAGAGCCTTATTACTGTGTACATTTTACTCAAATGCACCTGTACATTTAGTTCGCTACTAATTAACAGTAAATATTATAAAAAGATCTCTTTGCTCTATTTTTTTTTCTTGCTCTATTATTGCGTTTATGGAATTGCGCAGCTTTGTAATACACTCCCTGCCGTTTTTCTCTTGATATCATTTATGCTATGACACTTTCTATGGGGCAGGGAAATGCATGACCTTTCACCTAGAAAGTGTACATTCCTGGGTATCACATACCAGTTTGCATGCCATTCGTTTTCTCGTCTGAGTGTCCTGAGCCAGGTGGACTTTCCCGAAAGCTCCCCTGGGAATGTGATCTGAGCCAATGTTCCGGTAGGTCAGTTTCCATGGAAACAGCATCACGTCTGAGTCAATCTGATAGCGCCCGTTCTTTACTGCCATGTTCTTCTGGGAAAGGGAAGGTGAGCAGAAACTGAGAAGCCAGAGAAGCTGAATTCCTGTGTTCTCGGATCAGTGACAGAAACTGCCAACCTCTTTCTACGCAGTACTTTCATAAAGGTACAGAGATTACATGTAGTGCAAACCAGCAGGAAACCAAGTACTGCTGGCATTGTGCGAGGCTGCCTTGATTCGGCGGCACATTCACAGGCTCCTCCTAATTGCAGTCCCTGAACTGCATACTTTCAGCTACATTTTTCTAGTGTGCCCATATTATCTGCTGATTACAGTAAACTGCAATCCAAAAACGTCTACAGGAGGGTAGGAGTTACGAATAAAGTTTTGTGAAGATCGGTGCAAGACCAAAGCAGATATTTTGTTCACTCTGTAGAGTGTGGCAGAAAGCCAGCCAGACTGATTGACGGACAGGTGTGATCAACAAACTTTGCACTGGTTCAAACAAAACAAAAATCAGGCCTGCTGTGCCACAGTGTGTGTGAACTGTACAATACTGGTAAAGGTCTTACAATGGCTGCCAGCGGGGTAAAGCTACATATTTTCCTAGGAGTATTCTAACACTGAATATAAAGAATCTCTCTGAAATGGTTTATGGGACAGTAACAGCAGAAGCAGACCTCAACAGGATGCTTAATTAATCACACTAATACTCAAGTCATGTGAGGACCAACTCTGTACACACAATTGTGCACTATGAATGGCAGATACAGTGCTGTATGTCCTCTTTGTATGCCCTGAATCTATGTTGTTTAAAAACAGAAACACATACAGGATGCTTTACAGTATTAATTAATCACTTGACAATATTTTTATAAAGCAGCATCTTTTGCAAAGTGGCAACTAATCTAAAATAATCCTCAAATACAATATGTATTAATTCAATCTATGCATTAGCAAAAAGCATCATAGAATACTGTACATACAATGTAGCTTATATCTGCTTCTACTATTATAACCCCTTACCCCACAAGACACAGGAATTCGTTCATCTTGTGATTAGTTTACAACAGGACCTTACATAAAGAGACATGAGTTCACTGTAGAGTATACAATATGCACAGCAAACTGTTCTATGGTGTTTTACAGCATTTACAGATGAATTGATAGCTGTGTATATGACAATTTCAACAGATAAGACATTACAAACAAAACATGAAATTCAGTGTAATAGTGACATAAGCACAAATTAAGAGTACAATAAAACTTCAGTTTTGATCAACATCAGCTTACCTTATTTAGCACTACACCCATCTCCTGTTTCGGGTGCTGCAGAATAGTCTGCGGTGTGTTTGACACCCAGTTTGCAAAAGATAACAAGTCATTAACTGTTCCATATTTCATACAGACCCTCAGCAAACTGGGTTTGTCATCATCGCCATTATCCAGCAGCAATGAACTGGCAGTCTCCTCAATGTCATCCATTTCTTCTTGGGTCATTGACACCAAGCTCTCATCAAAGATTGCAGTGTCTTCAGGTGGATAAAGATTTCCCATAACGTCAATAAAATCATCCAAATTCATGTGAGCCAGCAGTAGTTCTATCCCAGCGTTTTCATTCGCGTACTCCATAACTGCTTGTCTTTACTGCCTCTGAAATGAAACATTGGTGAACTAACATTACTCATATGGCTGGGAGCGATGTGACTCCCTGCACGCCACATCTGCCACGTTCTGTTTAAAAGAAATCCAGAAGCGTGATGGAAGCATATGAACAGAAACGAGGAGGAGCTACATTCCCGTCTGTAAAGCAAATGGAGGGACTCTTTCACGGGGTATCAGAGAAACCCCAGGGACCTTCAGCCAGCCATCCACCCACCCACACAGCTTCCACAGAAAATTAATCACACAGAGACATAAAGCAAAGCCAATCTTGAAAAGCCTGGACGAGAACTTCTTGACGACAATATCTAGATATATATATATATATATAGATATATATATATATATATATATATATATATATATATATATATATATATATATATATAGTATATCAGTATAATTTGTAACATATCCTATAATTTAGAAGTATACTCTGGTCTTACTGCGACTAGTGATTTCTCCCTTTTGAATTGTAATTCCCTCAACAAATCGGAATAAGGTGAAGTCATAATTTATTTTCCTGTCGAAAGAAAGGACGCTACTGTGTTTTTTTTTTTTTTTTTGGTTTGTTTACATTTACTTCTCAGACGCTGGTTCAAATAATGAAACTCCGAGTACATTTAAACCAATTTCTGATACAAGTGTATTGACATGTGTGTCCATATGACAATATCGGTACATTAAAACTGGGTCGTCAGTAAAAAGTAAAAGAGTTATATATTATTTACCCCGTTGTCAATTTAGAAGGAAATAATAATAATCATAAAAAATATATATATTTTACCTTTTTTTTTTTTTTTTTTTTTAATCTCAGCAACCTTCTATTACTCCATTGTGTACTGCGCTGCCGAAATACGTACCGCTTCACAAATGAAAAACGGTATCGGTCAGACCTTCTGTTCAGGACGCAGGAGGCAGAACCACGGCGTTAGGCAATAAAGCAAAACCAATAATATTTCCTCCTACAACATTGAGGAAGTGCTTGGTTTCCACGTAAACAACCAATTAAAAAAAAAAAAAAAAAAAAAAAAACCGCTAGCCTGTTCCTGGTCTTCAATTTGGTTTTAAGTTTTTAAGGCGCTGTATCTGCCTTCTTGAAAAGATAGACACTTGGTAGAAAACATTTGAGACTGTACAGTATTGTGTTTTTTTTTTTCAAATGTTGTTAGACTATCCCATGTGTTTCTTTCTTTCTGACTGGAAACTCCCAAGTTTCTGACAAATAAGCGCAATACGCCCTCTGAGTTATATCCCGCTGCTCTTTGTGCCACTCGCAGGGGATGAAGAATGTGAGTCAGTTAGATTCCACTGACACTCAACAAGCTACATTCATATACTGTAACGTTACCAACATCACAAAGTGAAAAAAAAAGTCATATAACCACAAGCAGTCAGTAAGATAAATACGAGACACTGGGCAAGATAAACGTTAAGGAGATCACATTTCAGGTAGACTTTTTATTTGGGTCTGTTTATTCACACAGCCCCCGACCCCAATGCTTCAACAGTACTAGAATATTTGGCATTGTGAAAACGTTTGTTTTGTTTTACTTATTAAATATGTATTTATTGATGTATCTATTTTGCTAATTAAACAGGTCTACATGATTGTACTGCGTCGACTATGTATGCAAATAGAAATTGCACCCTTGAATACCACTGATGAAAGGCTTCTAATATTTTTGTAAGTTCCACCTGCATTGACGGCTGACTTATTTGAGAAAGGATATTACATGTGTATCACACCTGCAGACTGCAGAACATCTGAGCCAGTCGAATAGAGTTTAAGATGATTTCATAACTATTCTGCATATAGACTACTGTCTACTAAATGCAAACTTTTTTTTTTTTTTAATTACTGCTCATATAACCATATAACCAGGGTATTTTATAATTTACTAACATAGGTGAGGCTCAACTGACAGTATTCTCATAAAAATATAAAATAATACACACAATCTCACTGGCTTACATTAAATTACAGTATGTTATGTCTTTCTTGTTTCAATTTTTGATTAAAAAAACAATTTGCTTTTATCTCTTAACAAAGATTTTAAAACACGTGCTACCCACCTTCATGTGTGGTCAAGTTATGCTGACCGGCCTATATCATTTCAACTCTTAAGCTCTTAAGTTAATTTAATAAATGCATCAGCTATGTTTGTCCAACAGTCTTAGTTATGAAAAACTAACTTTGCTACACAAGATAACGACTTCAAAGACTTCACCCCACAGTGGTTTCCAAGGTAACATGTCCTGCACAAAGGCAGCCTTCCCAACACAGAACAGCAAACAGTTTGGGCTGTTAGTGACTCCAATGAAAATAATATAACATCCGATCAAAGGGATCAAAGGTCTGTCTATTTTTTGACTGAAAGTACTTCAGTCAGACATCACTTCTTATGAAAGGCGAAAGGTTACTGATGAAAACCGTTCAAAGAGCTCTGTGTTTTTTTTTTTTTTGTTGTTGTTGTTTTTTTTTTTTTTTTTTTTTTTTCGATAGTTACAATACATACACGCTATACATGTTTCTCATTAGATGCATCTTTCCTAATCAAGGATTTGAAATATGCATAACAAACAGGCTGCTTTCAAGGCAAAAACAAAAAAAAAACATTGAATAGGGTTTAGCCCTTTAATTTCCTACCAATACTAGTCAAACAAGTTTGCTCCACTCAAAGCTAGATTGTTTATATTGTTACCGTAATCACCGTCAGGTTGCAGTAGAAACATGAATTGAACGGGAGATTGCATTCCATGCATTCCACCACAGATGTAAGAGACAGCTTTACATCAAGGGCTCTCAAACCCAGTCCTGGGGACCCTTGTCTTCTGGTTGTCATTCCAGCTGAGCACAGGACTGGGTTTGAGAAGCCCTGCTTTACAAGTTTAAGTTCAAATAAAGGGATCGTTCACAGCTGGCGTAGACCCAGCGCCGGCTGTTGCCTCAATCTGTTTATATGCTGCCAGAGCATTCGCAATGCATTAGTAAGACAATCAAGCTACAGTCCGGTTGTTTCCTTGTTTTTATTGTAGGCATATTAAATGCCTTGTAACTGACGTAACTTCAAAACGACATGCTGGTTCAGTGAACCATAGCATTTAAGATGGGTATCCTGTGAAATGTGAAACCACCAAACAAAGCCATCCACACTAGAGACGTTATTCTCATTGCCCTTTAATTATAACAGTAACACTGTTTATACAATGTGATGTGACTGTCATAACTGCAGTTAAAATAGTTAACAGCAATGATATAAACCATGCACACTTTGCTCGCTGACGCGCGTAGAGACCAGGTTGGTCGCACACGCAATAATAATATTTTATTGGATAATAGCCATTGACATTATTTAAAGTTACAGATGACATTTTTCATCCATCATAGCATTCATTAATTGAAAACGGCTTTAGAATCGATTGTTAATCCACAGTGTAATTACACACATTTTTCAATTATCAGTTTTTCATCATGTTTCATTCGACTTAAGAAGCAAAGTTAGTTAATTCTAGGGTAATGCAAAACCTTTGACCATAGCTGTACTGCTGATTTTAAATTACAAGTGTTCTTCAATTGCAATACTGGAAAACTGCAATTAACGTAGCCTCGGTTTATGAGTTGTACTGTATAGCGAGATTTTATTTGAATATATCTGGCACATTAATGTTATAGTTTATTACATCTGATGTAAATACTGCTTGGAAGTTTCTGACAAAAAAAAAAAAAAAAAAAAAAAAAAAAACATCCCCAAATGGCTGTCAGTCATGATGCTAGAGCAGAAAAATAGTACAAACAAATTTTGTTAAAAGACTAAAACCTGTTCCTGTTCCACATCAAACAAGCTGCAGTCTCCAAGTCCTTTTCGCCTTATTATTCCACAGTGGTGTTCCATGCTCTGTGTTTGCAAAGAAAATGTGTTTTGATACTTTTGTATTTCCGTAAGGGGAGCTTTGCGCACCTGCGCAGTGTCCTCTCGGCTGACAGCGGCAATGGCGGCTTCCTTGTGGATGTGCAGGTTGAGGCCGAGGGGATTGAAAGGAGCACTGAAGAGCCTCGAGAATGGGTGCTTCAGACCCCAGAGTAAGCACAGCAACAGCAGCGCCGCAGTCAGGAGTGAGGTCGATCAAAGAACAGACCAAACAGGTAGAGATTAATATAACATGGCGGCGGTTTTAGCACAGTAATAATAAACACCGTACTGTACAGTATGGGTGAGTGTACAACTGTAAGAGAGATAAAAACATACTTCTTCATTGAACCAGGTTCACAGTTGTGATTGAGTCACAGCTGGCGAACATACCATTTGCAAACAGTACAGTCAAAATTATATTGTTTAGTTCGTAATCTCTTCAGCACACACTCAACTTGCCACACCATCGCATTGTGAATTATGCCTGTAATTTAAAAAAAAAAAAAAAAAAAAAAGCAAAACAAACAAACAAAAAAACGGATTAAATCACGATGCTGAAGTTAGCTTCTTATTCGCCAGTTTCTTCACATTATAGCTTTTTATTCACATACAGCAAATTTAACACGAATTAAATTCACTGCGGTATTTCAGGGGTTAAATCGTTTTGGGCCACGGTTTGCAAAGTTGATTCTCACAGAGGGGGAACCACTCTGCGACCCCCATGTGTATTTATAATGTCCCCAAACCGATTTTGATACGAAAACAGCGGGCAAACATGGCACAGATAGCATTTTAGCATGTTATCAAATTAAGGCAAATTGAATACGTAATTGGGGTATTTCAGGGGTTAAATCGCTTCGGGCCACTTATTTCAAAGTTGATTCTCACAGAGGGGGAACCCCTCAATGACTCCCATGTGTATTTATCCTAGCCCATAGCTGATTTGGGTACGAAAACAGAGGGCAAACGTGGCACAGATATCAAGTTGGCATGTTATCCAAAAACACAAATTGAATAAGTAGATGGGGTATTTTGGCGCTTAAATCGCTGTGGGCCACTGATTGCGACGTTGATTCTCACAGAGGGGGAACACCTCTATGCCACCCATGGGTATTTACCCTGGCCCAAAACACATTTTGGTACAGCATGTCGTATAGTAAGAACACAACCTCAAGTGTATTAAATAAAATGACAACTTTCTTTCAATGAAAACTTCTCCTCTCCTCGGTTTAATAATATTTTATGCACGGAGTGTCTAGATTAGATGAGCCACTGCGAGCTGACTGGCAGGAAACAGATTTTGTATTTTTTTTTTTTGTAGCCCCTCTGACCGAGCGGGTGTTATAGAAGGGCAGGAAGGCAGGGGCTTAAGCCAGTTACTCAGTTTACGTTATTGGCGAACTTGCTATCTGTGCCATGTTTGCCAGCTGTTTTCGTATCAAAATTAGTTTTGGGCTGGGATAATTGCATATGTTTGACATAGAGAGGTTCCCCCTCTGTGAGAATAAACTTTGAAATAAATGGCCCAGAGTGATTTTAACCACCGAAATACCCGTTACTTATTCAATTTGTGTTACAATTGCTATATGCGAATAAGAAGCTGGAATGTAAATAAGAAGCTGGCCGAATAAGAAGCTGAAATGGGAAGAAACAGCTGGTATGGGAAGAAGAAGCTGGCAAATAAGTTGCCAACTTCAGTATCGTACTTAAATCGTGGTTGTCAGGCTGGCTCTTGAGTAATATAATGTATAAGTGATATTCAGACTTGATAATAAAGATCTATAACCCTCTGCAAAAGCCACTTCTGTAACTTGCACATTGATAAATGTCTCGTACCTGTATAATTAGTGGATTTGTCTTTGCATTTTGTTTCCATTGGGAGTCAATTTAATAATTTAAGCTAAAATGTTAAAAATATAACGCGACATTAGAAGTAGAAAGTAGCATTATTTATTCCAGTATAACTTTTAAAACACATGGTTTTAAAGATTGAATGCCCAGTACTTGTTTGCACTAATTGTTGTCACGCCTTTATCAAGATACCACTGCTGAAAGAAAACCCTTTTATGTGCTGCAAGAAGAAAGGCTTGAGCAAGCAGAGAGATCAGTTCTTATTAACTGTCCCCCAAAAACCAATGAGAAGAAGTTTCTCAAACATTTGTCAAGCCATGGAGAAATCAATACCTGCTTCTTCTATGAAAGCTTTGTAAGTACTAATGTGTACTAATGTTGATCTAGTAATTGATGGTTACATTTAATCCTATATGGAGGTGTTGTATTGTGTGTTTTAAATGTATGTATCAGAGGACCTCACAATTTAATATCAGTAAATAGCAGTAGTTGCCAGGAGCGTGACAGTACAGTAATGTCTCAAATTTTAACAAAACTCATTATCCTGTCAATTTCAAATTGTATCTTTATTAGACCAGACCAGTTTTGATCAGGAGCCCGGACATTCAAATTGTCTTAAGATCTATTTGAGACAGAGACATGATTTTTTCCCCTCTCCTTCTCTCCCTCTCATCTGAACCACTAGTCCAATGATACTGCAAATTAGAACAATATTGGTTTTCTAATAAACACTTACCAGGTAATGAGTTTTGTTAAACTTGTTGTTTTAAAATGACCCTTGTGTGTCTTGGTTTCTCACAAAATCTATCAAGCCTTTTGAAATAATACTTTCTGGCATGTACCAAATTATGAATCCACTTTTTAAAGTATACATCACTCTGCTACACAGAAAGAAAAATATCGGTGGTACCTCAAACATTTTATTTTAAACAACAACAATGGACCACAAAATAAAGCATTAACTCATTTAAAGAATCATTGCTGTTCATTGTCTTGCAAGCATTGCATTTTTACAATCTTATTTTACAATCTTTCTTTTAGGGTACTTATGCTGTGGTGGAGTTTTCAAAGAAAGAAAGTATAGCATCTCTTCAAGATGGGACCATCATCCCAAGCATTCAGCATGAAGCTACTGTGCCATTCAAATCTAGACTTGTCTCTTTAAAACTGAACAATCCAGGCGACCTATCAAGTGTCTCTTCATCTATTCAGTGCCTAAGACAGTCTGCCATTCCTATCAATGAACTTGTTCAGAGGCTTTCAGGCGCTGACACGGTAACAGCTCTTACTTCTACTTGCTTCTTCAGGTGTTTAATCAGCAGTAGATCAAATGGCCACCATTATGACCATATTTTCAAAGCGATATCTCCAGTCTTTTTAACTCCTATTTTTGAAAGGGTGTTAATGTTACGAAATGAGAAACAAAACACCTTGAGAGTGTGAATGAACACTTCACTCACTCTGTGCTAGCCTGGTAGCTTTGGCATCATATAGCTGACGCACAAGAACTAATAATTAGCCAATTACCCTGGCTAACTGTTATCAGTATTTCTCTGTAAATAATGGTTTCAAAGCTGAGGTGCACGTCTGTTCACTGGAGGTCAAAAACCACTGTTACTGGCTTATTCCAGCACTCAGCACATTAATCTGTGTACCACTCCCCTGCTTATTAAGTTACTTTTACAATTGTAAACAGTTATTTCTGTGACATTTTTTCCTTTCCATGGCTTTTAATACAAAATTAGAGCTACCAGCAACAGGACAAAGTATATCATATGTTCTATTTTGTAAACACCATTTTGTTAGAAGATCTTTAGTATAGCTTGGGAATGAATAAGGCCAGGACTGTCCATTATCAAGCTTATTTTGTCTTTTCTTTTAAATCTTAGATAGATCAACAGCTGTATACCCTAACTGAAACATACCAGTTGACTGAAGACAATGTTCGCCTCCGTTTCTTGGTGTGTTCCTTACTGAAAGACATTGCAGCTGCCTATTTTCCTGAATGCACTGTGAAGCTATTTGGCTCATCAGTAAATGGCTTTGGGAAGCTAGGTTGTGACTTGGATATGTTTCTAGACTTGGATGGTATCAGTGGAAGGAATTCAAAAAAGGTACAGTCATTTTCCTAACATAGTGGCATGGTGGGCCGGTGGGTATGACTTGACATTTGTACAATTCATGTTGATCCATACAGGAAACTGAGTACAGAGCGATCCAGTTTGCTGTATGAGCGAATGCTCTTGATACAAAGTAGGTAATAAACTGCTGTGCACGTGCAGTATATTCCCAGAATGATGTGCTGAAACTGCTACAACTCTGCTACAACTCTGCTACAAAGAAACCCAGAAATGGCTGCTGAGAGCCTCTGGCTAGCTGCAGACTCATCTTTTAAACTTAGGGTATTGTTTATGTTTTTTGTAAATTTTGTAAACGTGACATTTAAATTCATCAATCTAGTAAAGTTACAAAAAAACAACCATAGTCGCTGAGGTATTAGAAATGGATTAGAAACTTTGTGGTCAAGCGTGTACTTGTTGGGATGTTTAAAAAAAAAAAAAAAACTTAAACTTTGTTTACTGTTTAGAAGCATTTCAAGACAAACTTCTCCTTGCAAAAAATTTTATGATTTTTTTCTTTCCATTATAATGTTGCTAACATAGTTTGTCATTTACATATTTACATATTTTTTTGTTTTAAATGCCATATTTAAAAAAATAAATACATTTATCTATTTTTACTAGTTATTTATTGGACAAGCACAATCCATCGATTTCTGAAATGATTAAAACATGAAGATTGACAAATATGTTTATGATAGAAATGAAATGCTTATATATGAGAGCTCTACAATATTTCATTTTAAAATAGAATATAGAATTGCAAATTTCAATGCAATATGTTTATGTATTAATTCATGTATGTATTTATTTCAGTGAGAGTAGAGCAGGGAAAGAATGTTAGTGTACTGTTGTACACTGCTTAAATAAATAAATAAATAAATAAATAAAATAGTAGATAACCTGACACAAGTCCTTTATAAATCTGTTGAATTCAGCTTAGAGTGAAAGTGGAAAAAACACCCAGAGGCTATTTTTATATTTGAATAACTCAAATTATTGCTTACTATAGTTGTTACCTTAGTATGTTACTTAAATTTACTAGTTAATGTGTTCCATACTGCACTGAAATGAACATTTCCTTAAAGTATGTTATACATTTGTTGAGGTGAGGTGGGGTCACAGGGAACTTGTGCATTTTGAAGAATTTAGTGAACCAGGCTACATACCCTGATAATCACTGATTGATTGATTGTGTTCACTGTTAGATAAAATCACAATCCTACAAGTTATATTCTACTTTTTTGTCCCTTGGACGAGAAGTTTTTTTTTAAAAATTGCACACCCTTGATTTACAGAAGTATTTCTGAGTTTTATTTTTTGAAATTCTGAGAAATGCTTACCCCAACTGACTTACAGCACCCTGCCCCATCCTTACATGGAAATCTTCTGACCTTAAAACACAATTGCTGATGCTGTGTGTTTTTTTTTTTTCCAGTTCTGCTTTTCATGACTTTTTCTATTGACCTTTTATTCATGTTTTCAATTATGCACATTTAAAAAAATACAGCAGCTAGCTATGTTTTAGGCAACAGACATATTATTGGTTAATCAGATCAATATGATTATTTGTCTTGATTAAAAAATTTTGCTTTCATACTGCAATGCACGTTTTCATGAGATCAGTCTCCCTGGGGGAAGTTTTCTTCTTTTCAAAGAAGTGCTTTTAGCCCTGATAACAGCTGCATTTCCGTATGATTTCTTGTCATAACTCCAGAGAGGTAGAAAAATCACCTGCTAGTCTTTACATTCACAGGTAACCACTTCCCTTACACGTTGTCCCTTGCACAAAATGTTTCAAGTTAGTGCAGCCACAAATCATGCAAAATGGGTCCATCCTGTGTAATAGATCTAAAACGTAACAAAGGCTCATGTGCGAAATATGAGGTGCAGAGAGAGTTTATTAATTGTGTTGCTTTGGAAGCTCAGGGATTTTATTGGCTAACTATTAGTTCTTGTGCAGCAGCTATATGATGCCAAAGCTAACAAGCTAGCATAGAGTGATTGTCATAAGTATTTGTTCAGACAGACTGTTTGCCCTGGCTTGCATTAAGCAATTGGCTGCTGTGCCTGTGAGGTACAAAACATTTCTATGAGAGTGCAGATACCATTCTGTGAACCTGCTGTGTAATAAAGCATTACATTTAGTTTTCTTTGTGCCTCAATTTATTATTTATTTGTATTCATAAAATGGTTATGATACTGGGTTATATCTACAGCAGATGATGCAACTAGATTTCCTATAAGTTGTCTCTGAAGCCTACGGGTGTTGTACAGTTACAGTTGTGCAAGGATATCCCAGTGTGTGGGCACTAAGTGTCACCTTTTACTGTAGTTCCTAAATAATATTATTATTATTATTATTATTATTATTATTATTGTTATGATACATGGTAAACTATCGTTATCGTTTATCGTTCAGTAGTTAAATCACGGCTCGTTCAGTTGTCTGGCTTCAGCTTTCCAAAACTAATTCTGTTACCACCAGTTCATGTACACAACAAAACAACCTTGCTACCAAAACCAACACTTTTTATTATACCACCATGTGTTACAGTAGTCTCTGGCTAAGAGAACACCCCTCTGGGGAACCAAGCAAAGTGTTCTTAAAGCTGAAGTGTTTTCACAATATGAATCAATAAATAAGTAAATGCATGTGTATTACTTGTCATGACGCACATGCATCAACATATGAAATGAACTGAAATAAGTAAAACCAAAACAGTAGGCAAGTTTATGTTGATAAACTACAATCATAAAATAACAGACAAACTAACGTTAATAAAACTAAAGCAAAGCAACACGGTAAAAAATTGCTATGTACTCTGAAATTAGCTGCCGGGTGTCTTTCAGGCTATCGCAGTGGCAGAGGCAAAAATAATGGCCGTTGCTTAGGGTTAACGTAAAGTTAATAAACTAACTGTCAAACTAAATTAACACAGCCCCCCTACACATGTTACAAAATGCAGCAGCAATATACAAGTGGCACATTATTTAACAGAATGGTGAAGCACCAAATCAGCAGCTTGTGCGTGATTCAGGTTTTTTTCAAGAGCTTGAACAATTTCAAACTTTGTATAGCAAGAGAAACAGCGGCGCATTTTGACATTTGTTTACATGCCATTTTGAATTTCAGATATTAAATTAATCTACTGGATGTTCTTTTTTCCTTTTATTGTTGGCTCTTTTTATATTAATATTTAGATCTAAGTTTATCCAACCCAGTCTCAGCATCTACTGTATCTACTCCACGTGCATATCCCTTGGAGCCCAGGGCCACAAATATTGTCATGTTTTTCTAAACTAACCATCTGTAGATAGCCGCTGTTTGTTGCTGGGAGTTATTCCATATAGACGTACTGTAAATATCTGTGTTGTTGAGCTGCAGTCTCTCTACTGCACTGACACTGGAGTTGCTGATGTACTACCCTGGCTGCCGCTTAATTGATTATGATGAAGCATCAGAATGCATGATCATTTGTTTTCCCAAATTCTGTGAATGTAGATCATGATGACGAACCTTTTTACAGTGCACTTCATTGGCTTGACTATTAGAGATTACTGTATGTTTTGAAACTCGTTTTATGCAATTTTGATTAATCTATGTGAATTTGTAACAAGATGCTGCTCTACCAGCTGTGGTGCAGGCTATGGTACTGACACAATATATTTTTTTATATATTGAAATATATTGCCAGCATCATGCTGTATTGATGGGATCAGCACAGCTCGTTACAGTTGGGGATTTCTTGTTTTTTGATTGACATTTTATGCCAAAACGGCATTCATTCAAATGGGAAAGAATCTTTTAACATTTACAGTAAAGTTGGTGTTGTTGCCAGCATGTGCAATGAAAAGTGCTTTGGTTAACCAAGGTGAGCAGTTCCTGTTCGTTACACCACTTAGTCAACATACAAACAGGATGCATGTTGTTTAGAGGGACATTTTTATTGTTATCTGTTTGTCTGTGATTAGATTTGTTTTTCATTTTTTCTAATAAACAGTTACAAACCAAAAGCTGTTTGTGATGGACAAGAAAAACTACACTATGTAACACAATTTTTGTTCCTGGGTAGTAAGTGTTATTTCCTAATTGCTTATGCCTCAAAAGTATAGAAAATGGCTATTATTCCCCACAAACTTTGCTTTTGTGACCAGGACAGTGATATTTTGAAATTTACCTATTTCCAATGAGAAAACGGGCGAATTTGTGTCTTTTCGTTCACATAGTCAGAAAAAAACAACATATGAATCCAAATTAACATGTATTTATACTAAAGTAATACAAAAATGAATACAAAAGATTTAAAGTGAGTAGTTTTTCGAGATTTATGATTATACTGTAAATCACTTTCACGAATCAGCCCCCAAATGTAGTCTCCCATCATGTTCTCGTTATACTGTCCTTGGTAGCGGCGTTGAAAGTCCAGTGTATCCTGGTGGAAGCGCTCGCCTTGCTCCTCCGAGTACGCTCCCATGTTCTCCTTGAATTTATCAAGATGAGCATCAAGGATATGGACTTTGAGGGACATCCTACAGCCCATTATGCCGTAGTTCTTCACCAGAGTCTCAACCGGCTCCACATAGTTTACGGCCTTGTGATTGCCCAGGAAGCCCCGAACCACTGCGACAAAGCTGTTCCAAGCCGCTTTCTCCTCACTAGTGAGCTTCTTGGGGAATTCATTGCACTCCAGGATCTTCTTTATCTGTGGTCCGACGAAGACACTGGCTTTGACCTTTGCCTCAGACAGCTTAGGGAAGAAGTCTTGAAGGTACTTGAAGGCTGCCGACTCCTTATCTAGAGCTCTGACAAATTGTTTCATAAGGCCCAATTTGATGTGCAGTGATGGCATCAGCACCTTCCGGGGGTCCACCAGTGGCTCCCACTTGACATTGTTCCTCCCCACAGACAACTCGGTCTGCTGTGGCCAGTCCCGCCTGTGGTAGTGCGCCTTGGTGTCCCTGCTGTCCTAAAGGCAAAGATAGCAGGGAAACTTGGTTAAACCGCCTTGGAGACCCATCAGGAATGCCACCATTTTGAAGTCTCCTATGACCTCCCAGCCGTACTCATCATACTTCAAGGCATCCAGCAAGGTCCTGATGCTGTTGTAATCCTCTTTGAGGTGCACCGAGTGAGCCAGAGGAAGAGACGGGTACTTGTTACCATTGTGGAGCAGCACGGCTTTGAGGCTCCTGGATGAGCTGTCAATGAAGAGGCGCCACTCATTCTGGTTACAGGCGATTCCGATTGCCTCGAACAGACTGGTCACATTGTGGCAGAAGCAGAGCCCATCTTGACGGGTGAAGAAGCTGGAAAAAGGTTGGTGACGCTTCCTCTGATCTGCGACTTGCACACTTTCATCCAACAAGTTCCACTGCTTGAGCCTAGACGTCAAAAGCTCGGCATTGGACTTGGTGAGACCAAGATCTCTAATCAAGTCGTTGAGGTCTTTTTGGTTGGAGTAGTATGGGTTTCTCTCCTCAGCTCCACCTCTGAAATTGTCATCTGGATCTACAACGTCTTCCTCGCTCGCTGACTTGCTGCTCTCTTCTAAAGACGGCTGCTCTCTCTCCGGAGGAGTGGGTACGGGGAGCTCATGGCAGTGTGGCACCGGGGCGATGGATGAAGGAAGGTCCGGATACGTGATAGCAGGTGCATTCTTGCCAGTCCGACGTTTGGAAGGGTCCACCATGCAGAAGTAGCAGTTGCTTGAGTGGTCAGTGGGTTCCCGCCAAATTCTTGGGATAGCGAACTTCATGGCTCTCTTTTCCCCTCTGTACCGTCCTACAAAAATACATTTATTTCACCCATGACTAATGTGTAAGAGATTCTCGCAACATTTTTCATATATGATCTATTTTTTCAATAACATTGTAAACAATGTAAACATTTAAAAAAATTAATGCATTTTAAATTTTAAAATTAAAAACTTTTACAATTTTAAAAATTAACAAATTTTATAACATTAAATTCCGAGCAACAATTGTCCATCTTACCTTCCAGAGTTTTTTTGCAGTGCTTGCAGGTGAAATGAGGTGCCCAGGGTTTGTCTTGATCCCTGACAGGCATGCCGAAATATGCCTTGTTTAGGCCTCACACATCTTAGCAGATGCTTCCACGGAGTACTTTTTGCTCTTGTCTTGATAAATTGGCCGCAGACATAGCAAAACAGGGCAGCTGGAACTAAACTGAACTGGTGGGCTTAAGGCCCCTGTATTTATACTACTATTTATATTACTGGAAAGTTCTAGAAAGTTCTAGAAGTTACTCCAAGTTTACTCAGCACTGAATCTATCTGGAATGTTCTGGAAAATAGGTAAATTTCAAAATATCACTGTCCTGGTCACAAAAGCAAAGTTTGTGGGGAATAATAGCCATTTTCTATACTTTTGAGGCATAAGCAATTAGGAAATAACACTTACTACCCAGGAACCAAAAAAAAAAAAAAAAATTGTTACGCGGTGCTATCAGTGTTTTACCATTTCAAGTAAGAGGATACCATTGTGTGTGGACGCTAAATGTCATCTTTTACTGCAGCTTGGAAAGGTCCCCTTGACTTCCATATTCACTGATATGACACATTGTGTAGCCAAAATGTCTCATTCATATTGAGGCAGGAATTCCCCCATCTGCCCACATGGTTTGTTCAACCCTTCATTATGTGGGAGTTTGTTCTCCCTTATGGAACAGTCTATCCGATAAACATGGAAATGCCTTTTCACTGATTACAGTCAGAATTGTACCTTGCAAGTACAAGCTTGCTTGCACATTAGGAATCTCAGTGGTCTCAGAATGTACTGTTCGGACTGGGCAATGGCTGTAATTGTGTCTTTGTTACTTATTTAAAGATTAAACTACAGGTGATGTCAGTTTGTCCAGGTATTTTCTAGGTAACCTGTTCAGACAATTGCACACTGTTAAATTTATGTATTTGAGAACTAAATTTTATTTGAAACTGCAGGTAGAGGAGAGGTATATAGTTGACTTTGCACCCAGGAAGAAGCTCTTCAAAGGTTGTTAATAAAAGCCTTAGACATTTTTTTTTAATGGTAAACAAATATGCAGTGTTGTAGAGCTACTGCAACATTTCCTTTCACTTCTTTGAGAAACTTTTATGTTGTTTGTTTTAATTGTTTGGCACTGTTTCATTACCCAGAAGTGTCCAGAGGCTCCGGTTTCACAGTAAAACGAGTTTGGTGGTAAAACACAAAACCACCACACAATTTAGCACAATTGTCAATCTCTACTTGAAGCCCAAATTTGAAAGTCAGACAGATTAAGGTCAGGATTGATGTGAGGATGCAGAGCTGTGCTGAAGCTCTCCAAGTGGTTGTAACTTCCCCTTTTATGAGCATTCACAAATACATTGTTATTGAAATATTTGTATTTTTTAAATTAAGCATTTGTGAATAATCAAAATATAACCAGCAAGTTTGGGACAGACATACCTCTATGCAGTAATTCCCTTCAGTGCCACCATGTTGTAATTTGCAAATGTGCTTTACGTCTTCTCTTAGACAGCGGGTCCCTTTACCCTGGAATACCAGATGAAGAGAGCGTCTTCGGAGAGGGCAGCCACGCAGAAAATCCTGTCTGTGATCGGGGAATGCATCGACCAGTTTGGCCCAGGCTGTGTGGGAGTGCAGAAGATCCTGAACGCACGCTGCCCTCTGGTGCGATTCGCTCATCAGCCCTCTGGATTCCAGTGTGACCTCACCGCCAATAACAGGTACGGCCATGCCGACTGAGAGAAGAGTAGAAACCCTTCTGGAGTCCAACTGTATCCACGGAGAGCAAGGCAGTGAACTTGTGTTCAGTGTTGCATAATGGCAGAAGCTGTTGGGTAATTTTTGTAGATTATTTAAAAACTGACATATAGGTTGTAGGTGGAAAAGACAATTGAAGCAATCCGTGTGAATAAATGCAATTCATTTACAAAAAAATTGTCACAGTATCAAACCCATCCAAGCAGAATTTTTGGTTCTTAGTCAGAACAAAAACTTGTTAACTATCATTCAATTATTCAGTCATAGACCAAACTTTAAACATGTTCTTCAACTGTGAATTTAATTTAATACTTGTACCGACGGCATCAGTTGATAATGTTAAACGGTTTAAGACCTCAGTCAGTTGCAGTGATGGCATTTGTATTTTAATTCAACAGTGTGTGGTGGACTGCAATCAAATATTGCCCGGCTGAATTGAGATATGTTGCCCCCTGCTGATGGAAAATGGGAATTGCAGTTTAGCACAGAAGTTAATCTTACACAGCTTGCTTTTTATTTTATTTTTTTAAGGGCATTTTAGAGGAGCCTCTTACTGTATCAATTGCTGTACTAGGACAAAAACAGGTGGTTAATGCAATATTCTGATGGTGAATGATGCAGTTTCCAAGAAACAAATCAAGTAGCGAAACATTGCGGCTAGTGCCTTTAGTACGTTTTGGTGAATTATTTGAGTGTTTGTACCTGAAGTTGAGAGACACATGTCAGGGGAATAAGGCTGCTGTCTTGATTTACAGGAAGAGAGTCTGAGCTTTTCTGACTCTCGCTGCCTTGCAGCTGACAGCACTCTTATTCCCTCAAGAATGTCCTTTTACTTCTGACATTAGAAATCAATTGGCTGTAGTGGCGGCTCGAGCTTACTTTAATATTGAACTAAATTGTCTAACAGCAGAATGGCAGGGAGTCCAGTTCCCCCAACCCCTAGCACTTCTGGAAAACTTTTTTTTCTTTCTCGGATTTGTGATTTAAAGATCTGCCAGGAAGTTCTACATTCATATAACAAAAGCAGAAAAAAAAAATAGAAAACAAAATTTAAATGGTGGTGAAACCATTTCACTGTTTGAATTCATTTTTGTGTTCATAATACCTGTTGGTAGTACTGGGGAGTGTTTGATTTACCCAAAGAGAAGGTCGAGCACATGCAGTGCTATCAATGGCTTGGGTTACATGCAGTTTAGAGACTGCGGATTCTCTCTGTTGTCACGAGAATATGATGTAGCACGCACATTCCTCATGCTCTTAAAAATGGTGTATAAATAGCCTTCTCACGCTAAAAAGTTGTGCCAATTAACTACATTTTCTATTTCTAGTTCGTAAGCTGTACCATATATTCACAAGACTTCAGCAGTTAAAAAGCTGTACCAAGCAATTCTTTATTAGACCTGTTGAAAGTAGCCCTGACAAGTGACTTTG
This sequence comes from Polyodon spathula, assembly GCF_017654505.1. Lineage (NCBI taxonomy): Eukaryota > Metazoa > Chordata > Actinopteri > Acipenseriformes > Polyodontidae > Polyodon > Polyodon spathula. The sequence continues at coordinate 7,017,215 of NC_054536.1, read as the reverse complement.
ACCAAATAAGAATAAACAAGAACACGAAGGGGGCTTTTTGAGCAATATACAGAACATTTTGTTAAATGTAAACCAAGCCAATCTGAAACTACTTAGTGAGCATGTCTCAGCCTGCCCAAGAGAGACCACTGCATTTCTTTTTTGTTGCTCCTCTTAGCCAGACGCAATCCCTGGCACCCAGTAAAAGGCCAGTGCATGGACCCTTTGTATAACCTGGCCCTGTGTTTCAACTAAGGATGTGTCAGCGTCCATATTGAAAAGCTCACGCATCCTTAAGTTAATAGTCAAAGACATTCTACAGCACGTCTGAGCTGTGTCTGTTGTGTCCCTGTAGAATAGCCATTAAGAGCTCTGAGCTGCTGTACCTGTACGGCTCCCTGGACGCACGAGTGAGGGCGCTGGTGTTCACAGTGAGGTGCTGGGCCCGTGCTCACGCCATCACCAGCAGCATTCCGGGAGCTTGGATCACCAACTTCTCCCTCACCATGATGGTCATCTTCTTTCTGCAGAAGAGGGACCCTCCCATCATCCCAACCTTGGACCAGCTTAAAGGCCTAGCAGGTAAGAATAGTACTGGATACTTTTCATGTGTTTTGTAGGTAACACACACAGTGCCTATTTAACATGCTTATCACTCAATCAATACTTTTCTATGTAGCGCCTTTCATACAAAAAGTATGTCAAAGTGCTGTACAGGACAAAACAGAAGAATATCACAATACAACTCGTGTATACAAATTAAAGAAAAACAAGAGTTTAGAATTCAGTTTTAAAAAGCTAATGTCAAAAATGATGATGATGTAGCACTTCTGATATGAGGTGGCAGTGTAGGGAGCCAGTACAGGTGTTGTGTGGTCTCTGTCTTTTCCATTCTGCTGAGAAGCCTAGCAGCTGCATTCTGTATCAGCTGAATTTTGCATCAGCTGCAGGCTATTTATAGCATAACCCAGAAGTCCAGCGAATAGAGCATTGATTAATCACGATAGAAATGTTTCAACTCTTCACAGCCCTACTAGTAATACATTATTTTTAGAACTGACTGAATTACAAGGGTCCCTGAGTGGCTCACCTGTTAAAGGCAAGGTCATGTTGTGTGCAGGGTTATGCAGTCAGGGGAGTGCAGGTGTATATTCTGGCTGTGCTGGAGATTGTGCATTGCTTTGTCTCTGGTTAGGGAGGTAAAAAAAAATAATTTCTCCTGATCATGCTGACGTGGAGCCTACTGACCACGTGCCTTGGTGAGCTTAAGTGGACAAGATCCATTGACCTTCAGTTCTCCTGAGCTGTTGTGGGAGTGGCTCTGGTGAGGGCTCGTAATTTTAATTGCACATTCTAAACTGCTTAGAAAACCAGGATTGAAACAACTGGGCACTCTAAAATATATACAAAGAATACAAAAAAACAAACAGAAAAACGGGTTTTATATCCTTGGTGCTGAATATACTATTACTTTGCTGTTGAATACACTGTTACATTGTGTTTTAGGTGCCTCTGATAAACAACTTATTGAAGGACATGACTGTACATTTGTTAGCAACATCAGCAGAATTAATACTACAGAGAACACAGAGACACTAGGTAGGTTAAAAATGAAAAAGCTACTTGTTTAATAAAATAAAAAAATGTAATTACTATCTTTCTTGAATATGGATCTTTGTGTTTTTTTTCCCTATTGTAGAACAACTTTTGAAGGAATTCTTTGAATTTTATGGAAACTTTTCCTTTAGTAAAATGTCTATCAACATTAGAAAGGTAAGTTCTTCTTATATATATATATATATATATATATATATATATATATATATATATATATATATATATATATATATAAAATAAAAGAAACTATTCAACAGAGAACTTCTGAGAAAAGCATGTTTCATCTAGTGAAATCACAAAGTAGGAACCATATTTAAGGTTTCAAAAGAAGCAGACTAGATAGCACAGCAGGCTAATTCAGTTGCCTCTTCTACCTTTTGCTCAGGTTACAAAATAAGTCTGGTGGTCTGAGCTTAAGCCTCGGTGAGCATCACAAAACCACAGAACAATTCAGCACAGTTCCTGAGAGGCCGATTGGCTCGGTGTGTTCAGGTCAGGACTGGGGTACGGTCACAGAACAATTCAGCACAGTTCCTGAGAAGCTGATTGGCTCGGTGTGTTCAGGTCAGGACTGGGGTACGGTCACAGAACAATTCAGCACAGTTCCTGAGAAGCTGATGGGCTCGGTGTGTTCAGGTCAGGACTGGGGTACGGTCACAGAACAATTCAGCACAGTTCCTGAGAAGCTGACTGGCTCGGTGTGTTCAGGTCAGGACTGGGGTACGGTCACAGAACAATTCAGCACAGTTCCTGAGAAGCTGACTGGCTCGGTGAGTTCAGGTCAGGACTGGGGTACGGTCACAGAACAATTCAGCACAGTTCCTGAGAAGCTGACTGGCTTGGTGTGTTCAGGTCAGAACTGGGGTACAATCACAGAACTACAACGGGAAGCTCTCGTGAAACCTGCCTATTACCAGAGACGTTGACCTTTACCCTGAAGAAGCACAACATTCATATAACCCCTACAAAACCAATGTGTTGCAGGCATCCACCCGTACAAAAGGACAAAAGACGGCTATCGCGGTGATGTTTTGATAGCGGTTAGATTTTCCAGTTACTCTTTGGAGATCTAAGTGGAGAGTGATCTAACTGCAGTTTCAGTGATGACATAGTGAGATCAAACGTTTTCATCTGCTAGGGTTTTTCTTTTTATTAAGCATCTTTCTTATACTGGTATACTTTAAAGTTCTTAAGTGAGAATGAATCAGTTCCTTGTAATACAGGCTTAACTAACAATATGATACACATTACTGAAGTCAGGGTTGGGGTCAGTTTTTTTAATTCCAATTCCTTTTTAGAATCGGTTCCCAATTCCAATTCTAATTAACATTCTCTTTTTCATCAATTCCAATTCCAAGTCTTTCAAAGGAATTCCTGTCTTTTTTTAAAAACAAGAACACGCTACAAAAACTGCTGCACTTCGTTTTGGGCTTGCATGCTTTTGTGCTGTAGATTTCAGTAGGTGGAGTTGAGATATTTGTTCATTAGTCACGTTCTTAAGGCTTCTCTAAACGTCTCAGTTCACCTTTAATGTCAGCCAAGCAGAAGGGGCCTCTCTTGAGATCTGCATCTCCAGCAGCTCCTCATTACTCCCCTGCACTTGTTGATCTGTAGATGTTATCCCCAGGAAGGATTCCAGTCTGTGACTTTGGAGCCAAGAGTCCAGTGTACTGACAAGCCATTCCATTCCAGTTAACCAGGGCTGGAGGTCAAAACAAGCACTTTTATTTCTGGTCCTTCACACATTGGAATGAAGTACAAAGTGTATTTTGTGCCTGGACTCAATAGTTACAGGAACTATGCAGCTCTATCATGTACTGGAGTTCCCAGCCTGTGGATCAACTGGAGTTCCTGATTTGCAATTATAATAAATAATTCTTTTCTTTTAACCTGAGACTGAACTGAATTTTCTAATGTATGCATGCTGGTATGTTTTATAAGGTTTGTTTGGCAATTGGTTACTTTAGTTTTCATTTTGTTGGTCATTTAAAAAAAAAAAATCTATTTCAAAAAGTGTTTAAGGGATGTTTATGGAAAACTGGAAATCCCAAAGTTTCAGATCTTGCTTTATAGTAAAATTCCACGTTTTTGGGGAAATATAAGGTTATGTAGAACAGTTTCATAAACCCTAAGTACAGCTATGGCCAAACGATTTGCATCACCCTATAGAATTAACTCGTTTTGCTTCATAAAGTTGAATGAAACCTTCCGAATAATGGTACGTTAACATATTGAATTACATTCTGCTTTGTAGTTGTCCATATACTTAATGAAAAACTGACATGATTTTGACATATCAGTAGATAAATGTGTAGTTTCTTTGATTAGATAATGATAAATAAATGGTCAATAAAATATCTAAATTGTTCAGATGTTTTATATAAATATTGTATCATTTTTAATTGTCTGAATCCTAAAATTCGAGGTGTTGCTAAACTATTGGCCATAGCTGTATATTAAGTAGTATTGAACTAAGCATGTCACAATGATTTGATTGTACTGTACGTTTTCAGGGTAAGGAGCAGAGCAAGCCCGACGTCTCCCCTTTGCACATACAGAACCCGTTTGAGCAGACCCTCAATGTGAGTAAGAACGTGAACCAGACACAGCTGGAGAGGTTTGTGTCGCTGGCCAGGGACAGTGCCTGGATTCTACAGCAAGACGGAATGAGCCATCCACCAGGGGCAGGAGCTCAGCCCTGGGGACTGGCTGCTCTGCTGCTCCCCTCCGCCTCACAGACTGGAGGCAAGGGCAAGAAGAGGAGGAAAAGGGAGCCTGCCAGCGAGAGGATAAAGAGCCTCCTGGAGTCACTGAAGAACAGCAAACCCAACAGCGCCATTGGCAATGGAAAGAGGAACTTTTCCACCCAGGCCCACTAGCAGGGGTCCTGCTTAGAAACGTTCCTGTGCATCCCATGCTGATAGGACAGCAGTGCTGAGCCCCAGCCCACCACTGGACTGCAGTCACGCAGCTCGCAGGCCTGGTTGGTTTCTGGAAGTCAGAGACACTTCTGCATCTACACAGGATACAATTAATATAGATCAGGTTTCATTTCTTTTTTTATCTTAAGTAGTCTGCATTTCTAATTGTAATAAAGGAAAAACAATTGTTTGCATGTGTTTAAAGACTAAACAAAAAAAACTGCTTTTTTTTAAAAAGTTTGTTTTCATTTTTGTTTTACCTTCATTTTGTATTGATTCTTATATCCATGCCATATTAAAGAAACATTTCTAATGTATTTGTTTTAAATATCTGGTTGTAATTGACTAAATGTAAAGGGCAGTAGATGTATTTGCTTCAGCTACCCAGGTTGTATACCTGCTCTGTCAGAGTAGCAAGACTAGTGTTGTCTTACACTTTTTTTAACAAGCAAAGACTCAAATAAAATATCCATACTGAGTAAAAACATATAAATAAATACATACACAAATATATATAAAATATATTTTTTATTTGAATATACAGTACCAGTCAAAAGTTTGAGTACACCTACTTGGAACCAGGTTTTTTCATAATTAACAATGTTTTACGTTGTATACGTTTCTGTAAATACTTGAAAATGAAAACACATGTTACAATATACAAAACAAGGAGTATCAAAGCAATGTTCAAGAAAATTGAAAATTGTCTCTAAATCTTGGATTCCTCAAAATAGCCACCCTTTGCCTTAATAACAGCCTCATAAACACGAGGCATTCAGTTAACAAGTTTCAGCAGGAAATCACCCGGCATGTCTTCCCAGCTGTTCTGCAGCAATTCCCAGAGATGCAGAGCACTTGTGGGTAGCTTTGCTTTGACTCTTCTGTCCAGTTCGTCCCATACAAGTTCTATGGGATTGAGGTATGGAGAATGGGCAGGCCAGGTTATTAGATTGAGTTGTCCTTCACTTTCCAGATAGTTTTTGCACAACTTTGAGGTGTGTTTCAGATCATTATCTTGCTGAAGAATGAAGTACTGCCCAACTAACTGTAATCCTGATGGAATAGAATAGCTATGAAGTATGCTATGGTAGCAATGCTGGTTGAGCTTGCCATGGACATGGTAAAGATCACCAACCCTGTCACCAGCAAAGCAACCCCAGATCATGACACTGCCTCCTCCATGCTTGACAGTGGGAACCACACATGCAGAACTCATGCGCTCACCCTCTCTGCGTCTTGCAAATACTTGGTGGTTGGACCCAAATATTTCAAATTTTGATTCATCGGTCCATAAGACCAACTTCCACTCCTCAAACGCCCAGTTTCTGTGTTTTTTGGCCCAGGCAAGTCTCTTCCTCTTATTCTGCACTGTTAACAATGGTTTCTTTGCAGCAATTATTCCAGTTAGGCCAGCTTCACACAATCTCCTCTGAACAGCTGATGTTGAAACATCTGTACTTCTTGTAGCATTTAGCTGAGCGTGTATTTCAGGGACAGTTAATCGCCGGTTTCGCAGACTTGTGACTCAGATTAACTTGTTCTCTGATTCTGAGGTCACCCTTGGCCTGCCTGACCTTGTTAGGTCCTCATGAGTGCCAGTTTCTTCAAATAGTTTGATGGTCTTGGCCACAGCAGTTACAGACACTTGCAAAGTTCTTGTGATTTGTCTTAAAGATTGACCTTCATTTCTTAAAGTAATTAGTCTTTTTTCTTTGCATAACTGAGCGTATTTTGCCATTTTCTGCTCCCTTACATTCATGAATAACAAACTTGTGCCTATGCTACCTATATTTATAGTAATCATGGACCCTCACCAGTTAACAATAATTGGTGACAAAAGGTTAACTAGGTAGCATGCTAGTTAACTCAGAGAACATCTACCAAACACACTTTTATACTTAGGCCAGTTTCTAACACCGTGTTATACACATTTCAGACTTTTAACTGACTTGGGCTTCAGACTGAAATCCCCTTGTTTTGGGTGACCATTTCATTGAAATTGACAAGATTTACATTTTCATTTAAAAATTTAATTTTTGAATGCAATTCACTTATGATTATCAGCTTATATAAGTACATGTATCATATAATGAAATATTAACTGTTGATAAACAAGTTTATACAGATAAAAGCATAGATAATCATGAAAAACCTGGTTTCAAACGTACGTGTGTGTGTGTGTGTGTGTGTTAGTTAGTCAGTCAGGTGGTGTGGTGGTGTGGTGGTTAGCACTGCTGCCTCACAAAAAGAGGGTCCTGGGTTCAGTTCTGGCCTAGGGGTCTCTCTGTGTTTGCATGGGATTTTCTGTTTTCCTCCCACTGTCCAAAGACATCCTGTTCAGGTTGATTGGTCACTCTAAATTGCCCTAAGAGTGTGTGTGTGGTGACCTGTGATGGACTGGCGTCCTGTCCAGGGTGTAGTCTGTGATTAATGATAGTGGATGTTTGTATGTTTATTGTCCATTTGCAGTTTTCTAACTCGGTAGCTGAGGAAGTTGCAATTTTCATTTTTAACCAGAAGATGGCATTGTAATCTGTGGATAATAGTTCTGTCTAAAAGAACAATTTAGAAACTGAACATACTGCGCCTTGCACTACTGCAACCCATGTAAGGATTAATGAACAGTACTGCAGCCATGTCTTTTGTAGGGAATGTTGAATGAAGTTTCTAGTCCTATAAGGTAATGTTCCACTCCCACTAGAGGGCTATACATGTATATATGGGGGGGGGGGAGGGGGGCTTGTGTAAACCGTTTTCAAAATGATCATTTCAGATGATGGAAAGCAGAGACTTGACAAAATCAGCCCTTCCAAACATTTGCCTCTGTCGTTTACTACTTGCAGACCTTCTTTAGAATTGTATTGAAATGCAATATCGCCACATTGTAACAGCTGATCCTCTCACAAAAAAAGTCACCCATACCATACAGTCTCAATCGTGACTACCTTTTATCAGTTTGAAATACAAAAACCTTGGGCAAACCAGTGGTGTCAACATTAAGAAACAACCAACTGTACGTTACTGTAAAGGGTAACTGTGACACACATGCCTTCATTAAACAGCTGAGGTTAAATGCCCTTTGTTTACAGTGTCTTGCTGATCCTGATGGAATTCATGCAAAATATTGATTTATTGTAAACCTCCTGGATTGTTAGAAATGGATTTCAGTTTTCTTTTCAGCATGGAAGCTAAGTGAAGTGATTTAGTGCTTAAATTATAAACTTTTTTTTTTTTGTCATTGCACTCACTGGAACTGTAAACATATAAAAAAGCGGTTTGAGAATGTTTTTTTTTTAAAGTCACATATGTATTAGGTGAGAAGGCGATACATAGTCTAGTGTATCAAAAAAAATTGCATTGTTTTACCAATAGATTTTAAAACATATCCTCTATTTGTTTGATTGCCATAGGAGATACAGTGTATGAACTGCTCAATAGTAACACAATTGTTTAAAGAAACCTCTCCAGAATGCTATAATATGTAAACTTAATAAATCATTGAAAAATACAGGCTTGCACTAAAACTGCACATGGTGCCGAAGCTGCTGAGCTGGATACTTTTGATATGTCTGTTTAGTTTTGTGTGTGTATGTATGTCAAGGGGAGCACGCAGCTGGAGAATTAAGTGCTAGGAAAAGAGTTCTGAGGAGCACTGGGCTGTAGAGATTCAGATTGTCAATGTGCTGTGCATAAAGTAGAGATTCATTTTAAAGTCCCTTTCTTGTGGATGGCATTGCATTTTATTATGGCACTGCCATCTTTAAAGCTTCAATGAAGTAACAATAACAAATCAAACAAAAACTGGTAAAGAAAACATTCTTTAAATAATTTATCAGCTAAAGCTTTGTAAATAGGGCCTTGTAGATGCACATGTATATTTCCTTCCATTCTGGGCTGCACTAGTACTATAAATATTCAGTATCATTTGAGATTAGGTGTGGCAATATCACTTCATGTACATTTTTCTAAAATCTTTTACACAGACTGAATTTAAACTAGTGTATACTTAATAAAATTACATTTTTATAATTGAGATTATGGTTTGAAGTTTTTACACTTGCTTTCTGGACATTTCACCAATTCTTAGCCTGGTATTCCTCAGCATCTTTCTTGCGGATACACTGTCTTAAATTGGCCCAGATTCGGTCGAGCTCTGGGAAATTTGATGATAGTTGCAACATTTTAAATAACACAGCAAACATTGTAAATCATAATGTGACGTTACTTCCATTTCATACAAACAATCTGAGACAGGCCAAACTCTGTTGCTCAGTGCTGTAAATGAAGAACTGTACAAGAACTTGTTACTGTCAGAATGGGGCTGATGATTGTTAACTGGGTTAAAGGCCTAATAGCAGCATCACAAGGTCTTGCTTCTGAAAAATCCAGGTCATAGCAACAGTGTTCTGTTAATATATGGTATAGTTTATGCCTGAGAGTCCAATGTTCTAACAATAGCACAGGAAGATCAAAGCTTCCTGTATAACAAGGAACACCTGCTGGAGCTTTTGTAATGTTGTGTCTGCTGCTTAGTGTTGGGGGGAGAGTTTTCATTTCCTTTCTGTGCTGAAGGGTAATTGTCCTTATGTAAAAAAGCAAGCTTAATAAATCTGAGCCTCAGAGTCATTTTCAAAAAAAGTTTTTTTACGTATATATATATATCGTAAATTTCTAGCAGATTGAAATATATATATATATATATATATATATATATATATATATATATATATGATATATATATATATATTATCTATATATATATATATATATTTCTTGTCTGCTAGAAATTTGATAGGATTCTGAAGGGGAAAAAAAAGCCACGGTGACCCTATAGTTTTATGTTTGTACTCCAATTTACAAACATACATTCATTATAGTATCTCCTCACATAAATCAACTTTTGACCCTTTTTGCCTAGTGCTTTCCAAGTGTGGTATGATGGTTGCAGAGCGGTGTTGAGCATTGTGAATAAGGCATATTGGATGTTGCGTATGGTGCTGAGGATCAGCAGTTTACATACAACTTATGTACTTTTTTTGGGGGGATATTTTTAAGTAGGTTCCCATGCCACAAATGCCAGGTGCCTTGCTCACAGACACAACCTCATGGAGGAAGCAAAGAGACCATGTGAAATTAAACAGTACTTAGTTTCTGAGGTTTGTTCTTGATACACACAATGAATTTGTAGTCCAAACTATGTAAAACAATGTAAAAAATACAATGTGGAGCTCATAATCTCACTAATATTATTAATAGAGAACAAGGTCAAATAGATGCAATATTACATGTGGTGAGCATTGCACTGAGAGCTATTGGTTCTTGGAATATGAATTAGAGATATTAAGAAGAGGTCATGTTGGGCCATAGTTTGTTGATTGGTGGTACAGCAGTATGGCATATACTATCTGATTGCCCTTTTTTAAATGTAAATCTCACTTGTAAATGTATACAAGGCGTTTCAGAAGTTAAAGGCTGCTGTTAAGCTTTCATAGAAAATGTTAAACCTGAAGCCTAGTTAGGCAAAATCTGCAAAAGGAGGTTTTGGTCTTATACAGGTCTCTCTGTATAATTTCTGATAGCAAGATGGGATGCAACGTGCGCCACTCCCTGTGCTTGAAACACAACGGACTGTACACAAAGGCAGTTTGGACTCACTTCCTTCTCACAGTTCCATGAATTGTTTTGATGGCATTGTGCTAATCTTTTAGTTGAACTTCCTCCGCTTCTGGAGGAAAATTGAACTCTTCTAGTAATGTTCCTTTGTTAATGGATGCATCCTTCAAACGATAAAGAAAATGCTGTATGTTTTTTAGTACTGCCATGAGAAGACCTGTAGCTACATTTTTTCTACGTGTTGACTTTGGTGTCAACATGGTTTAACACTGAAATGTACCTCTAAAGAAGCTGTTGGAAGAATGTAACTATATTGTACAAGTTTACAATACGAAATGGTCTTGGTAGACTGTATTTTTAAAGAGCTTACTTTACTAATATACTGTAAAAACAGAAGAGTTGGCATCAGAGGGCAGCTTGTAGATACATGTGATAGCTTTTAAATCCTTTATTTTATTATTACATGAGTAGCTGTTATTTGCTTCATGCTAATATTGGACTTGGCTTTCTCCAAGAATAAGATGCTGTCTCCAGGGTTCAACGAAAGTGCAGCCTCCCTCGCGTCTCAGCAAGTCAACCATCTGGAATGGGCTGGGAGGGGCACTTCACAGGGCTCATCAGGTCCCTTTCTGTGTTTCATCGACTAGCCCACGACACCTCAGGGAGGCTGACAGTGATCCATCCCCACCCAAATTATGATTTATGCCAAAAAACTGCACTTAAACTATTGGACATCACTAACATAATGCAGTTGTAGATTAAAGACAGCTGACACTGTTTTAAGGCTTTACATCTAACAGGAAGTCACTGTCACGTAGCTACAAGGCTCATGTAATGGTAACAGGCCATTCCTTTAGTTGAACCCATGATTCAATATGTACTGTTACTGAGTTAGCTACAAACTTGATTCTGTTTGCAGTAAATCCATGAAACACAAGTAGTGCATGACAGCCATCACAAATAGTTCCATCTTCTATTTTAATCTTTCTCAAACAAGGATTAGAACCAATGCTTTCGTTTGTACAAATGCAAACCTGTACCAACTTGGTTCCTTTTCATTTTCAGGAAAATCAGTTAAACAGAAGTAGGTACAACGGTTTATAGCTAAATAACAGATTAGCATTAATAGCAAGGTTATGGCTACCAGCTGCAAACCTACAGAAAAAGAGCAACTAGATGACTTGCCATCTTTATTTATATGCCCTTATGTGCTTGTGAATATACAGTAAGAAGACTTTTTTTTTTCCTCAGCTGAATCTTCAAGTTCAATACAACAAAGGTTTTTGTTTGTGTTTTCCAGGTAGTCTACATTCTATTGGCCATTCCAGCCTTTAACTTGTCATGCAGCTAATTCTTTCAATGTGTTAAACATTAAAGAGATGCTTCAAAGACAAGTTTCATGAGTTGTATTTGGATAGGTTTCAAGTCTTCCTAACAAGTACCATAATGATGCTGCACCAGAAAACATACCAACAAATCAAACACCTTGCCAGTAAAACAATATCACATACAGTGTTTTTACTGGTGTGCTTATAAGATTACAGAGTTGAAAAATGTAATATTTTGTTATCCTTATGAAGCGGTGCAACATCAAGGCTAGAGCCATTGCATTTGGGGCTATTCCAGTTTAAAGTTCTTTATGAGCCACACTGTAAAAATATTTTCAAGCAGACCACTGTACTGTTTGTTTTTGCAGCTAATCATTACTGGGCAGAGTCGGAAGTGTAATTGCTGTTTGCTTTCATTTTGCAAGTTAGTGTTGTTGTTTTTTGTTTGTTTATTCATTTTACAGTTAGCAGAAATGCTGATTTTTTTTTTCCAGTTTGTACTGCGTTAAAAAAAAAAAAGGTTTTTACAGCAACAGATTGAGATCGAATGGATTTCAATTGGAACTCAGTCTCTCGCACTGATTGAGAAAAGTACCTAAATACAGCGTTCAATGGGAAGGATGCCAGAGGCCTGCAGAAAAACATGTAGAAAGTAGCTCTACAGCTCTACTGAAAAGAGAAAAGGCTGAATTTCAAGGTGAGGGTAGAAAGGTGGCAGCTTTCAAGAAGGAGAAAGCTTGTAACACTGTAGCCATGTTGGATTGTAAACTATCTGTCCAATCAGTCACTTTTGAAATACAGCTGCTCTGACTCCTTCCTGGTTACACACAGAGTCATCTTGCTGGCTATCTTTTTTAGGATCCTGTTCAAGGTGTTGCACTTTCTGGGTGTAAAAGCAGTAATGGTGGTGAGTACAGAACCCACAATTCTACTTAAGAAGCGGAACAGGAGTTGTGGAAACAAACAGGATGATTAGCCAACGGTGTCGGGATCCAACTTGGCTTTACTATGGAAAAAATCTACTAAACTGGGAGCAATCAATAATTCTATTGGGCTATGCAAATGTAGGGAATGTCATAAGCATATCTACTGTGATAAGCAGTACATACGCAGATGCAAATGCTGAATGCAAAACGTGGTGGCTGTGTGTTGCCTTTTATGAGATACTGTACACCCCGTCTAAATGTGATGGTCTGAAATCAATGCAACTGGTTTGTTAATCAGTTTCAAAATCTCCGAATGACATTTTAGCAATGCCTTTATTTTTATCTTTTATGTACTTCTGAGATTTCTGCATAATGGCCAATACGGCTGTGAAACATATTTTCAATACTCTTTCGAGGTCTCCGAATCGGGTTGTCTTTGAGACGAGTGTTTGACTGCCTCAAGGGAACCTTTTGTACTGAACAACCGAAGGACTGGCTCCAGGCCAGCAGCAACATCAGCTGAGAGCTGTCTTTGGGAGATCAGGTCTGCCTTGCCTTTGTGGGTCTGCAAAGACTTAATCAATCCTGTGTAACAGTTGTAACAAAGCAATCACCCCTAAACTCTCCTGCTGGCGTGACTGAGTGCACGTCCGACCTTTCCTTCTCCCAATGGATCAGCCACAACCTCCACAGTACATCTGCATTCGCTTACCAAGGAGATCTGCAACACGATACTCAATTACCATTGAAACATCTGTAGGAGCCATCACAAATGTCCCAGTTGAGTCACTGCATAGAACTGCACATCTCACAATGGGATTCAGGTTGAAGTTGGTTTACTGCCAGAACTTTCAAAAAGAACTGTTGTCTTGCTACTGTTTAGTATTTACGGTCAGTCAATTTATATGACGGCATTGACTGGGATTCCACATCTACTGTAGCCAGACACTGTTGGCTGCTTATGTGCTTTTTGTATTTTAGTCGCCAGCATGAGGAAGCCATAGTAGTTAAATTATGATATGCTAAGCTTATGCTTCTTAGTTCTCAACATCTTCTAAGAAACACTTCCTTCTTTGGAATGTTCTTGATTGGCTTGTGATCAGAGTCACTGTAAAAATACTGGTGTAATCTAAACTGGTACGCTGAGATAATGTTTATGGCTCATGAAATGGTGTCTGTCCTGGCATGAATATTTTAAATAAAAATAACTAACACTTAAAATAATAGCTGCAAATTTATAATGACTTCTAACTGAATACTACAGGAGTAACACCAGACTATCTTCTGCACTTCCTCCGAGTTCATTATGAATTCAACCCTGTTAATTCATGGGGATTTAATGACCCGTATTCATTCCATGTTCCTTTGTAACAAATTATATTGATCACATGTATGAGGTGTGCACTCATGCATGAATGAACACCTGAGGCATTTAAGGGCTATGACTTCTGATGGTCTCTGTCTACCTCCAGGTGGCTGAACCCTCTCCATGTACACTTTACAATGAAAACAATATTTTGTGACACCATAATAACACACAAAAGTGGTCCTATTCAATATTATATAAGTCATGTCCCCATAGGAAGCTATAAGCAGCAACTGCACTTATAATGTCTCTCAGCGTGTAGATCTCACACTCAGAATGTCAATGACAACTCTCAACTTGCTTAGAGTAGCCACTTAACACTGAAACATACAACAGAGGTGGGTGCTCTTCTGTGGTTGCTTAGATTCAGTTAATAAAGCACTTTGAGGAATAGTGAATTCTAGTATGTCGGATTCTCAATGGCTGAAGAAAAGAAAAACATACTTCAAAGCATTGATTGCAAGACATGCAATTCTCATGAAGACATTACATTTAATTATATGTACAGTGTCAACCTTTCAGTTCAGCACCTGGCAATGAAGCAATCTCTTCCAATTGCAATGGCCTTGCCCTTCAAACATACAATACCTGATAATGAGTTTGGTATGGATTGTAACATATGGGACATAGTGTATATGCTGTAACTAGGAGATAGCATTTTAAACAAGACCAAGGGATCAGGATTCAAACAGACACAAAGCAGACGTTTCCATGAGAAACAAAGGAGTGCTTTGAGCCAAGTTTCTCAAGGATAAAGATTACACATTGTGCAACTCAAAGTAAACTGTTGCTAGTTCATTGGGAGCTGTGAGACCCGTATGTGCTAATTAGAGCAGAGTGCAGGTAAGAAGAAACCAAAACCATAGCAACTTGCACCGCTACATCATTTCAAATATTCTACAAGGCAAATTGAAACAAGTCCGTCGCTTTTTTCAGTTTTCTTGCAGACATTTGCACCAGCAATTTAAGTTCCTTTTTTCATCCGTGATCCAGATACTGTAACTTTTTTCCAAGGAGGTTTTTGAGTTGATCTGTTTTGCCCAGCACAGATAACTTGTTTAAATAAAGTAGAGCTCTACATGAAACAAGAGAAACTCATGCTGGTGTATTTTAAGGGAAATACAATGTCAGTTAGCTTTGGTTGCAGTCATTGTTTTTGTGGTGTTGCACTTGTTGGGCAAGTCTTTACCTTGCATCGAGTAATGTCAATGTATTTCTTTGAATCTGAACTGTTCACAACTTGAAAACTCATGGGATTCTGGAAGCCCGTTGGTGAAAGTGTCCTGGACTGCAATGTGAAATACACTGGCTTCAGTAATGGTTCATTCTCACTATAGAGAAATTAGGAAGATTTTCAGCATTTCTATGAGCTCCTCATCCCGCTAAACAAGCATCTGAAATGTATCAATTTCTTTTGTTCCAAAAATATATCCACCAAAATTAGCATCTCCACCACAGTGGCTTGTTTGACACAACTAGAAGATCTATTCAGCATTTTTTAATGAAAAAAGGAAATCAAGTCATGTCACATCATGGTGTAAGCGCAGTGGATATGCTGACTTATGTAAAAGACATTCATAAGTTATAATGTGGCACTGTAAATATGAACTCTACCTGTGTATCATGCTGTTTTTACCATATGGTACTTGACAACACGATTCATGATTTTACAATGGTAATAGAGATCAATGACAGAAATTACAGCCAGTTATTCCGGTATGTACAGCACAGACTATAAAAAGCAGTAATGGGATGAATTTGGAAAAGGCCTCTATTTACATTAACCAGCACTATTTCCGGGTCTCTACAAGGACAGATCAACACTTGTTCTTCCAGTATGGTGCATATTTGTACGGGTGATGTAAACAATAACCAGCACTGTGTAATTTGCATATAGTCTCCTTCTGTGATGGTTTATGTTTTTATTTATTTTACTGCGTTCTTTAATTGATCCCATTATGTCAGTGTGCATTTCATTCAGGATTGATATATGGGGAAAATTCCAGACAAAAGCCAGAAGCCCTGGTGGTTTAACTCATACAGACAGCAGGTTCTAATTTCAGAGGAATACTTTGTATGCTCCAGCTGTTACTTGAACATGAATTGGTTTATTTTCGTTCGATAAACAGGTGTTTTTGGGCATGTATGCTTCCTTAAAAAAATTAATAATTCTAATGGTTGCACCATTTTGGGGCTGACCTGGTTCGCTCTGAAGCATGTGCTTCTTTTGAGGTGGTTCTCTTTTCTGTCTGTCAGTATCCGGCATGAAATTCCACACATGCCTTTAATTTTGGAAGGAACACAAGAGTAAGTTATCTTACTCTTCTGGAATGTTCCACCGTTACTTCGAAAGTTGGCCCAGACGTAATTAGGTAAGTGGGTAACGGGCGTGTGAAAATTGAATGTTTGTGCAAAAGTGCTTCATGGAGCCGAGGACTGTCTAGGAACATCACAGGGAGGGACTGAATTGGTGAAGGCAGCACATCTACCAAATCCAGCCTTTCTCCTCTGGCTCCAGCAACCAAGTGGTTAAATTAACACAGTGCACATTCAGAGTAGAAAGTGTAAGCTGCTAGGAGAGACAGACTTGGTGATTTAAAGGATGCACACCAGATAAGGTTCTGGGGATTATTCTAGCTGCTGTGCTTTTTTAGCAGAGAACAATCCCCTCAGTTTGTGTATGAGGTAAGGGATTTTTTACTGTTTTTAATGGAAAATGTTTATGCCAGAGCTATAAATATACACATAGTTTAGTGATTATGCTGTTGGGGATTGTAATGACTGCTAAGTAACTGTAACAATTTGGTTAAATCTCTCTCTCTGGTTTCCCTTTTTACACACAAGCTTGTGTGCATAAAATGGCCTTGTTTTATGAAGAGCAGTGAATAGCTGCTGATAGACTGTGGCTTGCAGCCTGCGAGTCAAAACTGGGAGCTGGGCCAAGTTGTTTATGTTATTACGGCTTGAAATCAGCATCATGTTGTTTTGTTTGTTTGTTTTTTATGGAAAGGTACTGTGGGTTTCAGTGTGTTCTAACAGCAATCTTTTGATACAGTCCCTCTCTGAGAACTATTCTAAAAAGAGGCATTGTATTAATTATTAA
Source organism: Polyodon spathula (assembly GCF_017654505.1). Taxonomy (NCBI): domain Eukaryota; kingdom Metazoa; phylum Chordata; class Actinopteri; order Acipenseriformes; family Polyodontidae; genus Polyodon; species Polyodon spathula. Next base: position 7,000,362 of record NC_054536.1, on the reverse strand, counting down.
GATGTGGATTTTTTTAACATTCTTTTTAACATTCTGTTTTATGATATGTGTTGTGGATTGGGTGGGTCAGTTAATAGTGATCCTCAACCTGCAAACTCTATTTTGCTTGTGGCCCTTGGTAACCTTTAGCTTAGATTTTTTTTTTATTCCATATAAAAGAACAGAGTGCTTTTGTTGCAATGGAAAACCTGGATATGACTCAGCTACTGCTTAAGCAGGATTGTCCTATTTATTTTGAATCTTATCAATCAACAAAATGTGCTCACTTTTAGCTTGTAAACTTGTGAACTATAACTGCTTCTAAAAGTTTACTGTGCTCTACCATGGTGAAAGCACAGCAAAGTGTAGTAAAGCATGGTAAACGAGAGACAAGAATGCTAAATCATAGAGAATAGTAATGAATGGAAAAAACTCATGGTAAACATGGCAAATTATAGTATAGTAGTGAGTGCATAGTGTAAGCATGGAAAAAGCATGTTTACTGGGAAATTACTGCACTGTTATTGCATGATATATTTATGTAAGGTTGCTGTGCATGTCATCTTATTGGGATCAGTAAACAAGTTAAAAGCAACACTTGTGACTGTCTCTGTCAATTACCCTTATGACTAGTATATAAACATTCTCTACAAGCAACAAAACATACCTAGTTGTTGCAATGCATTGTTAAGTTGTGCAATGTTGATAAATTAGTAGTAAAGAAATGTCTACAGGGGACTCAAGCAAGTCAACTCAATGCAACTCAGTGCAAACCAATCATTTCACTGAAGCACTGATAAGGGCACTACATGGTAAGTGCTGTCTTCTTGGTACCATGCTGTGACCTGACACATAGCACTCCTATTATGTAGTATGCCTGCCTCGTGCTGTTGTTTACATTGAAGGGATAGCAAAGCTCAGACTGTGGCTGTGAGTTTATAGGAAGAGGCATTACACACAGTGACTAGCAAATAGTGTGCCCTTAACGTCAGCATAGAAAAGGCAAAACGACTTCTTCCTTTTTAGAAACATTGCTTCCATTGTGCTTCCTTATAATGCATACAGTCACCATGTGATTAAATTTGATTTGAGGCCCAATTCTATTTATTACACATTTTTTGTGGGTGAAATTACAAGACTTCGGCAGAAAAAGGGTATGTTGAGCAGCATTTGCTTGAACAGAATGTAATCAAATGAATCACTGCAAGGATAAAAGTGAATCTGGCCCTTCACTAGTGTACAGAAGGGCATTTTTTATAACCATGTCACATCTAAAGAAGTTTTTTTTTCTGTCCACAAAGAGGTTCTATTTGATACAAACTAGTTTGAAAGGTGTTTTGTGTGTGATATTCTTGTTTCCCTTTTGCGTGCACGCAGACTGGGGTAGCACCATGTCTCACAAGATTAACATTGTTCTAGTGTAATCCTTTATCAAAAATTTGCAAACAGGGATCTTTGGCTTTTTAATACTTTTGGTGTACTGTACAAGGAAATCCCATGCATGAATCTCTTACAGCAGCGGTGTATTACATGACTTCAGAGTCCTGACGAGACAAAACCTGATTTGAAACATGACTTTGCTTTCACATGCAGCATTATAAATAATGTTTATGTAACTGGTAGTGTTGTGTGATACACTGCCATTACGGATTCTGTCCTGTCCCTCCGGTGTGATGAGATGAGGTTAAAAGCTGCAATTCCACGAATGTATACAAGCTTGACTCTGTTGCATTGTGGTTAAGACGCTCACCTGCGGTGGACGGGGTCGCCGGTTCATGCCCATCCTCTGTCCTGTTACATTTACTTTCTGAGAATAGGATATTGACGTTTATATTTTTAACGATAACTGTATCCAGGGTTAAATATGTTGCTTATTTCCAGCCCCCGTGGTTTGCCAAACAGAAGGCAGTACAGCATTTGTTAACAGTTAATCATAATAATAAAAAATGTAATTGATTGAAAAAATTATGTACTGATTCAACCCATCCCCAAAATCAACCACTTGCAAACATACACAAGCACACACACACACACACACACACACACACAACATATGTAAAAACTAGATTAAGCCAAACTACAGTACCTTGTTTGGGACACGTGAGCTTATAACAACACAATATAATGAGATGCAACATTTAGATGCAACACATGAGTTAGATATTTGAGTAATCCATTACACTGATGCAAGTGCTTTGTTAAATATTAGGGAGACTTGTGAAAAGACTGATAAAGTAATCACTTCCTTTGTGTTGCACTGTCGTGCAGCATGTTTTCTCTTGTAGCTGAATGCCTTTTATGTATCTTCTGTCCTCTGTGAGGGTTGTAGAGGGTGTAGGTTCTTTTATTTCTGCAGACAGTCTGGAGTGAGTACAAGGATTAAAATGAATCTGGGCCAAGGACTGGCTGCACTGATGGGCAATAAACAAATCCATTTCAGTCCTTGGCCAATCCATCTCTTATTTTGTTCATAAAAATCAAACTCATCCGAAAGCAAGCACATTTATCTTCAGACCTACGTGCCTCTCAAAGTGTAACAGGGCGGAGCTGGTGCATGATCACATGACTACGCACACCGCAGGTGAGCGCCTTAACCACTATGCAAAATACCAGGCTTGTCTGCATTTGTGGTTATAGAGCCCTTAATCTCGTCTACTTGACAAGAGGGCAGAAGTCATAACACCAGTGCATCACACAACACTGTCCGTTACACTGTTCCCCCTTTAACCTCAGCAAGCAGCTGTATCTATGACAAGCCACGTCACCAATGAGACAGGGCAGAGGCTGGGAGCAAACCAGTGGTGACCACCCACACTGCAAGAAAGCATCTTAACCACACTATATAAAGAGGTTCTGCTGCTGATGTGGTGTGAGAGCTTTAAACTTCCTCTAACTGGCCTGAACAAACCAATCTCTTTTGGGCAATTCATATTCCAGGATGAAAAGTCAACCCCTGGCTGTTCTTTTTGCAAAACTCCTGAAATATGCTCAATGTCGATGAGGCATTTTGTGATTTAGTTGTCAACCTTGGTTTTTTTGAACACCCCAGAAACGAGAAACCAAAAAGATGCAATAACACTCGTGATGAAAAGCAAGGTAGGATTAGTACAGTTTCCCCAGAGGCAATAGTCATTGCTGTACTCTAGTGAGTTACAAGGCACAGCTGGACTGCAGATTAGGGCTGTTTACAAAGGAAAAGGGAGGCGCCAGGTCCGCTCATAACTCATAAGTTATTTTAATCTAAACCTTTGGAAAGAGCCAGTGCCAGAATAACATTATGAACAGTCAACATGGCTAACATAGGGTAATTTGCATTCAGCTTCAGAGCTTGTATTTAAGCACACAGCCCTCTGAAACCCCCCTGCAGAGCCAAAAAGAAAGCCACCCATCCTTCATCTACACTTACTTCACTGCCTCTGCGTCCTTGCCAGAAACTAGGGTGCAAATTACATCATGTATAAACTTCTGAATCCATCGTGGCCTGTACGGTACCTCCCCTTAAGGAAATGAAAAATATGAAGTGAATTAATTTATGCTTTTAGTATACTAAAATTCTTTTAAGGTGCTATTAGGGAAACCATCTGTTCTAGTTTTCCTTATATTGTACCATGTAGATGACCCAATATTCTTCCTTCAAGCGAACTTTATAACATTGATACTAATATTTGTATTATTTACAGCAAACCTAAAGTTTTATAGTTACAACTTACAGTATTTTATCAGCTTTCAGAGTCCCACCTTGGAGCATTTCATTCGGGATGTTTTTACTTACTGGGCACCAGGATCTCATCATTATGGAAGAGGGATGGAGAGCATTCTTGTTTATAGACCTAATATACTGACCTTAATTTACAATAGCGCCCATGTATACTTTATATTTTCATCTGCTTGTGGATCGGAGGGGTTTCCTGCCTTACTGTTGGTGTCGGTAGTTGCTTGCCTACATTTCCCTAGCCATGTTTTAACATAATCTTAAACAATTCCAGCGGTGGACCGAATAATATGATGAACAGGAGCAACGACATAAAATATTGTATGTCAATTCACGTGTTTTTTTTTATTATTTTCAACATGGTTCACAATTTGCAAACTGTATAATTCTAGCCTGTCAGACAAAAAGGTCCCGTGCAATCCGACAAAAATGAATCTGTTTGGTAAGGGGAAACAAATAACAATTTATCACTAGCTAATTCACACACAGCCTCTGGCCTACATCAGTCTCTATCTTACCTGCCCTCCATCTACCATCTACACCATCATCTCAACCAGCCATTGCCACTGATCACACTCTGAAGCAAGCCTCTCAAGAGATTTTACTGTGGTGTGCTGTGGCAAATAAATAGCATAGTGTATTAAATAAACAGTAAAAGCCCTGTAAACCTTGGTAATAACCAAGGTAAAGCAGAGAAATGCATGGGCCTTCCAACTCTAGCAACTCCACAGCCTGAAGAATAAAATAGAAAACTGAACGTATGACAGACCACTGAACACCCCTGCATGGATATCCTATATGAATACATCAACACTGAAACAAGAGAAGCACATCTTACAGTCGTTCTGCTTAGGAAAAGAAAAGCCCTTGCAGACATGAAATCTGGATCCTGATAAGAGAACAATGCCCATGTTATGGTTCGGAAACAGTTGCAGGAAACTGGGGTGAGTAATTCTGAAAGCAGGTTATGGAGAAAGTTTTCCTGGATGTATTTTGCATGCAATTCAGGCCTTTGCATAAGCAGGGTAGAAATGTATTTGAAAGATGAAGGGTCAATCTGGCTTGAAGTGGCTATTAATGGCTGTGAATTAAAGACCCCGCTTATCAAATGATTTTGTTTTAGTGTTTCAAAAGCAATTCATTGTTAACAAAGTGTGTGTCAGCCCAACGATGAGAAAAGCCACGGTCATGCTTATAAAGGGGAAGGGAATGTTTAGTCTCTTGGTTCCCATTACTTTGAAATGTTGATGGCAGTACAGCATTGCTACTAACTTTGATTGGTTAATGAGAATCAAACACAGCACGTGAGTCCTCTTAGTTTGCTTCTATATGGAACAATATGAAAAAACATCTGAGAGGGTTCAGTGTGAAGGTTTTTAGATCCAGCACCATTTAACTCAATTGTATAGATGGCAATGTCTCATTAAAAAAACAATTAATAAATTAATAAGTACAAACAACAGATCAATACTCTATGCATTAGGACTCAGGTGCATTTCTTGTCATGATGATGCGTACAAATATTTTTTCCGAGATAGATTAGAATAGGTACTTCACACAGCAATGTCATGAATGGCACTGTCAAAGTTATCTGATTGGAGGGCATTTGAGGCTGTGCAGGGATGTGCTGAGATAGTAACTGCTTATCTCAACTTCAACAGGTGTTGAATGGAGTCAATTTGAAGCACAGTTTATGTTTACACTTGTTTGGTAACAGTAGTCAGCACCACGATAAGAGAAACCTTCCGGCAAAGAGCTACTGCTTTGGGGATATTGGGTTTGTTTTTTCTTTTTGAAAACATGTGCAAATGCCGATTTGGAGTAAAGTGCTTTGAGAATCAAGTCTCTATACTGTAGTATCACATGGCAGCATTTATTAATGTTTTAATGTTTTTTTGTGTACCTTCCAATATCCTAAAGTGCTCTTTGATATGTTTGGCGCATGGACCTTGCAAATACACAGAACAGGCACCTGAAGAAGCTGAACTTCACTGTATACAATTTTTGAGACGTATGTTGTAAAATGGTGGATCATGGAACGACGTGGTCCGATGCCAAGATCGGGGCATGATATCTGGAGCGATTAAATTATCAAGAACTTCAGAGCTCCAAACGAAGCAAAGCCATAACGTTCATGCTAGGAAGAGTTATGTCTTCCGTGAGCATGGACTTCTTACTTTCAGAGTGGTAAACATAAAACATGGTGCATGGTGGGACACTGTTGTATTAAGTCCCACTGTCCATAGCACTGCTAGGAACTGTAGCCAAACTATTTGAATTGTGTTTGTACGCATTAAGCCCGACTAAATATGAAAACGGGACTTCAGTGTGGCTCAATTAATTAGAATGTTTTTCAAGTACGGTTCTGGAGATTGGGTTTCTAGCGTGGACATAGCCTAAAACTTTAAATTTTCAGATCAGAATCATTCATACAGATTTTTACTGTAAGGTGTGTGTAACAAAAAACATTCTCTTTTTTATTTCTGTTTTGAACTTCCCGAACTGTACCAGATATTAAAAATGTCTTAAGATCCCCGAGTGGCTCATCCAGCTGAAGTGCTGCCGCGGGGAGTGCAGGATGAGTCACAGAGCTCAGTCCCCACCAGTTCGCGTCCAGGCTGTAAAAAGAGGCCAATCTTTGCTGGGGACTCCGAGGGGGGCGCCAAATGGGCCCTGACGCTCCCGGGGTGGTGGAAGGGAAACCGTCAGGGATTGCTTCTCCTCATCATTTCTTCTACTGACCAGACACATTCAGACTGGATAAAAAGCAGGGCTGTTCTCTGCTCTCTTAATCTGATCAGCGTAAAAGCGATTCTGGCATTAGGCTTGTGAGATTGGCGGACGCTCACACACCCTCAGAATGTCTGTGCTGTGTGGGGACTCGCTACAGTGAGGAGAAAAAACATAAATGGACATTCAAAATTGGGGGGGGGGGGGGTAATAATAATTGGTCACGCTAAATTAAAAAAAGTGTCTTTACATAATGAATTCATTATCAATTAAGGGAGTCATACAAATGTATTATGTGTCGTGAAATTCATTAATAAGAACGTTTATTTGCCGTGACTATGAATTTCTATACAGTATGTTATCTTGTATATAACTGATAAAGTGATATAGTTATTGTTACTATAGCTATAGTAAACAATGTATTTGCACTGCAGCACACAATCATTCATCTTGTGAGCTGTAACACGTTTACTGATAAAAGGGGTGAAAGTAACAACAAAAAATCCCTCCATCTGTTCTTTCTCTTCCTCAACAAACTGGTAGTGTGAGACAGTGTACATGGTTGGTATTCAAGGCTTGTTGGCTTAATCTGATTGGTTTACATGAACAAGGATGACACTGAGAATCCCAAGGACAGAGATGGCATTGTCCTCATTTAAAGAACTACCAGCAGTGTTTTAGTACTAATGGTACTACACCTAGCAAGCTAAGCAAAGATACAGTGAAGCAATTATATTTATGGGGCTTTTAATCAAAGTCCTTACTGTTTAAATGCACTTGTTCACTTTCAAAAGTCTTCTATGTCAGGACAGGAAGATGATGTAACCCTTTTCATTTCCCCCTTACTAAGATGTGATCTACTGTATCTCATTTAATTTACCACTAGTGACTAGCAAACATTCTTATCATAATGTCTATCTGCCTGACAGGGGCTTCACATACAGCAAGGTGTAAAAACACTGGGTCAGGTCAGGTGGAAATAGGATTAGTTCCTAATTGTTTGTATAGTTTTGATTTGTTGTGGTATGACATACAGTGAAAATCTTGAAAAAGTGTAAAAATAGGCAAATTATGATTGTCTAATTTGATTAACGACTTTAATAGGCCATACATGAAATTATTTTCAAAACTGTAAGAGAAAAGAAACACATTGCCACAAATGATAAAATACATTAGACGTTTCAGAAGTTGTTTAAGATGCCTAATTAAAGCATAAAGTGGTCTAACATTTTCACACATGTTCCTATTGTTTCCATGTCATTGTTATTACTGACTTAAAATTGAAAATTCTCACACCCTGAGGTTCTCATGCAGGTAGGTATATAAAGGATATCAATGACAAATCTTGAGGTGTTCTAATACATTTCCACACACACACACACATACATATACAGTGGCTTGCAAAAGTATTGACCCCCCCCCCCCTTGGCATTTTTCCTATTTTATTGCCTTACAACCTGGAATTAAAATTGATTTTCATTTGGATTTCATGTAATGGACATACACAAAATAGTCCAAATTGGTGAAGTGAAAAAAATAACTTGTTTAAAAAAATTCTAAAAAATAAATAACGGAAAAGTAGTGCGTGCATATGTATTCACCCCCTTTGCTATTAAGCCTCTAAATAAGATCTGGTGCAACCAATTACCTTCAGAAGTCACATAATTAGTTAAATAAAGTCCACTTGTGTGCAATCTAAGTGTCACATGATCTCATCTCAGTATATATACACCTGTTCTGAAAGGCCCCAGAGTCTGCAACACCACTAAGCAAGGGGCACCTCTAAGCAAGCGGCACCATGAAGTCCAAGGAGCTCTCCAAACAGGTCAGAGACAAAGTTGTGGAGAAGTACAGATCAGGGTTGGGTTATAAAAAAATATCCGAAACTTTGAACATCCCACGGAACACCATTAAAGCCATTATTAAAAAATGGAAAGAATATGGCACCACAACAAACCTGGCAAGAGAGGGCCACCCACCAAAACTCACAGACCAGGCAAGGAGGTAGATACATACCCCAAGAGACTTGCAGCTGTAATTGCTGCAAAAGGTGGCTCTACAAAGTATTGACTTTGGGGGGGGGGGGGGGGGGTGCATAGTTATGCACGCTCAAGTTTTTTGTTTTTTTGTCTTATTTCTTGTTTGTTTCACAATAAAAAATATGTTGCATCTTCAAAGTGGTAGGCATGTTGTGTAAATCAAATGATACAAACCCCCAAAAAATCTATTTTAATTCCAGGTTGTAAGGCAACAAAATAGGAAAAATGCCAAGGGGGGGGTCAATACTTTCACAAGCCACTGTGTGTATATATATGTGTTATGTAACTTTAAAAAGAGTTATTATATTTTTTTCCCTAATTGTGACAAATTCACTAGCACAGTGCAATTAACAGTTGGAGCCAATAACTGATTGCCAGTGCAGCACATCACTCGAGGATTGCTGCTGTAGCTGTCTAGCACCAGATGTGTATTATCTCATCTCATTTAAATGCATCTGGGGGTGTTGTGTTCACTCCCTCCCTTGTGCAGAGCACTGCCTGGTACCACCAGTGTGTGCCGGCGTCAATAATAACCTGCCCAAGCATCACTCAGTGCTCTGGAAAACAAACTTTTCACACAAGCCTAGTGCCTGCAGCAGGTTTTATAGTTTACTGACTGGTGTGCAGCATTATTTTTTGATCCAGCTGTAAAATCATCTTAATCTGTTGCAGATGTGTGTAGATTAAGTGGATTTTTTGTTGTTGTTGTTTACATAATAACAGAGCTGGTCGGAGAAGCTGAAGGCAGGTCGGACATGTTTTTGCACTGAAATGTTCTGGTAAACTTGCTTGATTCCAGTGGGAAAGTGGTATGTGGTACGTGCAGGTGCAGTGTGGTAATGCAACAATGACGAGACAAACAACAAAGTATGGTTGAAAATGAGTTCTGTTTATTCTATATCCAGAGGTCTGATGACCAAACAGAAACCAAACAAGAGAACCAGCAATATACAGCTATGTGTATTGCACAGGGATAATATGAAGGGTTGCAGTCCCATAAACAATAAAAAGTCCAAACACCAAACACAAACACGGTCACCTCTCCCAGGGAGTGCTGCAGTGCGAGTGGTGAAAGTACAATTTACTTGTGAAGAGTTAGTGCTGTTTTGTCCGGGTTTTATGCTGGCTGTGGGCGACAGCTCTGAATCACGTTAGCTGTCCAGTCTAACAAACAAGACAAACAGTAGACTTTAGACAGACAGACAAAACAAACAGAAACACTCACGGTTAGTTTCTCAACTCGGGTCCCTTCGGTCATAGCATAACCATTACTAGGAACCGATCACATCACTACGTCCCCTTTTTATACCATCAACCATGACCCCTTGGTTAACTAGCACATCCACTCCTCCAATCCGCGAATGCCATGTCGTTAACCTTCCGGGTCAATGGTTTAGTGTACCGTAACTCTGCCCCCTTTCTAGATGGCCAACTTCCACCAAACCCTGGGAATGAATTGTAGGGCCAAACAGTCCAAGGTACTCTGTTCCCTTTACACAGCGCCCTTACAAGACGGAGGGGAGATCTAACACCAAAAATCATTCAATCTGTCACAATTACACAATACATGCTACTAGTATTAACAGAGATAGGCAATTGATCAGATTACCTGAACCCAAGAAAGACCACCTCAGACTGATTCACTGATGGTCCACGATGATCCTGGAGGTATTGCAGATTCTCTCTGTGCATGTCTCCATACTATAGTAGGCTCAGGACATAAGTGACTATAGTCTTTTTTTGCTATCTTACTAATTATCAATAGAAATAAGTGTAACGCCCCTCCCACTCCTGTTAGTGTCTGGAGTACACAACACCTAACTCACTGTAAGTGACAGGCCTGGGTTCCCAATACTTATTTAAATTATAATTGGTCTGTTAGAAATATATGTGTACTGTTTCTTTAATGCAGTGCCTCCACCTATGTAAGGGACATCTAAATACACGTGCACCCCTTAACAGGAATTATGAAATACTAACCCCAGTATCCACTCACACAACACACACCAACAGAAATAAGTAAACAATTTACTCAAATAAATGCCCATTAATAAGGTATTTTCAATAATAACATAAACACACAATAAACAAAGGCTATGTATTAAAATAAATAACATACAATCAATATTACAAATAATATATTTACTCTTAAATAATATGCGTTCCTATGCAAAATAATTTAACTCTTGCACTACAGTGGGCCCACACACATGTACTCACGTGTATGAACACGTGCACCAATATAAAAGAAATCTCACGTTGCAGGCCTGAACCGTTGCTCGGGTACGGAGTGGCAATAATAATAATAATTTAAAAAAATGCCCCTTCACTTTTTTATGTCAAATAAGCAACAAAATTATACTTTCAAAAAACGGTTTTTTGAATGCAAGCAGTACTCACGACCAGCAACACAGTGCCGTTTCTTGCTTCCACGGTAAGTTCGTAGAAGGGCACAATAAACACAACGACACCTGAAAAATCTTCTTTTCCAGCGTGGCCAGAGGTACTCGAGGCTTTCTCCTGGTCACCCCGAGTGCTATCTGGGTCTCAGCAGCAGTTCCAGACGCCAGCAGAAAAGTAAATTAATAATAAACAAAAAAGACTATACCATAAAATGGTGACTGTCTACAGAAAACGTTTGGTTTACTGAAATATATTAGCCTCTTATACTCTGCTAATAAAGTACAAAATATATCATTCAGATAATATTTCTTTTACTATCACTTTTCTTTCACTCCCTCACGTTGCGTCTGTTCCTTCGCACTCTCTCGAACCTTCTTCTCTCTCTCTCTCGCAGAAACCCAATCAAAATGCTAAGTCCCACCCCCAAATTCCACTATCTGTTGGCTAATTGGTTCAGAGGGGAAACCTGTCCAATAGAATTGTGTTTAGGTGTAGCACGCTAATAAATGTGATTCTGGTGCATTCTTACTATGTTACAAGAAATACAACATTTTGATTTAACGGAATAGCGCAAATTTGCAGCAGGGCTACATCAGCCATTCAGTTATTATTCCATTCAAGCGCAACCAACCACTAACCATCCTCTTTTACAAAGCTACCATGGTTAATTGTTTACCATGTCATATCATTCATCATTCTAATTTAAGTAACCTTAGCAACTCTACTTATGCCAAAGTCACCTCCAGCAAACTGGTTTAACATTTTATTCTCATATGATATTCAATTCTACAGGGCTACATTTATTCAAAGGGTTATACTGCGAATATCAAATTTGCACACACAAGCTGTCCCAGACACATCCAGCGCTACCAATCTGAATGAACTAGAGGGCCACATGTGAAGTGTAGTGAAAGGTTAACTTCAGGTCTCATGCAATCCTCTGAAAGACTAAAGCAACTGTTCCAGTTCATGTGAATATGCCAATATGCAGTACAATGATTGTACTGCTTTGAATGAATACTAATCATCTGAAAAACGCACTTATGAGTGAGATTAAAAAAACAACCACACGAAAGTCCTATTGAGAGCTGGATGTCTGCAATGTGATTTTTGTTACTCTCTAATAATAACTGAGTTCCCTTAGTTGCGCTCAACGTGAATGAATGGCCCCATGATCGTTATTGTGAAGGCTTGTCAGTAATATTACCAGGCCACATACTGTTGGCAGCTGTCATTTGTTATGGAGTCTGTCAAAGCCAATGTGACAAAGACGGCTGTAGTGGGGACGTCATACCAGAAGAAACACACAGTACTGCGAGATGGAATGATAAATGGATGCGCTACTGCACGGTTTATTATTATAAAACAGTACAAAAAACAGGACACGGCACTGGCAGCCAAAACAAAGAGACAAACAAAAACCAAACTACACAGACAAACACAGTAAGCTGATACTTTAACTTTAACTATTCTTATCGTTACCTCCGTCTCCAATCCCGTTCTCCACTCACCGAACACACAACCCTGAGTGAGTGAAAACATGCTGCTTTTATGCAGCTGTACCAAGACTCGATTGCTAATCAATCATTCAATTGGAGTCTCGGTACAACTGCACATGAATTAATAAAGTGCAATTCCCCGTGCTCACATATTACTACATTTTACTTGCACATGAAGTGCTGTGCAATCCTTGTGCCTAAATACAAATATACATTTTAAACACTCGTGTTACACAGACCCTTTTATATCCCGTGTACCAATGACTATACACCAACATTAACACACAACATACAACACAAAATACACACAGGGGCGGGGCACTTTGCCACACCCAGTCATTAAGTATTTATTTTGGAATGGACTGAAAACATCTCAAGTTTCATTTGAAGGTTTCAAAGTGCAAGAGAAGATTTTGATAATTAAAAGTCTGAATGAATGAAACTCATTGGCCTCTTAGCTCACTGGATCCTTACCCCAGGTGTCCCTCTTTTGGCACTGAAATTAAGAGCAAAGTCTGCATCTGTATTTTGTAAAAGGTAAACTGAATTGATAATGCCATAAAAAATGAACCACGAAATAACACATGTGATGTATCAAGCTCTTAAATTAACAGCGGAAGGGGGGTACAGGAGGTGGTGGGGAGGCTTAAGACAAAGACTTCTAGAACAGTTTGGGAAAGGTCAGGTATACTGTTTAAAACTGATTAGCCAATAACATTTAGGGAAGGTGGCTAATACTCACAGCTGGAATTATGGCAATCCTCGAATTAAAAATAAACCAGTAAAGCTAAACGGCACCAGGGCCTTGCATTCTTTCAGCAAGTGTAATACACTTCAGTACGTGTCTGTTTTATACAAACTTTTACATTTTTGTTTTCAGTGTGTTGACCTATCATGTATAAAACTGCAGGGTGGGGAGCAGTCAGATAATATTACTGGTCCTGTTTAGACAGGTGGAGACCACTATTTGCTTTAAGATGAGTTGTGGGAAAGTCTCCCCATTCCCTGCAGCCTGTTTAGTTTAGGATATTCGTGGTAAGATATGCAAACATTTGAGTCTTAAAGAGTCTCTAATGAGTTCACAAAACAGTTGGGAAAACCTGAAATAGTCCCAACAAATGATAGACTTTTCCCAATTCATTCTTTCCAAAGGGTTGTGAAAGCACCAGTTTATAATTACTATAAACACAGGTTTGAGTCAGTTTGCTTACAAAAACACACTTTAACTTTGGCAGTACTATTCAGGAGTCTTATGAAATCCGTGTTCAGTAGTAATATAATAGCAAATGACTCTCCTAGTCTTGCAGGGACCCCAAACCAGCTAAGCATATTATCTGAATAGCAGAGAGGCAGTAAGGTGAAGTTATTTGAGCATTTCGAATCCCACAGAGCATCATTAGCTCCCTTGCTTTTTTCGCATCTAGCTCTTGCTGTAATTCTGCTTTGCCAGATCAGGTTCTAGGTTTTATATTTGAAATTATTGTTTTCTATAAGGAGGAACACATCTGCAATACAGCTGTTATCTGTAGGACATACTTTTGAGTAAATGGGCCATTAATATGCACATACAGTGGGCATTGTTGCTGTGCAGTTCTGGCTGCCCATGGTGAACCTTTACCCTATTGATAGTGCTATGAAACATGCTTCTAATCTCCTGTCCAAATCATATTTATACTGTAAACTATTCCAGGTTGATGACAATTTAGCTAGATCTCAATTAATTAAGTTTTAGGTTTGGATTGGACAATGATCACAGTATAACTGCTATTCAGATAGCTTCTGCCTACAAGATTGGAACAGAATGAGCACAATCAGTAGTAGTTATGTCACTTGTTAAGCTACATCTACAATATGATGGCATAATCATTGTGCATTGTTCTTTTTACAGTTACTCAAATGCTGTTTTGCTTTTTTTTGGGGGGGGGGGTGTTGTATTAAGATGCTGTGCTCTAAATTGAGGAGTCGCTCTTCTGTCATGGACATATGGACTCACTGAAAGTTTCATTATAGAAGAGCCAGTGACATCTAGGGCACAGCTGTGTATTTCAAGCAATAAAATAAGAAGCTTTACCCTCAATACCCATCCATTAGATGGTACTAGCTCTTGCCTGTATAAAGACACTTTTGGCTGATGCCGTCTGGGTTACATATGCGTTTGCAAGCAACTATAGAACATAAGAAAAAATGACTGATTCTAATAAGAACCCCTCAAAATGAGATTGCAAAATCCATTAAAGTGATTATGAAAATGTCAATTGAAGATACTTACTCTTTAAGATGAAGGCACCAGTGATGGAAATAAGACTCCGACTGCACAGCAGATTCACCCATTCCAGGTTTTGATAAGAGCTTGATCTTAAATTCATAGTAAAACTTGGAACGGATCTTTTGTGCAATGGCTGCGTGGTAGATCACTGAAAGACTTCGCTCACCAAGTCATCTTGCTATCCCTTTCATTTGGCTTTGTGAAAACCACTGCTAGGCAGTGTCAGCAGGGAACTGTACACTGCTGAACTGACCAATCGATAGCCAGTATCAGCACTCTTCCAGTTAACTTAGAGGTTTTTAGCAATTAATATACATGTTTGTAGTCAATGGCTAGTAACCATGGCTAGCAAACTGTTTTAATTATTTTACTTTGAAACAAGACTATATGGTGGTGAAAACGAATTGTGCTTTGGAGTATTTAAGAGCATAATACAGATATTCTTAAAGATTTTACCATTAAAATGCAGAGATGCCAACCCTTTGGCATGGAGCATCACTGTATTTAGGGAATTGCCAGCCAGCTGAGTACTCTTCTCAAACTAATTTACACTAAACTCCAGCTGTAAGAGTAAATTAATATTTTACAAAAATAAACTTCAGACTTCAACTCTTTGAAATCTTGTTGCTTTCAGGAGAACTGTTTTTTTTTTTTGTTTTAATGAATGCACATCTTCTTAACCATTTGGTCCTCATTTTAAACTTACCAGCTGGAAAACACATATAATTATGACAGTGTCTTCATCTGTGAAAAGTTAGTAATAAAAACATTCAGGTATTTTTGTAGAGTTTTCTATTTCTGAAACTGTGATGGCTTTACAATGGACGCCTGTTAAATCATTTGGTGATGCTGGGGTGGTGGGAATGAATAAAATGTGATGATGTTTAAAAAATATTTTGTTTGTTTGTTTGTTTAAACTTACATTAATATTGGGCCCAAAGAACTCCAATGACTGTTTTAATGTGTATAAACATTCTTTTTGGGTATGCCATACTTTGAGAAATTGGAATATAAAACCCTGGTGAAAGTGAACTGAATACTTTATTTTATTAATCAAAACAGACTGTTAAAAATAAAAAAAAAGTGCTTCACAAAACCAACATTAAAAAACTGCCTGAAAGTGTTGTGAATAGGGTTACACATAGCGAGTAGTTCAATGTTTTTATTTATTTATTTTTCACAGCATACTTGGCTTACTGCCACTCTCACAACCAAACTACCTACTTGATTATCTGAATTGTTATTTTCTTTGTTTAATATAACAGATTTGGACGGGTAAATACCTTCCAACACTCCACGTAGACTGTTTACGACCGCTTTTGCCTTTGGACGGAGCTCTTGAGACTGACTAGCTGGTGAAAGTGAGGAACGCTTACTCTGTTCCAGTTCCTTTCCACCGGACTGCCTCCAGCCTATAGGCATGCTCAGCAGCAGCTCCGTTCTGTCTCAGCCACAAGAACGGAGCACAGGGGACTGTGAGGCGCCAGCGTAAAGGCTAAAGTATCTCTACGAGGCAGGTAAGCCTGAATCCCATACCGTCTCGAAAACTAAACATTAGCCATCGTGCGTGGGATATAGTTTTGCTTAACACGCTGCAGATGTAAACGACTGTACGTAGTAAACGCTTGCAGCAAAGACGCAGCTGCAAATAATTAGCAGCACAGCGCTTCAATTTGCAACCCGCTGTAGCGTCCAGCATTGACTTTTTAACACTAAGGACTGTACACAAAGGGTTTGGTGCATGCTTTAATTTTGTAGGTTTGTACTTTGACTGGATTGAATAGAGACCCGTGTGGTAGAGTAGCTGCGATACGATGTTCTTTAAAATACATAGTTGTATTTATTAGTGAGGACGACTTTTGAAGTTGCCATGCACACATGATGTTCCCTGCGGGAATACTCCCGTTTTCTAACACCCACAGCGTTCATTCGACTGCTTTAATTCGTTTAATAATAAAGTTATCTTGTAGGCATTCCTGGTATGTAGGTATGTTATCGTTTTGACTGAAGCAAAATAAACTAGTGTAAGTGAGGGTATATTGTACGCGGCTAGTTGCCAGACAGTTCAGGGAGTCGATTCAAACTCTTTACATGCTTACTTTCATAAAGAAATATTATTGTATCCTATAGTACTGGCAAAATAACTGTAATTTACTATAGTATACTGTATGAAATACGATGTTATTGTCATTATTATAAGGGTCTTTATTAGGGAACTACAGTGTAATTATGAGACTACTCCCGCTCTGCTAGTCCAGATAACTGAATGATAAACTCGTTGTTCATGGCGCATGTATTCCAACGTTAACACAAGGCTGAAAAAACGACATCCAGTTGTAGATGACAAACAGCCTGGGTCTCAGGCTGTAGTATAGAACGCGTATAATAAAGCATGCATGCAGTCATGGTCCAGGCAGTGCTATGTGCTTTGATCTCCTAGTACTCCTGGTATTCCTAAATCTCCTAGCCTCCATGACGGCAGCAGCAGCAGCTCCAGCTGTGTTCTGTAAGCTCCATGCTTGCTGCCTCACTCACTCCTGGGTGCATGTTTGTTACTGTTCTGCTCAGTTGCCTCCCTGACTCTGGCAGCAGATTCATTTGCTTTCTTCGACCACACATGTTAGTCTCCACCTGCTAGATCCAATCTATTTATTGGTTTGGGCTTTTGTCATCTGATTACCAGAAACTAGGGGTCATTTAGGTCATATGCAGCATTTGCTTGTAGAAAGTTTTGCATTTCTCTTTAAAAGATGGTAGCAATGGAACTTTATTTGACATACATCCTTGCAATTGGCGCCGTGACGCATTTTTCGATAAAAACTTTCGAAATCTTCTTCTTGGGAACCGGTGAAGCGATTTCCTGAAACTTGGCCTATATCATCAGCATCCAAACCTGCATCAAGTTTGCAAGGCAGAAGTTTCTGCGATAAATTTTAATGTAAAAATGGCTGCCACAAATCTTATCGAAACGCGCCCTTAACAGCAAACTGCTGCTATTTGAACACCGTTTGACCAACAAACTCCAAAAATGGTAGTTACTGTCCCAGTAACAGTGGAAATCAAATATGTTAAAATGGTTGTTTTATAAAACAAGATGGCTGCCAGATGTATGTTTACGTCTAAAATGTAAAACTGCCTTAGTTGACAAACTGTTTACTTGACTAACTTCACAAGCGTCATCCTTGACACTGTAGGAATACAACTGTCTTAAGAAAATGTAAAATTTACATTTTCAAAAATGGCATTTGTATGTTGAACAAGATGGCCGCCTGACGCATTTTAAAAAAAAAAAAAAAAAAACTTTCAAAATCTTCTGTGGAACTGTTGAAGTTGCTGATTTTAAACTTGGCACATTAAGAACTAAACACGCTTAGACGGGTACTGATACTGGGGCTTGGGAGCCGTAAAACTGCCTGGCAGTTCTAGTTTAAATTTATTTACTTGATTTAATTAATAATTTAAAAAGTGACGAACATCAACCACTGTACAGCACGAAAGCGAGTTACAATTGAAAAAAAAGTTGGAAATACTTTCACTTCTGGAAAAGGTAATTACCAGGGATAAAATAGCACAATATTTTGGCATTTTAAAGTGCACTATGACTGATGTTACAAAGTCTGCCTCAGAGATGTAAAAGTTTGTGGGTTTTGATAGTAGCGGTGGAATTTGAGATCTATTGCTGCACGAGACAAGTACTTGAGCATTACAATTCCCGAGTATTCAAATAAAACGACTCTCTCCTTTACATACTGTACTAGTGTACATAAACCTCCCAAATATTGCCACAAATTTTAAATGCCAAATTAACACACGACCAAGTAATATATTAAGTAAATAATATAATGTTTGCCTTTTTGTGCAGTTAATTGTATATGGGCAAGTATTATTAAATAACATAAAGTATTCAAATCAACGTGTCCACACAACTTTACATTAAATTGTAAAGAGATGCCTGGCCTATCTGTCTGAACTGCGTCTCAGAGGTCCTTTACTGTAGTGCAGTAGTTACAACATACAAATAAAAACTGTACTCAAACATAAACGGCCGGTCGGTCCAAAAGTTTACAGAAAAATTTCGAGTGAAAAACGCCTTCCACCCAGGGAAGATTGGCGAACGGAGTCTGTGGTAATTTCAACTTTTTCTCCCTTTGAATGTTTTGTATGAACACGATTTTCTTGAGGTTTCTCCAGCCTCGCTGCTATTGTTTTATGGGTCGGCACAGTATTGGGATAATCTTACACTGATTTAAAAACTGCAGCATTCACGATTCACACGCACTGTCCTCATCACGGATAACGTGATCACGCCCTGTTCGGCCAAATCTATAGCAAATGTTGTTATGGATGTTTGCTTTTTATTGCCATCAGTAGCTCCATCCACAATCATTGTGAATGTTTTCATTTCAAACTGCGAAGCGTTGAACTTGTCTTTTTGTGGTTCGGCAGTTTAGTTTGGCATAATTATTTACATACCAAGGTTTTCTCGTCTGGTTCCTCAAAATACTTACAAACGTGGCCTCCTTTGTTTAGAGATGCCGTTTTAAATATAGAACAAACTCAGAAAAAACGCTTGTCATTAAAGTTATTTAACCCTGCGGTGGAATTGATAAAATACCACGCCTACTACAGTCATAAACACACACACAGCGCACCAATGAAGTGCCAGATCGACCAAGAATAAAACCTGCCCCACTGTCAGTCTTTCTGTTGCCAAGCCCCTTCCTTTTTATAATATCCACCCTTACTGTGGCACTAGAGCAGTCTAATACGTGATGGACTACTGATGATAAATTACTAAAATTAATGCATAAAAAAAACATTCATTTGGTGACATTTATCATGTGACCGGTTATACGTATAGCATATTATTAAACATTTTACCACTTCTTTCGAGTTTATACGTTTGAAAGTTTAGCATTCCCATCTCTAATAGCCGGTGCAATCCAGCCCTGGTGTTTAGAGCTGGAATAAATATTTACTGCTGATTTTCTGTTTACCTGGTTGAGTCTTTTATTATACAACTCACACACGGTTAGTAAATACACAGCATTATGCATTTACCATACTTTACCATGATATGTCATGCTTTTTAAAAAGGCTTAACAATGCACTTCTTGTGCTTTATTACACTTTGCTATAATTTTACTATAGTACATTTTATATATGGTTTATAGAGTATATTGCAGTGTATTGTATTGTGAATTACCATATGCATGAAACAATATAATATGCCAATGTATGACAAATATATTACAAAGATAACATTACATTTTAAAAATATATTCACCAAATACAAAAAGCTACAAATTCCCTTTGTATTGTCACATGTATTTCTCTATATATTTCACAACACTGCAAAAAAAAAAAGCAACATATAGCTATTCATTCAATATATTGTTTTAATGTGCATAGAAAAAAAAGTGCCAGTATGTAAGAAAATATCTATTATTCGCTGAGTGGGGGGTACATTTTGTATCATGGTAACGCTGTGAATTTGGAAAAAGTGTACAAAGTGTAATGTTTAGTGACAGCCCATCACAATACATATTGTTACGAGGTCAAGTTTGGCATGATCCTGAACATAAAGGTCAAACAAAGAAAGGACTGCTTGTTAAAAGGAAACACAGTAACATTGTATTTTGTGGTGTTGGAATATAAACATGACTAGGACTATAATGGCGTTGGACACACAGGAACACTGAAGTAGTGAAGCAGCAAGTCTTATACATTTCCTGACACAGCCCATCTCTGCACATTGTGGGGTCCTAGTGGTCTCCAGTCCTAATGGTTTTGGCCCACTTCCATCCCAGTTAACATTTGGGGAGTACAGGGCTGCTTAAATTGAGATCAAAACAATAGCTCTCTTGTTTCTTTGTTTAAAACCTTTGGTTTTTAGGCTCTATCTTTAGATTATGGTGTGCAGGTTGCCCCTGACCCCAGTGAGGCTTACTGCACTTTTCTCCAAGTCATTCTGGTTTTGAAGCAGATGTTTTTCGACACCTCACAAGTGGAAATGGATTTTGTACCCAGTCTGAAACCTGCAGCTGTCAGTGTGCTTTGTTTTAAGAGGCAGTGCACTCGCAGATGCCTGGAGGAAGTTTGCTCATTAGTTCCAGCAGTAGAGGAAAGGGCAGGTTCGCGTTCCAGAAATGCTTGATTGATACAATTAGTTTAAAGTTGGCTTGCAGCAGTCATACAAAGAGCTTGCGACACGATTAAAAATTAATTTTGAAGGCGTCTCGATCAGGGACGCACAATGCAACTTTCTGTGTCTTCGCGTTTTTGTGCTCACAAGGTATGTGCAATTCCAGATCACTGTTAGTAATGAGAGGATCTGCAAGTTAAAGACAAGATACACCTTGAAGTGTGGGATGGGGCCATTCACATCAACACACTTTGCAATGTGACAGCTCTGAGATACCAGTAGTTGACAGCTTGCTGTGCTGGTTTAGAGAAATACATATAAGACAGCACAATAATATATGTATTATATATTCTTATTTAAAAGAATACAGATCACTTTATTCTGTAAGGAGCCTCCATACCTTACCCAAATCCCTTGCAATGGTGTGTGTGAAAGGGTTTGTTTACAAGTGTCTTGTTTGTTTTGTTTTTTCCTTAAATGAAGACTGAAAGGCTAGCCAGGCCCTGGTCTGAACTGCAGAATGCTAATGTGTGTGATCCCTTTGATCACAATGCCCCCTGCTTTACAGGCTATGCCACTGTCATCTCAAAGCAGCTAAAAGCTGTGATGGGCCCTAATTAATATTAATCACACTGAGCCAGGAAGAAAAACAAGATTACACTGTAATCTCTCTTTATTTTTTTAAAGTAGTCATTAGTAGCCTTTTTCATTTTTACATCTAAAGAATTGCTTTTCCAACTGTGGTCAAGTTTGACTACCGCATTCTTTACCACAAGTTACAGTATTGCGATTGTTACAATGTGGGGATTCTATGTTAGTCTGTTAGAATGTGGGGACTGTATAAGGGAGCCTGCCTGTCTGTTTGTCAAACCATACTGTATGTACGTTAGACATGCATTTTTACATGCATAAACAGTGGATGCTGTTCAGAGTCATGTACTTTTTCATGATGCTGATAGCTTTCATTTTTGTATGCATAGTACTAGTGACAGATGTATGTTTAGCCACATACTTTTGTATTTGAGTTTTTGGAATTA
Source organism: Polyodon spathula (assembly GCF_017654505.1). Taxonomy (NCBI): domain Eukaryota; kingdom Metazoa; phylum Chordata; class Actinopteri; order Acipenseriformes; family Polyodontidae; genus Polyodon; species Polyodon spathula. Next base: position 6,978,552 of record NC_054536.1, on the reverse strand, counting down.
ACTTGGTTAGCCCTCTCAATAAATACCCCTGTAATGTAATGTGAACTGTACATAAAAGGCTTTGTGTAATACATAACTTCATCACTGCAAGATTAAAGATGAAAATCACATGTACCTTGCAGTTAAACACAAACAGCCGAACTTGATAATCATCGCCATTTGTTGTGAAAAGGTTTTGGAGCTAACACTGCTTGGCACTGACTTTGTATTGCAGAAGGGAGCTTTCTGACTGTTTTCTCTTAGTTTAGCAGCAGCTTAGTCAAAGCAAAGCCGGAGCCCCCCCAGTTGTTATTTGCACATTAATTTGAAACACTTCATAAAGCTTTGTGCTGCAAACATCCTCAGGAAGACAAATTGCCTGCTGAATGATGTCTTTGACAAAACAGACGGAAAGGCTTGCAAAACACAAGAGATTTCTAGCAAATTATAAGTGTCCCCTTTTTAGAAACAAGCCTGTTCTATTGATCTAAATACTGCCACTGGTAACAATGTTTTATTTAAATCTTTAGAAATTTTAAAACCATTTGTGTGAACTCAGGCGTTTGGAAAGTTGCCCTTGCACAACTTATGTGCATTATAAAATAGATACATAGATATGAAACTGAACATGGTACAATTATGCACACAGTGAGTGAAGGGGATATATTAAATTAGAACCAAATCTGTTTTTACAATAATGCAGTTAAGATGCTCACTCACAGCTAGAGATTATGGCATTATCAGCAGCTCATTCTTTTAATGATGTCAGCTGTGGTGATATTTAGACTCACTACTGTTCATACATGGCAATTAGTGTTGTCCCCAATCGAAGATGTGATGGAATGTGAGTGCAGGGCAGCCAGCCTGGAAAGAAGGTATCCGAGAGGCTAGTGTCCCTGCAGCTAATGAGTTGAAACACTGCCCTCTAGTGTTGGACTAAACAGTAACACCTGTGGATATTTGACACGAGAGTAGTTTGAAACCAGACCACAAAGCTGTTACACTGCTGCTATGCATTGAAAAACCCTGTTAGCCCATCATTACTGCATCAAATCCACTCACATCAGGGACTTTAGTATATTAAATCATACATAACTATGGATATTTCTTTGTTTTAAAAAAGCAGATAATCTCCGGACTACGGTATATATGCTAATTTCTGTAACCTGTTCACATAAAAAAAAAAAAAAAAAAAAAAACATTGAAAAAGACTTGGAAATGTTAGTCTTGATTTTATCCTGGATTTGTATGAAGTGAAACACAGCTGAAAGTTTTCTTCATTCATCAACACTAGTGATTCAGGGGCATTTTGCCACCAAAGTCATTCAAGATTGCACCATGTTTGTTAAGGCATCATATCTCCTAGGTTGATTGTAAAAACTCCTTGGCAAGCCCCCGACCCCTGACCCCCCATAAAACTGATCTGACAAAGTTTTTATATTGGATACATCCACCACTGACACCAGACTGCAGACAGTGGACATTATTAGAGATCTGGCTTAATCTGTTCAGCCAAACTGCTGTCCATCCTGTGGATGAGAGCACTGTTTTATTTAGTTGATTGCAAGCTTTTCTGGGGGAGAGAAATGTGGCATGTTGTGTTATCTTGTAACTTGTGTGGAAAGCCGTTTTATACAAGTGTAGGTTGTTTGCTGTGTCTCTACAGTATCCAGAGTATGCCACCTTGTCAACACCACTCCAAGGCTCCCCTGTAACGCCGCAGAGCTGCATTTCACTGACGTACATATACAGGCATATCTGCTTGAACTGTCACTTTAGACTACGTGTGCTTTGACACGCGTATCTCGTACCAGACATGAGCAGCTGCTCACTTTTCTTGCAGTTTCAAAAGGTGGGGTTTAGTTTGCTGGAAATTTGACAGATGCATAGGGTGGGGATGCTAAGTTTTTGTTTGTTTTTTTTGGGTCCTAGTAGAGTAATTATTTCTTCAAATACTTATCACAGTTTGTAGGTTCCGCCTAAATGTCATTTTTTCTGCCTTTTTTCTTTTCCCTCCCATTTCTTTTTAGTTATTCACCAAACAGATGTTAACCTTTTAGAAACTCTAAAGAACCTAAACTGAAACTGATATGCAAAGTGAATCTAAAGAAGAATTGCTATTTCATACTTGTGCTTGTCCCCAATTCAAGATGATGTGGGAATGTGAGTGCAGGGCAACCAGGCTGGAAAGAAGGTATCCCAAGAGGCTGGTGTCCCTGCAGCTAATGAGTTGAAACACTGCCCTCTAGTGTTGGACTAAACAGTAACCCCTGTAGTTATTTGACACAAGAGTTGGTTGAAACCAGACCACAAAGCTGTCACACTGCTACTATGCATGGAAGAACGCTGTTAGCCCATCATTACTGCATCAAATCCACTCCCATCAGGGATTTTAGCATGTTAAATCACACTTAACTATGGATATTTCTTTGTTAAAAAAAAAAAAAAAAAGCAGATAATCTGGACTGTAATATATATGCTAATTTCTGTAACCTGATCACCTGAAAAAAAAAATATATATATATATTGAAAGACTTGGAAATGTTAGTCTTGATTTGATCCTGGATTTGTATGAAGTGAAACAGAGTTGAAAGTTTTCTTCATCCATCAACAGCATTTTGCCACCAAAGTCATTCAAGATTCAAGTCATTCAAGATTCAAGTCATTCAAGATTGCACCAAGTTTGTTAAGGAGTTTAAGAAGTTGCCCTTCAAAAACTTGGAAAATCATATATGCATTATAAAATAGATACATAAATATGAAACTTAACATGGTACAATTATACACAAAGTGACTGAAGAGGATATATTAAATTAGAACCAAATCTGTTTTTACAATAATGCAGTTAAGATGCTCACTCACAGCTAGAGATTATGGCTTTATCAGCAGCTCCTTCTTTTAATGATGTCAACTGTTTTTATATTTTTTTACCCACCACTGTTCATGCATGGCCGATCATTCTGAGATTTCTTTCATTCACAGGTAAGATGTGTACTTTGTATTCAGCAGGGTTTTACTTCAGGGTATCAGTATTTTTTCTCTGTCTGGGGCGGTTTTATTACAAATAAATGCAACATTAGTTAGGTAATTCTAGGCAGACAAACTTTTCCATGTCCAATATTTCTCAATTCAAACCAGTCTGTGCTATTTATATATCTTAGAACTGCATTTGGACTGTTTATGTGGTTAATAAAGTAGGCTTGCTTCAGGAGATATTAGTGGTCAAACACAAAACATACTGAATTCAAGAATTTACCACTTTGGTATTTATAAGTTCAGTTAGAGGAACAGGAAAACCATAAGTTCTGTAAAATATTTGAGATATTTTAGTTTGGAAGCTGCTCTTCAGATCCAGTTGCCCTTTACTTTTAGGTGGAATTAGGACTATGGGTATAGCGATAATGTCTGAAAAGTATGGAATCTTTTTTTTCCTTGGTTTTGAATACTGTATTGTAAATATATATTTTAAGTCTAAATTGAAAACATACTTTTTCAATGTGTTTTTATATAATTGGCTGTAGCTGGAGTGTATTGTACTGTACATACAAGCTCTATTGTTATTAACTTTCTACAGCGCTCGTGTATACTGTGGTGTGAAGGGCGCTATATAAAAATGAATTTGTACTGTAGTGTATATTATTGTATATAGGAGTTTGATTTAGGTGTGACAAACTCAAACTTTGCAGCCTTATTTAATACAAATTCCAGGTCATAGATATGCTTTTTCAATGTAAGTACAGATTTGTTTACCACTAGCCAGGTAGCGCTGCATTGACGTGAAGAGCTCAGCTAAGAGGATGGAAAAGAGTGGCGTTGATTGATGCTTTTGTTCACACAATATTTTGCATAGTTTGTAATGTTTGTTGTGACATGTTGCAGGGTCGTTGCTAATTGATTTAATGATTATCAATTAGGCTTGGCCACATGGATAAGGGAGCAGCTAGAAACCAGTTCCTTTGTTCTGTTTCTAGGATCTGGAGATTAAACTGAGAGGCTGCAGACTACCAAACAGAGGCACTGTAAAACATGTAAAGTAAAAGAATTGGGAATTTTGTTTTGTTGAAGTGTTTTTTATTAGAACAGTGTTCCTAGTGCAGCAGCTCCCTGTGGAGGGGGAATTACTGCAAACCCCTTTTGAACTGAACTCTGACACATTACTGCAGCCCCCTTTTGAACTGAACTCCCCCACATTACTGTAGCCCTCTATTGAACTGAACTCTGACACATTACTGCAGCCCCCTTTTAAACTGAACTCTGCCACATTACTGCAGACCCCCTTTGAACTGAACTCCCCCACATTACTGTAGCCCTCTATTGAACTGATCTCTGCCACATTACTGCAGACCCCCTTTGAACTGAACTCCCCCACATTACTGCAGTCCCCTTTTGAACTATACAAACATCACCCCATTGTTTGTATTGCAGCTCGGTGGTGGTGCAAGGTATTGCACTTTGCTCTGTGTTTTTCTGTATAAAAATAATAAAACCTGGACTGTGCTTTTGCTATCTGTCTGTCTGTCTGTCTGTCTGTCTGTCTTAAGGACAAGTAACACACAATGGAGTGCAGAGCATTTGGAAAAGCACATGGGGGGTTTGCATTGAATGCAAACAGGTGCATTGTGGGGGCTGTAGTTGCTTGCATAAAGACTGTACAGAAGATATACCGGTGCTGACAGAGCAGTTATGTAGAGAAAAAATAAAAACAGGTGCAGCATCTATGCACAGAACATGTTTAATAGCCTTGTTTCGTGCCATCCCAAACAACGAGACCCTGGGTTTGAATATGCAGGGTATTCTACGTCTTGCCATTCTCCTCCGAAGGTTTACCTGCCTGTCCTCAACAAGCCAAGCGTCGCCACATCAGGAAGTGCACCACAGCAGCCATCCTGAGGCCAATGACAGGACTCTGCAGGGGGTGTTTTTATACAGCTTTTAATTACTCGCATCTACAATGTCTTGCACCTTGCAGAGGAGGTACAAAGCTTTTGGAGAGTCAACAATCGCCCAAGTGCAACGTAAAATCCTTACATCTCATTATAATATTTGTGCCCGATCTAAATTATGTTCATGTAGTTTTTTTTTTTTTTAATGTCTCACTCTTAAAATCCTAGCTAATGTAAAACTTTTGGCCATAGCTGTAGAAAGCAGTGCTGCATGGGAAACAACGAGGGAATAAGAATGAAGTATGGGAGTGCCCTTCATGACCCTGAAGTGAGAGTCTAACCACAGGTCAAGATTGTGACAAGCCTCCACTCTTAGCATTGTCTGAAACTCAGCCGTGCATTCGCTGTCCTGTAATCGGAGGGCTTGCGTGTCTTTACTTGAACTGGCTGTGCTTATTCATTATCAGGGTCCAGATAAACAGACTGCGCAATATTACAACAGAAACAAACAGGATCATGAAGTTAACTACAGCACTTTAGATGATCTGCCTCAGAACCAGGAACTCCTGTTGTTTTCAAGCCTGTATTTTAACCCTCCAAATGGAATCGGAGGATTTGCTCTTTGGAATGCTCCCAATATTTCTCACTTGTTTTATAACACACAAATATTCAAGCATAAATTACATTAAAATTAATGTATATTACATATTTGGCAAGCAGAATAATAATAATAATAATAATAATAATAATAATAATAATAATAATTTCAAAGGGGCTACAAAGTGTTTTTGAAGTTGTAGAAGAATTACATCTTGCATCGAAAGATCCGCTCATCTTGAGAGAAACCGATACTAATAGGCTAATAAAACTAAAAATACAAACTGTAATCTGTACAGCTTGTGTAATGTAAGAGATTGCATGGATTGTCCACATAGTTGGAAATAAGTGAAAACACATGTGTTGAGATACGGCATTATAAACATGATGCCAGTAATAACAGAGGGGCAGGTAGGGCTATTGCTGGTGTTTAAGAGCTGAATGAAAAAACAGATTTCATTTCACTGGGAACCCCTTATATGGTCACATACATGTTACCCAAAATGGCCTGTTGGTTACCTTAACATACTGGTTGATAAAAACAAGTATTAACCTGCAAACTGGGAGTCACACAAAGGGTCGGGCTTTTTCAACAGGTTCATTCATTCAAGTGTTTTTTTTTTTATTTTTATTTTTTTTATTTTTATAACTAGTACATTTTTGCAAAAAAAAAAAATTTTGGAGCAGAGCAAAATCTGTCCATCTTCAAAACCTGTTGGGTTTTGTCATTCTACTGTAAACGTTTGAAGGGGTAACCTGATATCTGGTACGGTATTAGGTTAAAAGAAGCTCTCAGTTTACAAGCCGTACTTTCATGTAGTCTGTTACATTTCCTGCTGTAGGTCAATTCAGATGCTGAGTGGAATTCTCTCCCCCTTTATCTCTTTCTTTCCAGACCAGTTGCTTCTTGTGAATTGTTATTTAAGCTAATACAGTACCAGGTATCATTGTTTAAAAGTAAGAAAACATGTTTAGTATTTATCATATCATGCATACTTCAGAACTGCACACGAGACCTGCATAGGGAATAGAAGAGCCCAATATGTAACATTTATGGGATTACTTAATTATGGTATTATCTCATTAAACAAGGCAATGGTTTGTGAATGGGTCAGTTGTCTCCAAAATAATACCTCATATTTTTATTAATCTAAAAAAGATTTGAGAATTTTATTTTATTTTTTTTACAGCTTGATTGCATTATTCTGATTATTTCAGAACAGAGAAAAAAAAAAACCCAGAAAGTAATCCACACAAGAGGTTGTCTGTGAATACCCCGCAGTTCATAGTTCAACGTGATTATTTTCACTTGACATTAGGGTTCAGCAGAAAACCTTCAAGTGCACGTGTGTGAGCCGGCTTTTCTGTAAAACATCTAAGAGCTGCCATCAAAACCCAACTACTGCTGCCAACCAACTGAGTCAGCAGCTCTGTGTATCTGCCTCCAGGCTAAAAAAGCTGGGAGTTATTATCTGAGGGAAAAGTACAAAAATATTTATAGGATTTTTACAAGCATTTGTGAGCAGTTTAGCATCATAAATACATCACTCAAATGAAAACTGTAAGGGCTGGATGGAGACAGGGGAAGGGAAACAGCCCAGCAGCCCTCTGTGATCAGTGCAGTGTTTTCTTTTAGCAGCCAAACCTGTCCATCATCATTCAAGAAAGAATATTTGGTGGTAATTATTTTAGTATAACCTTCTTCTGTTTCCTTCTCTCTCTGCAGTGATGGCTTCTGCTGAACAGTTTTACTCCGGCTCGAAGTGCTGTGCCTAGAACACAGACACTCGCAATAATACATCATGTACAGCGTGGAGGATCTCCTGATTTCTCACGGATACAAACTGCCCAAAAATGCTCCTTCAGCCAACAAGAATCGATACGCCGATTGCCACCATGAAATCACAGAGAAGAGGTCTGGTGACGCAACAGTGAACGGGTATGAAACAGACAGCGGGGCCTACGTTTACAGCAGGCAGGCTCCAGCAAAGGGCTACTTCAGTGAAAATGAATGCAGGGAGAGCAGCCAGAGGAGGAAAGCTGGCAGCGGTAACCAAGGTGACACACAGCCCTCGGGTGATTTTCACACTACAGATGCAGGGTAGGTCTCTCACTTGCGTCTACTAGCCTTTGCAGTGCATCAGATCTGCCCTCTAAATATATGTTGTTAATGTGTACCGATTTACTGTGCTTGCATGTGTTTCTGCAGAGATGGAATTTGTCAAGGGCACATTTTCTGTAGATAAGTTTACATAACATTAATTAATATATTGTCTCGTTTCTGATTAATAAAAGCAGTGCTTTTTTAATAAAGATAATACATGTAACCTATTGAGAGCATTAAATAAATTACAAATTAATATTTATGACAGATAGGATATTTCCTTTACAATGCTTTTTTAAAATAAATCTTCACATGAAGTAATTCATTGGAATTGTAAGTGAAAGACAGGTGACAGGTGAGAGACTGTATATTTTAAACATTGATGTCCATGGAAAACAGTAGATTTTATACTCCATATATACTGGCATCTTTCCTATTTAAAAGGGCATTCTTAAATTTTATAAGCCCACACAGAGAAAGCATATTCCCCTCACAGGATTGTAACACAAGCACCCATATCTATATCTGTCTGTCTATCTATCTATCTATCTATCTATCTATCTATCTATCTATCTATCTATCTATCTATCTATCTATAATTCATCGGATTCAACGGGGGGTGGGGGGGTGGAGGAGGAGCATTGACTCAGGCAGGTGTAGGCCAGTATAAGTTTGAGCTGACCAGGTTCATGAAGTGTGTAAACAATGTCCAAATGAGATTCATTCATTCAGTATTCTTTATGTCCTTGGAACTGATTTGTTGCTTTTGGTTACTGCATTACAATCCAGAGCTCAAAGCCACTTGCTCAAAGTACCCAGTGCTAACAATCTCTGCCCTAGTTCCAAGACACAGCCTAGCTCAAAACAGATCAGAGGCCACGGCACAGTGCGTCAGGGCTTCCAGTTAAAGATACGGTAGCATTAGCTGCTCTGTACAAAACAGATTACCAACTCTTTTTGCTGTATTAATTCTAACAGCTAATAACATTAATAAAATAATCTGAACAGTGCAAATACTGTAACCTGGCCAAAACAATAGAAAATACATTCCAGCATTACACAGGCAGTATTGCAGAGGGAGCATTAATCATTAATGCACAGAGGAACGACTTGTAACCGAGATATTTTCTCTAAGTCATTATTTGCGCATTGTTATTAAAAACCTGAAATCAATGGTGAAAATTTTACTTTCAGATAAAAGTTGGAGGGGTGGGATCGTTCAAACCGGGGTGTGAATTGCAGAATGTATACGTGTGTAGAGTGCACTTCCAATTTCTATGTGTCTCTCACATTCGCCGTTATATTTTCAAAACTGCATATGTGACGCCTACATAGTGAATGGAAATGCTTGACAAGTACATATGTAGTTGTGTCATTTATTTTACTAACAATTCTATCTATTTATTATTTGGAAGCAAATGCAAAAACTGCAGTGACAGCACAGTGCATGTAGTTCTGCAGAGAGCCTGTGTTTATGTCCTGGCTGTGTGAAGTTGCAGATCTTCACTGGCGATTGGCTCTTGCGCTCCTGCATGTTAGAGAAGCCCTGTGTCTCTTTACTGTACTGCAGCAGGCCCTACTGACCAGGCGCCTGGTGAACCCAAAGCAGACACCTGCAGGGCTGGCCCTGTGCACTCAAAGCACACACCTGCAGGGCTGGCCCTGTGCACTCAAAGCAGACACCTGCGGGGATGGCCTTGTGCACTCAAAGCAGACACCTGCGGGGCTAGCCCTGTGCACTCAAAGCAGACACCTGCAAGGCTGCAAAGTGTTGTTTTCATTAAAACTATTTTCTGATTCAGTTTCTTATGTAGACGTACTGTGTGTTACCTAAGGTAGTTTTAGCTGACACTTCCTAAGTATTAAATAGACATGGACACAGTACTACCATTTGCAGCAAAAGGGGCTATGAATGTACAGTGAGGTCTGTTTTATCTTTGGGAAGCAAAGCATTTAATGTTTTTGCAAACTACTTGTATAAGAAACCTCATAAAACTATTATTTTCCACATGGGTTTGTACCAGAAATTTTTGAGTGCTGCAGTATATGGGGCACTGCACCTTTAAATGGAGGGGAGGAGGATACAGTAACTGCATAACAGAATAAGAGCAGAAGAATTTCTAGTATTTAAAGATGCTTTGTGTGACAGTCCTGCTCTCTACATGATCCCGAAGCACGGTAAGGTCAAGAGTAAGCACTCTGAAAGGCAATCGGATAAAAAAAACCCAAAAAACAAAAAACATTGTTTATTGAAATGATTCTGGGAAATTGAGTTCATAACTAGAAGATGCATTGCATTACAGGCTTCCTGTGAATTAAGACCAAGGTTATTTTTGATGCAGATCATATTGCAGCAGCCTCCTGATTTCAGGCACAGTATCTTTGAGAGAGAGAGCTGACTGAAGCAGTTCTATTAGACTTGCACTCATGTCCCTCTAGGAGTGTGAGGGAGACTCTCTGAGTGTCTACATCTAAACACAATTCTCAGTGCTTGGTTTCATAATATGTATTGAGAATACCTGTTACATCATTAGAATGCCATACAGGTACAGATGCTTTCGTTGGTCATTATGTTTTCACACAATTTAAATACAGTATTCTCTCGCTAATACAAACACAATATGCCAGGCACAACATAGGTATCCCAATAATAACTAATGGACAGATGGATCACATTAGTTTACTGCAAAGCTACGTCTTAGTTGGTGCTTATCTTAGCAAAAGCCGAGTTAAAATCAGCATGAAGTTCAACATCTACTCTCATATAGTGGAAATCATGAAGACCTGGATACATCCAGTGACTGCTGTGAATAATGCAGCTGGCAACAAGGAAAAGACCTTGTGACAGCATGGAGACAGCTGACAGGAGGCAAGAGACCCCATTGGGGCTGGCAAGAGTTAGCTACCCTGGTCGGCGGTATCCAGCTCTATGTTTTCAAAGGTAAACAGGATGCTGGAGACACCCGTCCAAGGCTTCTAAGAAATTAAAGATAAAACTACCCCTAGAGTCTGCAAGAGCGGGGACGGAAGATGACTCAACGTTGGATAACACGGTTAACAACTTAGGAACGGAAATCGATATGAGAATGGAGAGTACTTCACAAAAGACTAGTTCAAGATCTGCAGTTAGCAAAGACATGGAACTCCAGGTTTGTGTCTGTGGCTGGAGCAAGGCGACAACGAATTCAATCAGCAAAAAGGGAGAGGAAGGAGCTCCATGTGACATTCCTGGATTTGGCTAATGCATATGGTTCAGTGCCACATGAACTTCTTTGGGCAGCATTTGATTTTTTCAGTGTACCGATGACAATAACAAATTTAGTGAAAGCCTACTTTGGAGATTTGCAATTTAGTTTTTCAACTTCAGAATTCAGCACTACCTGGCAATACCTAGAAGTTGGAATAATGGCAGGATGTACCATTTCTCCACTGGCTTTTACCATGGCAATGGAAGTAATTATAAGGGCATCAAAATGGGTAGTGAGAGGGGAGCGCTTGGCTTCTGGAATGCAACTACCACCAATTCGAGCATACATGGATGACATGACAGCAATGACTACAACAGTAGCCTGCACTAATCGCTTATAGGGCAAATTAACCAATAACATTGAATGGGCATGAATGCATTTCAAGCCCACTAAAGGAGCCCACTTCAAGGAGCATCTCCATAATTAAAGGTAAAGTAATAGACAAAAGGTTCTACATTAATGTCCGAGAAGCCAGTAAAAAGTCTAGGGAGATGGTACGACGGGGATCTAAAGGACACAGTTCGTGTGGGAGAAGTTAGACAACAAGCAGTGGAAGGGTTGAAGAGCATAGATAGCAGTGCTTTACCAGGCAAACTGAAACTCTGGTGGATTCAGTTTGGTCTACTGCCAAGACTGCTGTGGTCACTGACTACGAGGTTTCCTTGACAAAAGTTGAGAAGCTGGAAGCTTTAATCAGTTCATATGTCAGGAAATGGTTGGAAGTTCCACGTTGCTTCAGCAGAGTGGGACTTTATGGTAAAGGAATACTGCAGCTACCAATCTCTGCTCTAACCGAGGAGTTTAAGTGCGCCAAAGTCCGACTGGAAATGACATTAGTAGATTCACATGACAAATGCGTAAGGAAGGCAGCACCTGTGTTGAAAACTTGAAGAAAATGGACGGCAAAGAAAGCTGTGGAAGATGCTAAGGCTGCCCTTCGAATCGGAGATATGATGGGGCAAGTTCAGCATGGAAAATTAGGTTTTGGACTCGGTTCAGCTCCTCCTACATGGCACAAGGCAACCCCCACTCAACGGAGGAAGCTGGTAGTCAGTGAGGTGCAAAAGCAGGAAGAGAGGATCAGGTGTGTAAAGGCCGTTTCCCAGGCCAAGCAGGGAGAATGGATGAGATGGGAAAGTGTGGAACAACGCAAGATCGGCTGGCAAGACCTATGGCCAATGGAACAGAGCAGGATCAGTTTCCTCATCAGATCAGCATGTGATGTTCTCCTATCACCACAGAACCTAAACCTCTGGGTGAGTGAGGATCCCTCATGTCCTTTGTGTTCATTACCTGCAACATTAAGGCACATTTTTGACAGGATGTAAAGTGGGTCTTAGCCAAGGACGGTTTACTTGGCGCCATGACCAGGTGCTGCGATGTTTGGCCTTAGCATTGGAAGACAAGCGTAACCTGACCAATAAGTTGCCACTGGTTCCATCAAAGCATTACACACAAAAGACAATATTCCTCCATCCAGGAGAGCAACCACCAAGAAAAGGTGTTAAAATCAAGCCTCGCTCAGGACAACTGAAAGCTGCTAGAGACAGGAAGATGTTGGCAGATGTTGGTCAACGGCTTATTTTTCCACCTGAGAGTGCCACCACTAACCTTCGACCAGACATTGTCTTGTGGTCAGGATCAGCACGCCTTGTTCATCTGGTAGAGTTAATAGTGCCATGGGAAGATGCTGTGGATGAGGCATATGAGAGAAAGAGCCTTCGGTATGCTCAACTAGCTGCTGAAACGGAACAGCGAGGATGGAGAGTCCTAGTTTACCCAGTGGGGGTGGGTTGTCGAGGATTTGTGGCACATTCTACAACCCGGTTTCTCAGAGACGTCGGGTTCAGTGGCCAAGAGTTGTGTCGCACAGTGAAGAACTTATCTGAAGCAGCAGAAAGGAGCAGCAACTGGCTGTGGTTGAGATGGAAAGATTCTGGATGGGGATCTCAAGCGCAATAGAAAGAAAGTAATGCTGATGTACAGGTAAGTAAGCTGGGCTGAGCTGAGTGGGGGTAGAGGGGGCTGATGCTGGGATACCAGAATCACTGTTGAGCTCTCTTGAGGTGTCATGGGCTAGTCAATGAAACACTGAGGATGGAAGGTGCCCACTTGAAGACCCCAGAGATGTACCCTACTTAGCTCAATCGAGACGGTTGTCATGCTGATGCTCTGGGGAGACCGCACTGGGTTGATCCCCGGAGCCAGCATCGCAGCCGTTGTGTGTGCTGATGCGCTGGGGAGGCAAAATGAGCTGATCCCTGGAGCCAGCATTACACTTCAGTAATCAACACCAGACAGAAGGATATCTGCATCATCAGTTGGAAAACAACACAAATGGATGGAGATGCAGATGGATCAAACTAGTTTACTGCAAAGCTACGTCTTAGTTGGTGGTTATCTTGGCGAGAGCCGAGTTCAAATCAGCATGAAGTTCAGCATTTACTTTCATGTAATGGAAATCAGTGTGACTCTCGGTCACAGTGGATTGCATGATCCAAAGAGACACGCTGGAGGAAAAAATAAAGTGTTATACTAACAGCAAAGACAAAGCGAAAATAAACGGAAGAACAGATACAAACAGCTTACTAACTGTCTTCAGAGCAGGATTAAAAGAGGGTGTTTAAAGTCTGTTTTTCAGAGTTTAAACTGTGCTGGGTGCGCTAGGTATTTATTTGATTGTACTTTGTGCTGTATACACCTACTGTACAGATTTATACATTTCAAATAAATAAATATGGGCATTTGTTTAATTACATTTTGTATAAACGGACACCTCGTTATTTAAGACAACTTGTCTGTCTCCCGATATGTCCAGTTTAGCAAGGGACTGCTGTATAATTATCTTTATATATTTGTAGATGAATGTACTGTAGAGTGGCATACTGTTAATATCCATGAAACCTTCCTAGAGTGTTGTTTAATTGAACAAGTCCTGAACAATTTCATGAATATCAAACTGCATGTTTATTTGTTTGTATTGGCACGGCAGAATGCTAACAGGTAGTCAAGTTCAAGTAAACATGATATTACTTTCAGTATGTTTTCCTGAATAAATAAATAGCCAATTTAAAACAAACCTATAGTAATCAAGTTGAAAGAATGGGGAAACACAATGAGAAAATGTACATCTAAGTGGAAAGAACATTATGTTTATTTATAACTGTTCTAAAGTGTCTGTTTGGAATATTTTTAGGTTCTATGATGGATCTTCCGGAATGTATTCCTCACGACAAAGGAGCGAGAGAGATGTGGCCTACTGGAGAAGAAGAGGGCAAGATTTCAGTGTTTTACTTAATTACGCCGACAGTGGAGAGCCGAGAGGAAATAACTCTTCAAAACCAGAAGAGGTGAGACGAGAGGTGTTTGCAAAGGATCTGAAAAGTGAGAGAGAAAGTGCTCACCTGAAAGAGCAAGATGTGGTGCAGGGGAAACGGACGATCACTGGCAACAGGAAGTGGCAAAGCCTGGGCACAGAGGAGTGGGAGCCGGCTGTGGGGTTAGGAAGGCAGCTGTCGGATGGAGACGGCGACAGGTGGGCACAAGAGCAGCACTGCCACAGACCTGGGGGTGGCACCGTTCATCCAAAAACAAAAGGAAAATCTCAGTCGCTACCTAGAGTACTGTCACCAGGCAGCCTGCAGTTTGTAGACATGTCTGCAGCTACTCAGGAGACGTGCAGCAGCCAGAGACTCAACAGCAAATATCTTGACAGGCCAGCTAACAAAGAACAATGGACTGAAAACAGCAGGCCAGGGGCTCCCGTTGCACTTTTACCAAAGCCCAGGTTTAGCAGGCCGCTCAAGCCCCCATCGTATGAGGCCCACCAGCAGACGAGAGGGAGCTCGGAAATGATTGCTGGAGGCCCAGACCCCAAGGCAAAAGATGGAGCCGGGTCTAATTTTTCAAAGAGTGGGGAAGCAAGGGTTGAGCCTTTCTCACAGGAGACTGCTGGCTCTGGCATGGAGCCTCCAGTTTACGTACCTCCTCCATCTTACAAAACGCCTTTTCAACAAAAAGGTAACCAAAAGACCTTTCATGAAGTGCCTAATCAGAAGTACCAGAGTGACGTTCAGCAGGTGCCAGAAAGCAGGGACACAGGGGAATGGTTGTCAAGGCAGGCTGACAGCTCAGTGGTTGAACACCAGAAGGATAAAAGTATATTAAGCAGGAAACATATGTATCCTGGATTTATAGATGAACGTCTGGGATGTATTCAGTACATACCCTTTGATGATCCACGTTTAAAACACATGCCAGGGGGGCTATGTGGAAACCCCTTGACTGACTCTGACAAAATGAAGAATATCAAGAAAGAGACGCCCACCGATAAAGTTTTCAAACAATCCACACAAGAGAGTGCCTTTTTATTCCCACCAGGATTAATTTACGATGTGGCGAGCAAAGCGTCCAATACTGAACATGCTAACAGCAATAGATGGTTTAGTGCTTCACAAAAAGAGAATGATAATCTTGTAGCATCTAACCAAAACTGTGCCCTGTACCACAAAGATCAATCTAACCCTTATCAGGCCAGAATGTCTAGGCAATACCCACAACCAGATCAAGGCTTTGCCGAAACTGTAACCCAAGTAAAAAAGTTTGAACCAGGCACAGGAATGGAGAGAAAAAGAAATTCCAAAAGAACATTGAATGAGACCATATTCTGCCTGGTGTCTGTACCAGTTCACTTGCAACCCAATGGTCAGAGCTCAGATCAGAATAATAACACAATGACTCCAGACACTGTGGAAAATGCTGCTGGCAAAAACACGGGAAGCTTACAAAACCAAACTCTCCACAGCACATCCTCAACGGACTTGGAGTTGCAAGCACTTACTGGACGCATGATGAACCACAAAGCTAGGAGGAAGCCACAGACGAGGACCGACTCTGATTACAAAGAGGTAGATGGCCTCAAGTCCAGCCAACTCCAGAAACACAAAGAACTTCGATACTCTGGGTCTTGGCCTGGAGATCAATACAAAGACCAGGAGACACAAACAAGCTACATTGAACCTCTACAAGGTGCCAGTCAGGGTGCGCCAAGCAATCAAGCACACAGTCAGTGCCATTCCGATTCTGAAACAAAAGAGCTGAATTTGGATACTGAGGGCATTAGATATGTTCAGCACGGGTATCCCATGAAAGGTCAGATGTGCCTGAAACCGTCCAGTAACAGCGCTTTTTCAAGGACAACCAATTTCTCTAACCAGGTAAACAAGAGCAAAGCACACCAAATGCAACCCTCAGGAAATCTAGGGGAGAAGAACATTTCAGCAATGAGATGTGAAACTAAACCATCCTCTGCCAGCAACGGGAAAGCAGCTTTCGGTCAGTTTCTCCTGAAGCCGGTCAGCCGTCGACCCTGGGATGCAATCGAGGAGCTCGAAAGCATCAACAAAGAACTTCAGGATCAGATTGGGATCCGCGCTGCTGGTAACCAGTTCACAGGGGACCCTGAGGTGGCTTACAAAGAGCCTGGAAATCTACAAACTGGGAGCTGCTGCACTGAAATTGTAAAGACAGAAGTGTGGAATCAGAAGCAGGTACAATCAGTTCTATCAGAGCCACCCCCCTACACAACCAGCAGATTGAACTGCGTGTCCCAGTGCTCGACCGTTCCACCAGACCCTGAGTATAGTAACATAAGGGATGTTTCCCGAACCTCACTGAAGACAGCGGGCGTCAGTAGACTTGCACAAAAAAATAACCCAGTTCCACAAGAGCATAAATATGGAGACATTAGGGCAGTTTCCCAAACTTCACTTGAGAGCGTGGTCACCAGTAGAACATCAAAACAAGATACCCCTTTTCCATCAGAGCCTTTATATGGAGACGTTGACACTGTTTCCCAAACCGCACTTAAGACTGTCAGTGGACTGTCAAAGCAAGATAAAATAGAGCCTGGTAGAAAGATTAAGAAGGACTTTTCTATTCCCAAAGTGAACGGGCAAGAGATGAGCTCAAATAGTTTTGGCATCGCCGTTAAAGACAATAGCTTCCAAGAAATAAGGAGCATAAACTGCAATATCAATACTCAACAAGAGGAAAGAAAGCGTGTCAATGGTTTAACAGGGGTTACATTTCTACCAGATAAGGACACCACTAATGAAAGCGATGATGATGATGATGATGTGAGCTGTAATTGGATAACTTACAAGACAGACAAGACGCAGAGTGGAGCCCTAAGTGAACTGTTTGAAATCAAAAGTGCAGAGGACATCCCTGAAAACGAATCCTTGGAAGTGAGGGCTGCTAGGATATTAGGGATAGCCGTCCCGGTTGAATCTCTGAATGTTGCAGACCAGCTCCTGGAATTGGACAAACCAGAGCCTTTGACAGAGAGGCACGCATTCACTAAAAGTGTAACAGAACGTATGAATGGAAAGTCGGGGCATGTGAGAGGAGAGCTTGAGGACAGCTGCGCAGGTGACATGGCAGAATCCGTGGAGCACGTCAGACATAAGGAGGAACGTGAATTAACAAAAGCAAGAAAAGAAAATAATATCATCTGCCTGCAGAAGTGCCATGTTGAAAACCAAGTTAAAAGAGACCCAGAAAAGGGTGAGAATGTCTCTGGCAAGTTTCTAGTGCCTGGTGCTATTGAGGAAACAATGGTCGCCGCTGTTCCTGACTCGGATAAGAAAAGCAGAAGCACATCGAGAATGATTGAGGCCCTGCAGGGTAAGCTGGCTTCCTCTCCAAGCCGGAGCGTGTTGGAGCGCATGGTCAGGATGAAGGAGGTGGACTCGGTGTCCCGCATGAGGCGCCTGAGCATCAAGAGCTCGGACTCGGATGAAGCGGAACATGAGAAAACACCTAAACAACGGCAGCAGGAAACGGGAAGTATATTTACCTTTACCACTCACCGCGAGTCACTGAATAACCACTCGTCACAAGGGGCTGCTGTTACAAAAAGAATTATAACTCTGACCCAAAGAAAGGAGAGGCTTCGAGAAGATGAAGGCGGCATTTACCTTTCAGGTAGGAATATCTTTGGAACAGCAAGTATGCAGCCAAACTCTAGCATTTTGTGAGCGAGTTAAACTAGAGTAATAAGGAAATTAACCATATGACCAACCTTCTGGGTTTTCGTTAGAGAATGTACTTGAGGTGTACAGGACCACACAGCTAGTGCTGAAGACTGTTTCTTCTGAATTTGTATCTAATATATAGATAGGTGTTAGTCTAGATGTTACACCCTTCTACTATAGAAAAAAAAGTTTATAAACAGCATTTTAATTCCTTTACCTGCCAGGCTGTAATTTTAACTGTTTTCTAGTTTACATTGGAAGTCTTCCTAAGAATTAATATCCTTCTGACTTATTTCTGTTATGTTTAGATCCCCTTTGTGTTTGAGTCTTTATTGTTCACATACCCACTTACCAAAACAACTGTGAGGAGATAATAACCATAACTAACGATCCTCTTAACTATCTAGGAGGTTTGCTGGCAGTATATAAGAAATATTACAGGTAACAGATAACATGAATAAGCCTATGTGATACATGAAAACTGTCAATCTAACTATCTATCTATAGCTACAGAAGACCTAGCAAAGGTTTTGTATAGTGTAGCAGGGGCCTCCAACCCTGGTCCTGGAGAGCCACAAAATCTTATATCCTTAGGTGTCTATGTCATCAATGGCTAAAGATCAGAACACCTGTTAATGTTGACTAATTAAGACAGGAATTGGTGCAATTAAGTGACTGAAAGCTAGGCTGATATGAAAACCAGAAGACCCTATAGCTCTGTAGCTATCCAGGACCAGGGTTGGAGAACCCTACCAGGGATCTGTGGAAACGAGATTAGGGGGACTTTTCGTGTCTCCCTAATGTTTAAGTCCATGGCTTGTAGTTGGATAGCCCCAAGCTGGCCCAGAATCGATGGCAATGTGGTCTCTGAGTTAGTAATCACTAGGATATACACAAGGTTTAAATGATTACAAAATCATTTATTTCAGGGCGTTTTGGACAAAAGCACTTCAGCTGTGTGGAATGAAAAGTAAACAGTTATATATGTAACAGTTTACATTAAAAAGTCACGTTGCTGTCTGAAGTGTGAATCTAAAGGCAGAATAAGCTGTCAGGGGTGCTGAGGGCAGTGAGTTTCCTGCAGGCATTGTTCTCCTAATTTGCAGAAGTTCAGTTCCA
This sequence comes from Polyodon spathula, assembly GCF_017654505.1. Classification (NCBI taxonomy): domain Eukaryota; kingdom Metazoa; phylum Chordata; class Actinopteri; order Acipenseriformes; family Polyodontidae; genus Polyodon; species Polyodon spathula. The sequence goes on along the minus strand of NC_054536.1, from coordinate 6,959,585 downwards.
CAGGATCTTGTTGTTCTGGCTGTACCTGACGCAGGCATGTCCTGGCAATGGCAGTAGTAAAGCTGCAGTGCCTTCCTCTCCCAGCAGTGTGCATCAAAATCCGTGGTGCCCTTCTACTGTATGTGACGGTAAAATCCGATATTAAAATTAGGGCTGGTATAATGCATCGATGCATCGAATCATTGGAATATCCATCGATGGATAAAAACAAAAATTGCATCTATTAATTCATTTAATAGGATCGGTTTTTATTAGGACTGGCAAAATGTAAATCTACACTCTTATTCTTTGCCATTCCTTTAAATGTTAGCTAGCGTAGTTCGGGGGGCGTGCAGCAGGGGGCTTCCAATTTCCTGTCAATTAGTACCTATTCTCTATTTAAGTCCTGATCACTTGCACCTTCGCTGTCTAGCGTTTCGTTTTTGTAGCAAACGCTCAGACGGCGTCATTTCGTGCCTCACCGCTAATCTACACTGTGTTGCCTTTCAATGGAGGTCAATTCTCTGTGCAGCGCTCCCAAGATATTATCAGATATGTTCCTACTTGCTTCAGTGCTGCTTCTCATCATTCAGCTTCTCCATTCGGCTGCAGGAGCTCCAGCGTTAGTCTTTCCTGCTCTTTCCAGCCTCCAGCCCAGCAACCGCACTGTCCAAACCGCAGCTTCATTTTTCAACTCGTCCGCGTCTTTATTAGACAGACTGGCCCCCCACTAAAACCTCTAAAGCTCCTTCAACAAGACATCGACATTCCCGTCATCAGCGTTTGCCTTGCCATAGCTCCTCCACCACAAAGATCTGTCAGCTGAACATTCCTTTACTCTTCGCTTGCAATCAAGCGCCCCTCCTCTGCTCCCAGAGCTAGCACAAATTGCCGTTCCTTCATAAGATCCTGCCCTGTATTTCTATTAGCTACGTTCAACGTTTTAAAGACCTGTCCAGTCAATTTCATGCTGCTGCGCTTTTACAACCTGTGAGGGCTCGTTCAACTCGCCAAATTGTGACATCTAAATACTGTGTTAACGTATTCATATACATGACTAACTGTCCTAAAACATGTAACGAAGATATTCAAATCTAAAAGACTACGCAATTGTTGTTCTACACCGACAAGGATTTTAATCACAGTAACCAAATATATTCTACCCGGCTTCACTCAAGCCAATGGTTAATTCTAATCATAACCGCTAGATGGCAGTATAACACCACGAATTTTATACAGTCTCTAAGCTGGTTTGCTATCATTGAGAAGCTCACACGCTCCAGCTTTTCTATACATTCCTGCAGTTTGTTGCCACTCCAAGGGATTCGCAGGAGTCCCCCTCCTCCTCAAACTTTTGCAGCAACTGACGTTCTCCAGTTTCAACTCTTCCCCTCTTCAAGGACCTGGTCATGAAGCATCCTTACTCAGCTGTTTTTGAGATGCTCAGTATCTACCATCATAGTAACGTCCTGCTTCCATGCATCACGCATCCATTCCTGTGACTTATTCCTGTTCCCAGATTCGTGTTTCCTCATCTGGCGCTGCTCCTCCAATCCGACCAGCCATCCGATCATCATTTTTCATCAACGCGAGCCGCTAGTCAGTCATGGAACCATGTCCTGCGATTTATCAACGTTCCAGTCAATGTCCTCCTATCTCCAATAGAAAATAAACTGCTCCCAACCAATCAATAGGTTTTGCAGACACCTTGGAGCAACACATTCTTCATCCTCTCTGGTTCTGCAGCGGTCTCAGATCTCTGCAATCTTCATCTCTGCCCAAAAGCAGCCCCATCTCTGGCTCCATCTAAATCTGCCTTAACACTGAAAGACCAATATCTACTGCATACAGCAGATCACTACTCTCTGCAGCAGACCACCGCATTCTAACGATGGAAGTCCTCCATTCTCTATTGCAGATCTCTGCTTCAGCAGATCTCTGCTCTCACAGCTGGGCCTCTGCACACTACTGACAGCACTCTGCCCTCATTTCTAGAATATGGGGCGCAAAGGCGCCGTGCTTCCCCACTATCCGATTCATATGTTCGTTCAGTCCAGCTGCCACCTCAGCCCTCAGTTCCAGCTCTCCTTCTTCCTCTACTTTTGGTATCCAAGTTCAGTCAGTTGGTCCCATTTGCTTCCGCAACCCCCATCCAGAATCCTCGGCTTCTCCAGATGCTATTTGACTGAATCCTACTCTCAGTAACCTCCTTCAATCTGCTCAGCATTACATGTCTGCAGCCCTCCACCTTGTACAAGAGCTCCTATTCTACAGCCTGCTCACTGTCTTCAACCCTCCTTGCCCAGATTCGAATAATCATAGCCCTTCAATCAAAACCTGGCTCTCATCATCCGTGCTAGGGATTCTCTCCATCTTCCTCCAGTCTCTCAATTCCAGCATTCTGCCTGACCCTCTGTGGGATTCTTAAGAGCTTTCCCTCTGCCTCACCTTCCTGTCTGTCTATATCAACATACATTCTCCATTTGCTAATTTCCACTCTTCTGAAAAGCTGCTTCTCCCCCTACAATGATTTACCCATGGAGATCAGCTGCCTCTCGGCCGCCTTCCATGCTTACTCCATCACCTCAAGACGGATCAATTCAGCGTGGTCGGTCCACTCACCTGTCAAGTATCAAGTCCCCTATCCCCCTTTTCAAGGTATCTCCCCAGCACACCCCCTCCTCAAACCATCTGTTCATTGATTCCTCTCACTCCTATCATCACTCGCCTCGCCTTTGAGCAGACATCCCTCCATTCCTCCACCCTTGCCGCCGAGCAGGCCTCCTTCCTCTCCACCCTCGCCTTGTGAGTAGGCCTCCCTCATCTCCTCCAGCCTCGTCTCCGAGCAGACCTTTTCCTCTACACACTCGCCTCCGAGCAGGCCTCCCTCCTCTCCACCCTCTCCTCCAGAGCAGGCCTCCCTCCTCGCCTCCTCGCGCTCCCGCCTCTCCACCCTCACCGCCAGAACAGGCCTCCCTCCTCACCTCCTTGCATAGCTCCCTTCTCTCCACCCTCACCTCCGAGCAGGCCTCACTACTCGACTCCACCATCGCCTCCGAGCAGACCTCCCTCCTCTCCACCCTTGCCTCCTCGCAGGCCTCCCTCCTCTCCTCCCTCTCTTTACAAAAGAAAAGAAATAACAGACGTGATAGTGGATGCTGTCACTGAAGATATCAGACCTGTCAGAGTAGAGGGAGCTGCATTTAAAAATCTGATTGCGAATCTTGCTACGGGTTATGAAATGCCCTGTCGAAAGACAATCTCCAAATTCATTACTCTGGACCATGAACATGCAAAGGAAAAGCTTTGACAGGATTTAAATCAGGAGTGTAATTCATTGTCCATCACTACCGATGTATGGGCAAGCATGGCACAAGAAGCATTTTTAACAGTCGCCTGCCATTACATTAAGCAAAACTGGGAACTTGGGTCAAGTATTAGCACACGAAAATTACACGAGACACACAGCTGTGAATTTAGCAGAAATGATCAATCTGATAAACACAGATGCATTCAGAAAAGCTTGGCGGATGTACGACAAGTCTATACGTTAGTGGCAGCAACAGGGAGACTGGCTGCACGTTTTAAAAAAGAGTGAGATGGCAACAAGTGCTTTAAATAGGAAACAAACAAATTCTGAACACAGAAAAAGCACCACTCAAGTTAATACAGGACGTACAAAAAGGTGGAACACAGTTTATTATGTTTGAACGCCTTCTTGAATTATAATGGCCAGTTATTGCTGTTTTGTCAAACTCAGATTTGACCAAAAAGTCTAACGCAGCTACTTTAGATCTTACGACTGAGCGGTGGAAGCTAATGACTGAGACAGTACCTCTACTACAGCTATTTGAACTGGCTATAGCAGTTTTGAGAGCAGAGGAAGACATTACAGCTAGTTCTTTGTACCCAGCTGCAACAGAGATAAAACACAGACTGACTGAAGTTCCCGATGAAGGGGAGATACCGTCTTCTTCAAATTCAACTGATTTGCTAATTCCAGTTACACAGAGTTATTGAGAGATAAGCTAGCGTGTCGTTTGTTTCAGCGATTTTGTTTACATCAGCTGAATGACCTGTAATGAGGTTATGCCACTGCTTTTTGCATCATTTCTTGACCCCCGATTTCGCCATTTGGATTTCCTATCCGAACAAGCCAAAGCCTGCATGTCTGAAGCACTGTTTTCCAAACTAGTGAGGCTGGTGGAGGACAACCTCGAAAAATGACGGAAATCCTGCCTGTACAAGAGAATGCAGCATTTACCCGTTAAAAAGAAAATGAAGACCGAACAAGCAATGAAATTGTTACTTTGTTTGTTACTTTGTTTGTTACAAACACACACTACTTCCAAGGAAACCTTTTGTGCTTCTGAAACTCCATTAAACATCAGCAAAGATCCCCTGATTTGGTGGAAAAATAACCAGACACACTTTCCCAACCCTTGGCAAAGAGCATGTTAAGTATCCGTGCAACGTCGGTCCTGCGCGAGCGTGTGTTCAGCAAAGCAGGGGTGCTTGTGAACAAACTCCATTCTTCTTTGAAACCGGAGAATGTGGATGCCATAATATTTCTAAATAAAAAACAGAAATGAGCTCTGGAGAGAACACAGACTTTGTTATGTTGGACTTGTAAATAGCTACATTATTGTGTTCCCTGTTGGAGTTATTTATTTTTTTATCTTATCCGGTTGCTGTCAAGACATCTTAAGGTAATATTTTTAATGTTTTATTAACATTTCATCGGGAACCTCGCCAACAGTGTGACTAGACATAAATAATTAGAACTGTGTAGTTTTAAGTTCAACTGGAGAAACGTTTACTTTTCTTGATTAGATTTGGTGAAAATATATGTACTTATTTACACGTTTCTTTTGCGTTCTGAAAAAAACGATGCATCAATTGATTGGGTCTTTATGAAAACGTTGCATCAATAGTAAAAAACACTATCGTCCCAGCCCTAATTCAAATGGTCTTGTATATTCAGTTTCATAATTATCTGCCGTCCATCGAGGACCTTGGTTTTCAAAGAGATGCAGGCAGAAATGCTCACAAACTCTAAATGGTGTACAGTATTTCATTTAAAACAAACAAACAAACGTATCCCACATTGTATTACTGTAGTTAACTTAAACCAAAATGGTTGCTCAACCTTGTTTCATGCATTTGTACAAGTATGTACAGTGCCATTAGGAAATCGCCAATGCTACTTTTAGGAGAGGGGTACAAACAAAAGTGTGCAAGGTGATAATGGTACATAGATAATGAAAGAAAGAAAATAATATTAATAATAATAATAATAATAATAATAATAATAATAATAATAATAATAATAATAATAATAGTTGTATTTGGCCTTATTCAGTGTAAGGTGGTCTCAGTGTTTTCAAGTTGCTCATGTATACAGTACTTTTCTTTGCCACAAGGAGGAGCTCCTGTTCATTTTATTTCAGCAATGGTGCAGTACAGTAGCTTCCTTGACATCCCCTGAGCATGTTACTGTAGGGCAGTCAGTCTCCCTCCTGTGGTGTTGATTTTCTTATTGATCTCTTAGATTCCTATGACCCCAGCAGAGTTGAAAGAGTGTGAGACCCGAGTGACTGACAGACCTGAGCCTCATCATCATCATGGTCCTTTGAGATCCAGCTACAGCACTGTGACCTGGCTGCCAACAATATTGCCTTCATTCCACCTAACCCAACGCAGATTGCCTCCTTCGACACAAGCATTGTTTACACTGTGTTCTCCGGTTCTGTCATGAGCGTGCTGTTCCACTGCCATAAGAAAGCAATGCCCAAAGGGCCACCATTTCCTTGCTGTGAGTAAACAAAACGAAACGTGCACTTGGACTTGCAAAACTGTGTGTGCTTCTCATTGGCGGACCTTTATGCAATTCTGAAATGCAAAACAAATCTAAAACTGTTGCTAATTGTTCTTGGCAACAGGGCACAGCTGTTATTCAAACCATGCTATTATCTCAGCGAACCGGTATATATAAAAAAAATGTTGAATGTAACTTCTCAAAGAAATGTCAGTGTTTTCTAAACACCAGAATAGAAAGAGTTTCATGTGAACATTTTGTCATAATCAATGTTACCTTTTCCAGATGTGAGTACGGTAAGAGGAGATGGTATGGTTAATAGCTTCTGAAGTCAAGAGATTAAGGGGCTACAGCAATGTTTGTTTTTTTATAGCACTCTTTCGCAAAAAACACCCATACTGTCTATCTTGACCATTTCAAAAAAGAATGTAGAGCCAAACAGATAGTGAATACTCTAGCAGAATTATGCTGGAAACAAGTTGATTCACATTTCTTAGTACTGAATGTCAGCACTTGTGAATTAAATAACAGGGTTCATTCCTAGTTCTGCTCCATGCAAGTATTAATTAAACCTTTGATAAAAGCTATATCTGTTGCAGAGTCCATCAGCCACTAATAAACAATCCTTTTTGTTAAGTATGTGTTGCAGGGACCTATTCCATAAAGCATTAACTGGAGAGATCTTCAAAGTATTCTGAATTTGATAGAGTTTGGTATTCATTACAACGTCAATCCCCTGTAGTCATGGAGCACTCCAGAAATTACATAATACTTTATTTCATTAATTACAAGTCTTTAAATAACCTAAGACATAGTGCTTTATGAACAGAGATTGTAGTTTCTAAACTGAAAAGTGTCAGCATAGGTTTCTTACAATGATCTAAACAATGTACATACATGACTTAAACAATGATTATAAAGAATAGATTGTAAGGACCCTAATTGCAGACTTTTAACTCTCACGAGTTAATGCTTTATGAATAGGGCCCCAAGTTCCATTTAACACAGTGTATATGTATATTTTTTGGTTCTTGTTACAGACATGTATTTTTTAATATCATTTCACAGAATCTGTAGCGAGCTACAAGCTGTACAAAGTAAACTGCATTTCAAGAGATTATATTTAACCTTTAAAATGCTGACCACTTATTTCAACCTTGATTCAGCACATAACTATATTATCCCAATTATTTTATCATTGTGTTTGTATGTTTTCAGAAGGCAATCGCCCATAGTTAGCTTTGAAGTGTGTTTGAGTGTGAACACATTATACACTAGATATCTCTGAGATGTAGTGCTGCCAACTACCTAGATCTTTGGGGAACCTGTTTTTTTTTAAAGAGTTGCAACCATTTAGTACTTACCTATATCTGGAGAACCGCATGTCCAATTGCCATGAAACTTGTTAATGACAGTCTTTAAAAAAAAAAAGGTCATGGTGATTGATTTCTTCACAACACTGATATCTCTAATTGTGCAATTCCAGCGCTGGCAGGTTTTCTAGCGAGTGGCACAAAGTACCTTGACTTTACTGACATTGCACCGAGCTCACTCAGTTAAAATGGCATTCCTTGTGTCCCCCTATTGTCAGCAGGGTAACCACTGCAGTTTTCACAGTAAATTACAAAAAGTTCAATTCCCCATTGTAATCTGTACATGTATCTGTGTTTTTATTATTGTTATCATTGACTGTTCACGTGTATTTTTTGTTAATGCAAATAAGCTGTTTCAAGTTTTAAACAATAGCCTTTTTGCCATTATGCAGTTGAAACATTTCGCATTTTTATTGTTATGTATATGCACATTACTTAACGCAGTATTCTACTTAAAATTAATTCTGGCAATAATAAGCTGAATGGTGTTGTAGCACCTGGCATCTGCAGAGCACTATAATGTAGTTAAACAAGCGTATTCAATTCACTGCTACTGGGTGACAATAATAGTTAAAACATCAATGCCCTTTACTCATTGCTAACATGCTGGCATGACACAAACCTCTCATTTAGCATATTGAAAGCACAGCTGGATACATATTTTATGTTCCAACCTTTACAATGAGTTGTTTTTTGCTTACTAATACATTTGCAACTATTTCAATATTTCATTGAACATTTTCATTTGGGATGAAACTTGGGACCTCAGGTTTCTGAACAGGGAGCATAACAGCTGCATCTATGCCTTTGGAAAGGGCAATTCCGAAGGTTGCACTTGCAGCTGTGTGCACCACACTGACTGTAACTGGTGCTTCTGAAGCTGTAAGAGTGGTTGTGCTGCGGGGGTTTTAAAGCATTCTTAGTCATGGTGGCGTGGAAGCAAATCATTTAACCTCTCAGAGCTGTCTCTTGTTCTCAGTTTTGTACCTTGGCATCTCAAGCAGACTGTTGTATTTGAGTGTCATTAATATTTTGTATTGCCCGTTATGTGCAACGTGATAGATTATGCACATCTTGTTGTAATATTTTATATTTTCATATGAAATCGAAATGCTTTTTTTGTACTCAGACCTGGGCCTTTATTGCACACATGAAACTAAAAAAAAAAGATATAATAATAAAATAATTTGCATTTGGTACTTTTAAAGAAGTCAACCCAATAAGCAACCATTGTCTTTCATAAAGCATATTTTTATTTCGGAAACCTATGCCAAGAGAAATGACCTGATAAGCTAAAGAGCCATTTATAGTATTTTAAAAGGGATTTGCTTTTCTTTGTGGCACATCAATAGTTTGTATTTATGAACAGAACATGTACATAATATATCACTATATGAGTGTGCTACCATTGTGTAATAATGTTGCCTATTCATAAATAAACTATTTGCATGAGTATTTTGTTTGCATTTGCATTCCTGTGTGTGAGTGTTTTTTTAAGAAGCCAGATCTTAATATCTTTCTAGATCAAAACAATGTATTTCCATTGAAGCGGACACATTTGTGGCCAAAAAATAATCATTTTTGTAAATAAGGTAAAATGAGAATAAAATCGGGGTAAGAAGAAGAATAAATAGCCCACCCAATTCCTCTGCGCAGGTAGAAAAAAAAGTGAAAAAAAATCTTGCTGGTTAACCCTTTCAGTCCTGACGGAACCTCAAGGTCTCGCCTTATCTTAGCAACATATGTTAACATATGCTGTTGGAAATCATGTTGGAACCTTCCAAAACAACGGGGTTTGCATCACGATTCACACCAAACCTGACTTTTCCCCTTTTTTTATGTTAAATGAGACGCATGTGAAAATGGACTGAAGTTGTACAGCGTATTTATTTCATGCCTTTCGCCTCTGAGGGCCTAGTTTTGATACTGTCACATGGCCCAGATGAAATGGGCACTGTGCCTGACTGTAGCCAGTGGCAAAGGGAGTTATTGTCCACTGTGGTGATAAGGCATGACTTATTTAAAGGTCTTATACTTTCCGTAATTGTCACCTGTTTCATATTTTCATTTATACTGTACTTCTAAATGATGATAATGCATTTCTCTTAAAGTGTTACTGGACAGGCTGTAGGGTTTCAAACACAACACAATACTTTTATATGGCTGACATTTTCTAGACAATAGGCTAATGGTCAGCTAGGCAAGGAATGTACCACACAGACAAAGGATCAGATAATTAGACAAAATAAGCAATACTGGTTCCGGGCCATTAGGGAGATCCAGTAATCTATAATAAAGCTGCTTGTCACTAGAATATATGAAATGGAGGGGCATTTTCAACACAACCTAAACAAGTGGAGAAAATGGAAAACCAGGCCATTACCTCTCTGCCTTCACGAGCACCAAAATTGGAAGACATTTTAAAATAAATAAATACATATAAATAATGGAATATTAAACCTAATCCAAATTTGATTTGGTTCAGGTTTATATAAAACATTCTCTGAAGTAGATTTTCAAATGAAAGTTTCATTTTCTCCATATAATTATGCATTTGACATAATGTACGTTGCTCCAAACAGTTAGGCATATTGAGAGATCCGTACATTAAAAATGATACATCCATACATCCTGGATTGAAATGATGCCTAAGATTGTCATTTTAATTTATTTAATTTTATCATGTGCTATGGCAGCTGATGGTTACTGTATATGCAAATGTAGAAGTGGTCCCAGTTGTTCCTGCCCTATCGTCTCCACACCTCCGTCTTGGTTTCTCTTCTTGGTCACCTAGCAACTTCTGTACAGCCAATAGTAGTCACACCAGAACCTAGGTAGCTGATTGATACCCGTTAGAGCAACAGCTGCTTCAGCACTGAAAGTCAAAGCATGTGTGTGAACTACATTCATACTCTCTTAAGACCATGCATTCCTAAATACAATCCTAGGCTCTGGTACAGTAGGAGCACATTATCATTTGCATTCAGTGCAGTGATATGTAGAGTACCCATCTGCATGAACTGATGAACTGTACAAGTAATCAATGTTTAAACTCTTGCACACACATTGTCAGCCCTCGCTGATAGCATGTTATACTGGGCAGGCTCAAACAGTAATTTATGACTGACCTTTCTTCAAACACCATCTGTGGCCGTGTGTTTTTAAAGCAGAGGCAGTTTGAGTGCAGCTTTCATATCTAAATGGTAATGCAATTACTTTCGGGGGAATCAGGATTCTTTACATTTAAATGCATTTCAGCAGTGACAAATCAAACAGGCCTTTCTGGCCTTCAGTTCCGGACAGTAAACATTCACCGACCTTATTAAGACAAGGCATTTCATGTAAATCAAAGCACATTTAACCTACAACACAGTTCCATTGGGAGATTCAAGGAGCACTTTTATTGCAGTGTTTTCAAATTCACATTAGTGTTAATACACTGAACAAAAATATAAACGCAACATGTAAAGTGTTGGTCCCATGTTTCATGAGCTGAAATAAAAGATCCCAGAAATTTTTCATACGCACAAAAAGCTTATTTCTCTCAAATTTTGTGCACAAATTTGTTTACATCCCTGTTAGTGAGCATTTCTCCTTTGCCAAGATAATCCATCCACCTGACAGGTGTGGCATATCAAGAAGCTGATTAAACAGCATGTTCATTACATAGGTGCACCTTGTGCTGGGGACAATAAAAGGCCACTCTAAAATGTGCAGTTTTGTCACACAACACAATGTCACAGATGTCTCAAGTTTTGAGGGGGCGTGCAGTTGGCATGCTGACTGCAGGAATGTCCACCAGAGCTGTTGCCAGAGAATTGAATGTTCATTTCTTTACCATAAACCACCTCCAACGTCGTTTTAGAGAATTTGGCAGTACGTCCAACCAGCCTCACAACCTCAGACCACGTGTAACCATGCCAGCCCAGGACCTCCACATCCGGCTTCTTCACCTGCGGGATCGTCTGAGATCAACCACTCGGACAGCTGATGAAACTGTGGGTTTCTGAATTTCTGCACAAACTGTTAGAAATCGTCTCAGTGAAGCTCATCTGTGTGCTCGTCGTCCTCACCAGGGTCTTGACCTGACTGCTGTTCGGCGTCGTAACTGACTTCAGTGGGCAAATGTTCACCTTCGATGGCCACTGGCACGCTGGAGAAGTGTGGTCTTCACGGATGAATCCCGGTTTCAGCTGTACCGGGCAGATGGCAGACAGCATGTTAGGTGTCGTGTGGGCGAGCGGTTTGTTGATGTCAATGTTGTGAACAGAGTACCCCTTGGTGGCGGTGGGGTTATGGTATGGGCAGGCATAAGCTACGGACAACAAACACAATTGCATTTTATCGATGGCAATTTGAATGCACAGAGATACCGTGACGAGAACCTGAGACCCATTGTTGTGCCATTCATCCGCCGCCATCACCTCATGTTTCAGCATGATAATGCACGGCCCCATGTCGCAACGATCTGTACACAATTCCTGGAAGCTGAAAATGTCCAAGTTCTTCCATGGCCTGCATACTCACCAGACATGTCACCCATTGACCATGTTTGGGATGCTCTGGATCGACGTGTATGATATCTTGTTTCAGTTCCCGCCAATATCCAGCAACTTTGCACAGCCATTGAAGAGGAGTGGGACAACATTCCACAGGCCACAATCAACAGCCTGATCAACTCTATGCGAAGGAGATGTATCGCACTGCATGAGGCAAATGGTGGTCACACCAGATACTGACTGGTTTTCTGATCCGCACCCCTACCTTTTTTTTTAAGGCGTCTGTGACCAACAGATGCATATCTGTATTCCCAGTCATGTGAAATTAATAGATTAGGGCCTAATGAATTTATTTCAATCAACTGATTATCTTATATGAACTGTAACACGGTAAACTTTTTGAAATTGTTACATGTTGCGTTTATGTTTTTGTTCAGTGTATGTTAAAGGGGTTGATGGTACTCCAGGGATCCCCACACAGATGAGGAAGTGGAAGCTGGTCACGGAATCCAATCTAGTCCAGCGACGTGTCATCACTATAGATTTCATAACATCCAGCGCTTACGAAAGCAGCCCCATTGTTAATAACCACAGTGCTGCAAACCGAATCACTGTAAACCAAATGCACCGCCAACTGATTCAAGCAAATAAGAATTGAACCTGTCAGCATGATATTTTTCTTCAGCTCCTGTTAATATCCTCCACAGCAGTCTTTGCCGTTAACTAATTGGTCTTTAATTTCTTTATGGGTCGGAATACCTGTCACCATCGTCAATCAACTAGCATAAAACAACAATACCATTTAGGAAAATACAATTATTATTATTATTTTTATTATTATTATTATTATTATTAGCATGTCATATTTATTATTACATTATTGAAATTAAATAGCTTGTACCTCAGAGCAGCTCAGGAAGCATTTGGCATATAGAAGGTGAATTCAAATCAGCTGTTTGAATTCCAGATTGCATTGGGATTATAAGCAGATCCCAAGATGATAACAACGGCCTGCTAATGGAAGATGTAGAGAATAAAGTTTTAATGTAAACATTTAAAAAAAAAACTATTAAAATGGTATCACACATATAATATTTTACCACCAGGGGGTGCTAGACATTAAGTATAAATCCTATTTGAATTAGTTCAGCAATAAAAGATTCAACAGGGAGTTTGTTTGGCCGCTGGCATTTAACATGTTAGGTGGATTCATTCAACATTGTGTCAGTGATGCAATGTGTTCTTATTTCCTTTTAATATTCTTCTATTGCATCCTGTGATAAAAACAATGTTTTTGATTTCCATTCTACAGGGAAGTGACCTTGTTGTTGTGAAGTTTTAGCCCTCCAGTTTACTTCTAGACTGCAAGCCCCTGCTTCCGGGTTTCAAAGAGAAAGGCCGGCACATAAAAAAAGTGTCTGTTTACTGGTTATTATTTTAATTGGACATCCACCCAACTGAAGCACTTAAGGACTGACCCGAGGGATTAGCTTTAATGTGTGGCGCTGGTTATGAGTAATACAAACTGGAATATGAACATGAAATGTGTACTTTTCCCAAAAGAAAAGTTAATAAATAATAGCAGTGCTAGAGCTGGGTGTGGAATAAATAAAAAGAGGTGGAAAGCATTGCTGTGTTTTTTGCTTGTTTGTTTGTTCATTAATTAACTGCTGCCCAGTGGTTAGGGCCATTGTGCTTTGCAGTGCAACATTCTGTAGGATGACTGATTTTTGCCTGCCCATAGCCTGCTCTTAAATTAGACCCTGAGCAAAATTAGCATATCCTTCCCAGAAAAGCTGGATTCATCTGCTTTTATATGTAAAATGTATCAGTTCCCAGGAGATCACAAACATCAGCCCAACCCAAGAATGGGCCTAGGCTCCTCAGAAAGTCACACACTGTTTCAGCACATTGCAAACATAGTCTATGGAAACAAAATAGAAGCACCAGAAGTAAGTTGTTTCTTAGCAGGCTGTCTCAACATACATCTGCTCTGCTGTGTCACTTACTGAAGCCTCAGGCAGGGTCAGGTCAGTTCACTTTTTTCAAATCCAATTCCTTTTTAAATCAATTCCCATTGCCTTTTAATCAATTCCAACCATCCTTGATCAACATTTCAATTAGCAGTAGTTTGTTAAAATGAGGCTATGTTAGTCAATAAAATTGGCTTCCCTGAAAGCAGATGAACAGTCACAACAATTATTGACTCTCTAAACTATAAATTACAATTCCAGTTCCTTCGAAGGTGCCTTGTTCCACTTTCATATACAATAACACAGACAGTCTGCTTTTCACGGCCGCATGTAGTATTAAAGCTATCCTGAAATGCACAGATGTATAATGGAAACACAATGTTCAACATAAGGAGGCAGATGAAAGCAAAGCAGGCTGCAGCTGTGTGCAAGCTTAGTTACAGGAGCAAGGCAACTTACCAGGCAAACTTCCATAAGCTATGTTTCCAACAAACTTTTTATATGCTAAAACATGCATATAAAAAAAAGATTGACAACTGTGATGGAAATAGGAAATTCTATTAATTCATGCGAGCGAACAATTTTATGAACTAGCACATATTTTTTTCAGTCATGGTGGTATTTACTTGGTCAGCGCAACACATCTCTACCAGAACGGGGCACTTTTAATTAATGACATATATCATATGTCAATCTACAGCTATGGCCAAAAGTTTAGCATCACCCAGAATTTGTATCACAAAGGTCTACCAGAAGCTAATATAGTAGTACAGTATCTCATGTTAGATTTCAAAATGTCACATTTGTCAACACAGCAGTACTTCAGCCACTGTCTCCACCTCCTGGTCGGGCAGCGCAGAGGCTTAAGGCCACTTTGTAAAATAGTCGTGGGCTACCAGGATGTATCGGTTTCCCTTGTTTGAGCGAGGGAACGGGGCCCAGATTTCGACCCCAACCCTCAAGATGCCCGGGTCTAAGCTGGGGTTGGGAGTTCTCATGAATACCTATAATAATATTATTAGATCATAGCTATCATATTATTATTATTAATTTCTTAGCAAAAGCCCTTATCCAGGGCTATGTACAATTGTTATAGGTCCCGATACATGTTAACAATGTTTTATAGAGTCATGTTTCATAACGTAATATTTAGCTGTTGTGTGTGCTGATGCGCTGGGGAGGCAAAATGAGCTGATCCTTGGAGCCAGCATTACACTTCAGCCATCAACACCAAGCAGAAGGATCTCTACATCAGATGGAAAGAAACACAAATGGATGGAGATGCAGATGGATCACATTAGTTTACTGTAAAGCTAAGTCTTAATTGGTGCTTATCTTGGCGAGAGCCGAGTTCAAATCAAAATGAAGTAATGGAAATCATTATCACATTACCACAGTTACCACATGATAAAATATCACATTACAGAATATCAATATATATTTAAGAGCAGTTATGAAAGTACACTAAGATCAAATTCAAGTAAGAACAAAATAAAGAATACAAAAAATATAATAATAAATGGATGCTGAAGGGGATTAAGGCCACAGAGATAGTGCTGGACTGCCGTGACCACCGCTAGTAGCTCCCTCTGGGTCACACAGTACTGCCCTCTTACTGTCAGGTCCTTCCTGGGACAGTACAGCTCCAATCCCCTCACTGCTGGCTCCGGTACAGGAGGAATGGTAGGCTGGAGTCCGGGGAGAGCACAGGAGACTGTGTCAGCGCCTCGCGGAGGGTGTAAAACGTAGTCTGCCATTCCTCCATCCATTCAAAGGGTTCTCCCTTGAGGTCCAGCAACAAGAATCACGTAGACCCTGTGGGGGAGAGAATAGGAGTCCTTCTTGCTCACCTCGTTCAGCTGTCTGTAGTCCCTCCTTTTTGGAAACCATCACAACGGGTGATGTTCAGGGGCTGTCTGACGGTGCAATCAGACCCACTTCCCGCATCTCCTTCAGTACCTTCTCAGCAGCCTCCTGTCTGGGCAGGGGTAGACGATGAGGTCACAGCTTGATAGGTGTGGTCTCCCCCATCTCGATGTGATGCTGTACCAGGCGAGACCAGCCAGCTCCTTCTGAGCTGGTGGAGGAGCTGTCGTGGTAAGCTGTTGTCTCCAATTCTTTCTTGTCTCAGCAGCTCTCTTGCCACTTTTCTCATTCTGCTACTTATCCTCCTGTCCAGGCCATGCCCCTGGTGCACCAGCCACCAATCCCAAGCATGCACGGCTTCCCGCTCTGGCCCCTGGTTTCTTGCTCTTGATCTCTTGCAACATTGTTGTAACAATTTACCCCTGATTTGTGACAACAATGTTGAACCTTTGACTCTGGTCCAAAGAACATTCCAGAATAAGGTTACATTATTATTATTATTATTATTATTATTATTATTATTATTATTATTATTATTATTATAATCATTACTTAAATTACATATGGGGGAAACAGTACAGCTTCAAAAAAATATGAAAAGTTGAAAAGTACAATGGTAATTCTTTTTAATTTGAAGGCTATATATTGTGATATAAGCTGTGCTCACTAACATTCATTTGCCCTCACATAACTTGGGAGTTTTTTCTTAAACAGAACTGTTAAAACCACTTCACATCCGTTGCTGTATAAAATGTCTTATAATGAGTAAGAAAAAGAAAAAGGTTTTATTTAGGGTGGATAACTACAATGAATCTCAATACTGACGATCTTGTCTAATTCTCAATGTATTTATTATTATGTGCCAGTTTCATTAAATAAGCTCATGATGCCTATAAAAACGAATATCTTAAATAGTTGATTATGAAGCATATGCAATTTGTAGAGCCACCTACTGTATATTACCATTGTTTTTAACTCATTGGGAACATACTTTGCAGTTACTGTAAATCTGAACCGAAGGTTTGTTTATGGTAATATAATACAATAATAAAATATAAATAATATTCTGTGATCTGTTTATATGTGTATGGTATTGTGATTTGCCTCCAATGGCTTTGATTCATTTCAGCATTTTGGCCAAATCAGAATCTTTGCTACTTGTTCAAACAGTAGTGAAAGCTACAATTAAAATGAACTCTGTGTAACCCATGTCTTTATGTTCTGTAAATCATTACCAGCAGCCACACATTTAATAAGTGCACAACATGTACATGTATGACACACCAAAAAACATGGGAAGGCATGTTTGTATCAGCTGTCCCCCCCGCAGATTTGCTTCTATGCAGTTAGAGCTCAGGTGAATCCCCAGCTAAGTCTCATTGGCACCATTTATCTCCTCTACAGGAAACTCTCATTAATTTGGTGAGATGTTTCAAAACAGCAGGGTTTACCTACTTACCTGACAGGAAGCTAGGTTTACAGAGAATTATAATTTGTAATGGCATTGAGGCCTAGCCAAATAAAGCTGAAACCAAACCCTGAAACCTCCAATTGTTTACAAAATTGAAGACACAGTAAGTACAGTGAAAGGCAAGTAGGCCTATACTGTGCCTAAATCATAGGTTATAATAAACCTTTTCAGAATAGAAAAAAATATACGTGAAGGGGGATTTCGATTAAGCCCATATATTGTAGTAAAGGTAAAAGCGAATTTAAAAACAAAACAATTAGAAAATGATTTAGTATCATCAGCCAATCAGCTTCCAGCTATAGCAGGCATTAGTATACATTAGATAGTACCCTGGGGCCAACAATGTTGTTCTCATTATAATCAAAGCATGACAGCTGTGCAAAGCACTGACCTGTGAGTACTTCTGACTGACATCATTTACTGTCAAGAGGGGACTGTGTGTGTGTGTGTGTGTGTGTGTGTCTGCAGGGTCGCCATGGCAATCGTCCAGACTCCTCTGCAAGTAGGAAATAATGAGATGACTATACAGCGCATTGAGTTATGATACTTAATGGGTAAGGAATTTTGATTAGGGGAACCCTCAAAAGCAAATATCTGCCAGTAGTTTTTGTGTTTTTGTGATATGTAAGATACTACAAGACTGTTACATGAACCTCAGTCGAGAGGCTTCGTGTTGCGGAAAATGTGCAATACAATCCCATTAGAATCTCTCGGCTGAGTTCACAGACCCTGACTGGCACTATTGCACTGCCTTATTGTACCTTAAGAAACATGATATAGTCCACGTGGGCTGTGTAATCATCTGCTAATCACTGGACTGATCAAAATGTGTGTTTAGGATTTTTGTATAGAGATCACTTCTTCATGTGTACAATGACAAAAATGTGTTTTGCCCCACACAAGGTGGCTTTGGTTAACTTATATTAGTTAAGGAATAAATCAAATATTAGAAAGTCTCCAAAACATATTAAAATGAAAAGTTTATCAATGTCTGAAGAATGAAGTGAGCAGTGACAATGGTACTAAAGGTAAGACAATTGAATTTAAAGACATCAGAGAGAACTAGTGCACTGTAAGGCTTGCACACTGAACAGAAAGGTAAGGGAGAGAGGAAATGAATAGTAATCTACACCACACACCTGCTCTGCTTTCCTGTTCTATAAGCTTTCACCAGAATGAATAAAACAGAATGACAGCGTGTGTGCTAGTGAATGCTTCCCTGATGTTCTTAACAAACCCCAATCCTTCTTTCTTTAAAGACTGCCTTGCCTCCAGCACTCAAAACAGGGGAGCGTTTCATGAAGAACATTCAATTACAGCCTGACACATTAAAAGCATCGACTTCCTTGTAAGCAACTGAAAAATTAAGAGTCTTAATTGCAGGCTTATGTTTCCATTTAGCATTTACTAAAGTTTTCAGCATCTCACTGTATTCTTATTATCTCCTTTGCTGTTTAATACAGCATTGAAATGATATGGCTCTGAAATACATTGACTCATTTAAAATGTGCAGTATTATTACTGTGAATGTTATATACAGTTTACTCTAGAGCATTTTGAGAGGTAGATTAGTCATTCATTAGTCTATTAAAAAAAGTGAGCCAATGCAGCAATCATATAAGATTCACTCACAGTTTTGGTTGTGTAACTTAAAGATCATCCTTCAGTTTGAATATCCCAGGTCTATGTTTTTACCTTCCACAATGTCTGCCTGTGTCCAGTCAGTATCGATTCCCCTAATAGGCTGACAAACTAAACCTTAAAGGCTGATACAGCACTCTGCCTGCAAGATTGATTCAGGGAAAGCTTGCGCGTGGTGGTAGGATTGTGGGGACATGTCACAGATGACCAGATACATTGTAGTGAAGAAGCACATTGCAGAATGCATTGTGCTAGTAAATGTGGAACAATGTATGTGATGTATGTTTTTAAAATAATAACAGTGAGCCAGAGGAACCATTGAGAACAAGCTCCAGCCGCGCTGCCTATTCATGCTACTGTAAACCCCATAGGGGTGTAGCTGCAATAGAGCTCATTGTACTGTATTACTGGATGAGCTCTCGTTGTAATCTACTGTACATGTTATGAAAAAAGAATATTAAATATCACATAGTGTGACACTCACAGTTCTGAAGTTAACAATGCATTGGCTTTTCATATTGTTACATGGCAAGAATTCCATGTCTTTTTTGTTTCAACACTCCGACCGTCTATTTTTAAAATACTTTTCTTTTGTTTACCTTAGACTAGTTTAAGTGTTCACACAATATTAGGTGTTTTACAGTACATTATAGATGAAAAATACTCATTCGAAAAATGTATTATTATTATTGTTATTATTATTTATCTTTTTTTGTAATGAAATGCAACAGTGCAATTAATGCATCCTTCCCACGCTTTGCAAAAAGGGTGTGAGCTTCGCCGCTTGCCTTTGCAATATAATACTGTGAGCAAGAGGAGATCTACCTGGATGATGTGAAAATCTCACCTTTGATGTGGGATTGGGAGAGAGTGCCAGTAACAGCCACTCCTGCCATGGGCCTTTAAAACATGTTAATAGAGCTGCTGAACCAATTACTGGACCATTCCAATTGGGCTCTCCACAGGTGAGGATCATTGACAAACTGACCATGCCAAGAAAACAAGTGAAGAGACAGCTGCTTGGCTTTGTTTGGATCGCTGCTCTCCACGGAGTCTAAGAAAAGCAGCGATCATCACAAATCCAAGCAGCTGTTTCTTCACTTGTTCCAAGTGGAATGGTAAATTGGCTCAATCACTAGCAATGACCCAGCCCTGATTGTCAGCACCTGATTTCTGTGGAGAGCTCAGTCCCAACAATGGATTAATGGGTTTGTGCAGCACTACCTGTTCAATGACACCCTGCCTTGAACTAGAAAAGGAGAAGAATGCATGCAGTATATCAAGGAAAGCCATTCATACACTCCCATGGCATCTATGAACTGGTCACATTACTTTTCAGCACCTAGATATTGTACAGACTGCTACACATTGAGAACCTTGTTGTTGTTGTTTTTACTTTTTCTTTTTAAGTAATGCAATAATAACATTATTTAGAAGCTTTTTGTTCACTGTCCGAAACCTTTACCTCCAGGTTCAGTCCTAATATATAATACAGGTATATTAAATAAGTGAACGTTCTGGTGATTTATATCGTTTCCCAGTTGACCTGCCCTTTCCACATTTGTAATACGTTAATATATTAATCACAGTGGCAAGAAAATATATTTAATAAGCAACCTCTATAAACTTAATGGATTAGAGTGACCTTTAATACACCCATGCTTTGCGAAAGCAATTCTTCCCTGTAATATACGACCTTGATGGGGATTGCAGACAGAGCACTTAATAAACATATCAATTGTAACCATGTATGGTCCTGAGCTAGGCAGACTCGCTCAAATGATCAAGGCATGACTGCCCCACACAAAAATGTTCAACATTAATTTTATAGATGGTCTCAATTCAAAAAGAAATTCAATTCACAATCATGGCAAAACAGTGCAGCACAGGGAGCCTCTAACTGGGGCATTAACACTTGGCAGAAACACAACTCAGTGAATGAGGAATTGCAGTGTCCTAGTTATTAACACTGGGAAATAATAATCACTCATTCTTTTTTATTCCCTTATACTGCACTGTTTCCTTTCATCTACATTGACTGCTACTGGGAGACTGTATTTTCCATCTTTCATCTGCTTGATAATGCATAACAATTGCAGGTTTGGTAGGCTACCACAATGGTAACCCTTTTGAAATGCTGCTGTTCAGTGTAGAGGCAGTAGCACTTTATATAAAAAAAGTTATCCTAGCAACGGCACCGCTGCCTGCAGGGGTATCTTATACTTTGAGGGTGCAAGTTTGGAATCCATCCCCTGGATTAGCAAACATCCCAAAAGGAAAAGTTGTTTGGGAACGACTGATAACTGATAGGGGAAGCCAATGTCCATAGAGGACTGTGACATCAATACGCACAGGAATCCAAACAGGCAGTGTGAAGAGTTCCACTGGATGGACCTTCCACCAGGAGCTGAAGAGCTTGTGTAACAGGGTGGAGGCTGGGCCTGAACCAACCACCCTGTGCCTTAACCACAATGCGAAAGAGCCTGGCTCACCTGCATTCGTGGTTTTAGAGCGTTTAACCTCCTCTCATCTCACCGACAAGGGGCAGACTCCGTAAAGGCATCACACAACACTACCTATTGCACCTGCATGTGGGCTTTTTAATTGGTGATCATCCTAGTGTGAAAATAATGACTAGATCCAAAAATCCTACTATTTACAAGGCTTGAGGTTTTCTAGTGTTTCCAGGAAAATATTTTCACAAACAAATTCTGACAAATTAAAATGTTACTGTATTAGGAAACTGCCTATATTGGCTTGTTTTACTCTATAAATGTAGATGACTTATTACATGGGGATAAAGCACTTTGTACTGTGTGTTCTGTACATCTTGATCATGCAGTGGCTGAAAACCATGTGAGTCAATGCAAGCAAAAGAAATGCACTAAGAGACAGAAGATGTAGGGTTCAGCCTACTATCTGGATAGCACACAACCCGGAGCTCATTTTAAACTTGCGTCAAGGCTGAGTAAAGATCAGTCTCCAACTGAACCCACGCACTTCTAAGCCAGTGCTTCATGAAGAAACAAGGACCATAATAAAACTTGACATTGTTTTAATTACTAACTTGGTGAAGCCTGGTTCAGTGTGAGAAATGACCATGTTGCCAGGAATTGATATTTGCTGAACTTAACTGTATTTGCTCTGAAGTCATTTAGACCTCTATCTGTGTCAGAGCACAAATTATAGAAAAAATCAGTTAGGGTTTCAATAAAGAACAAGATAAACAACAAGAATTATTTCATTAGCATATACTCCAGTCTCAGAAAATGGCTTATGACATTTGTATAGGGCAGAGCAAACAAATACTCCATACTCGATATACTGTACTGACAGGTGTTTGAATATTGCTAGTGTTTGCTACTGGAACAAGCATGTCTTAATATATTGCCAAGAGCACAGAAATTACGGTACACCATGGCAACAAGCAACACTGGACCAAAAGAGGAACATAATAAGATTGGGTAACAGATCAGATGATGCCTTCAGAATGGGTTTCACTCAGGGTTAAGGCTAAACAAGTAATTAAAGAAACAAGGCTTTTCTTAAGCCATGGAACATGGTTCTCACGGTAACCCCCAGCTGTAAACTTGACTATTCATTATACCAAGTTAAGTTTATCTGCTTGTTAGCTCTGATAATGATAGGAAGAGTTATAATAACCACACAATAATCACTGTGGTCTAATGCTAGTTATAAAACCGCCTTCATTATATTGTAAGACCAAAAGGAGTAAACAGTAGTTTGTAAGCCAAGTTTGTATATTATGTCAATTGTCGATACACAAATAAGGGGATTACAGAAGAGGTTCAAAAAAGTAGAAATGGGTCCTCGCATGCTGTGTGTTAATGCAAGACCTTAGTCTTGAATTGCAATTGCCTTTTACAGGCAACTTTTAAGGAGCTTGGCAATTTCTGTCATTGTTACCGGGAACTGTCGTTTACATAATCAGTCATGCTCTTAAATGAACCACAGCTCAGATTTACAACATCTAATTTGCAGTCTTGCGTTTGTGAGTCTGGACTTTACTTGTTTAAATGAGGAAAGTGTCTGGTAAAATAAATAGAATTGTGCCCACGTTGGTCTGATTTATAACATGGGTCAACCCAGCTGGATTAAACTTGAGGAAAAAGCTTTGTATTTTGAAGCAGGAGGCTTTGAATGGCAATTTTGATGAGGATTCAGGCACAAGCTGGTGCCCTTGTCTACCTGCCTGCAGCACTGCAGCCTGGGTCTGAATGCAGGAGGAATCTGTCTGGCTGCTTCCTCACCACAGTACACAGCAGCAATGGAGTTTGGTTGGGTTATAGGCTGACTCACACATTACTGTTGGCACTTATTTCCCATCGACTGTCTAGCAAGATCTAAACCAAAAAAACTGTTTTTGTTTATTTATTTTTATTTAAATTGCAACCTTTGCTTCATTAATATTAGATTATCCTAATGTAACAAGACAGAGGCTGATCGTGAACCGGTGACCCTATAGACCTCAAGCAAGCTTTTAAACCACAATGCAAAAGAGCCAGTCTGGTCTGAATTCGTGGTTAGAGAGCTTTAACCTCCTCTCGTCTCCTCGACAGAGAACGACAGTCCATCATGGCAGTGTATCACACAACCTCGCCTGCCTCACACTCTTAAGCTCTTAGCATGGTGGCATGGGGCCTCCGTAATGAATGTGCACTCATCTCCTCTGATGCGCCACACAGAAAAGGGGCTCTTTCAGCATTATTAATTTATAATAATTAATATAATATGCAATAGTGTACAGTTTTTTTTCTGGATGGCAAATTGATTTATTTGCCGCTGACTAAATACATATTTGGAATAATTTATTTTTTGCTTTGGTTACTGAAAATGTCTCTGATGTTAGATAAACATGGCTGTTACCGTACATTAAACAGATGTCTTTAACATTTATTAACATGTTGTGCTCTCTGGGGCGTTGTGATTGGTCTGGCCACTCAGGATGTGTAGAAAGCAAGCCTTATTAGGAAAGAATGGGGCGACTTGTCCATCCAACTCCAGAAAAGGCTGTTGTTTGAATACATTAGAGAAACGTATTATACAATAGGCTGGGAAAGTTTCAAGTGAAAGCTGCTTTGTGTGTCATCTATATACCATATATGTTTTGGATATAAACAGAGGTAATAGCTGGAAAGTGTACCTCATGATTTCAAATGCTCTAGCTCTTTCACTTCAGTGACTTTGCTGTGCACCAAATCGTACATAAAGTTGTGTAATGAAACAAAAAGCAGGTAACTTATAATTAGGCAATCAGAAACAGAAGAGGTACAAATTGCATGAGCTGATAGTTGGAAAGTAGAAGGTAGTAGAAAGTAGCAGTTTTGCAATTTCTTGCAAACAGTTACAACTTTAACTTTGCTCCTATCCATAATTAGCTTCCCTTTGAAAATGTGCACATTTTTGCTTCTTTTGTTTTAGTCACACACACACACACACACACACACACACACACACACACACACACACACACACACACACACACACACACATAATTTTTGAAAGAAAAGGTTTTTCAATAATGTACACAAAAAGTTTAAAAAATCTTATTTTAAGGGCATTTCCCTTTTCAAACAGATGAAAAAAGGATTAAAAATAAGATTTTTTAATTTTTAAACATGTTTTGTACATTTTTAAAAAACGTTTTCTTTCATATGCCTTCAAAAGGGTCTCTCTGTCCTCAATAAATAGGGGTAGCAAGGATAGAAATGTTATATTGCGACAGCGTGATTTTTTGAGAGAACATTTTTGACAGGACAACGTTATGGCCCAGGCTGGTTATCGGCAGGAAGCAGAGACAGAATCTGCAGTTCAGCGGTGCTGTTGCACACTTTTATTTAACAGCAAACAAAGAAAAAAGCATAAGGGCCAAAACAAAAGGTTTATACAAAACAAAATACAAATACTCTTTACTGTCGGGCTGGACATTAGCCTTTACTCATGGTCACACAAACACAGTACATATCCAGTTTATATCAAGTCAAGTTCATATCCACACAGAGCTATAATTGTTGTGAAGTTTTAAAGATATGAAATAAAGACTATGATTTTTATTGAGAACTTCATTGTAGCTGTCCACTGAATAGATATATATATTAATATATATATAATATATATAATATATATATATATATATATATATATATATATCTATACTGTGTATTTTTAATCTTAAACTTTTTGTGTATAATTTTAAAAAACCTTTTGTGTTTCATGAAGAAAATATGTATACGTTTTAGTGACTAGGTCTCTAATGTCATTGGATACAACTATATATTTCAAATTACTTGTGCTACACAGACCCATTTATATCCCGTACGCCAATGCACCAACATTAACACACGACACACAACACATAACACAAAATCCACACATGGGTGGGGAACACCGCCACAGGTACAAAAATATTTTGTTTGGTGTTTGGCCCTCAGAACCCAGCACTAAAATGCCTGTGGTTTCCACTGTAAACAAAACATTAAATAGTATAGCAGCAGAAAGATTAGCACTGTCATGCATTTACTTAATAAATTAACACTGTAACAGTTGAAGTTCAGCAGAGAATTTTAGGAAAAAGCTAAGATTATGGATGTATTAAATTTGGGTATTTATAATAAAATACAATAAGGATAAGTAAAAAATAAAACCTTGACAAACAGTCTTTACACCACAGAACTGATATTCTAAAACTAAACAACGAAGTGGATTCAGGTATACAGTTATGCCAAGATCAAATACGTTCTTTTAAATAACATCTTTATTGAACATGTCACTTGTTACACCAAGAACTCTTCACAATGAATTAGGCATCTGCAGAGAGGATACAAACCATAAGGCCAACCCAACTCAATAAAAACCTACTTTGATCCTCATAATTGTAACAATAATTTACTGCAAAGTGCTTGCACAGGCCAGCCATAAGCCATAGCCTCAAAACGGCTATCAAAAAAAAAAAATCCTGTTGTCCGTTGACAGCAATACAATAACGTCTTGTCCCTCGTTTTGAACAGATTGATGTTTTTTATTCCTCAATGAATTCCACCTCCAATTACTTCAGGGAAGTTGGGAATGGAAAATCTGCTCTCTCGAATAGCCCAGAGTAATTGCCTTTGTTTATGGATTTTGTTACGGATTCTGTCCCCTGTCGATGAGATGGGATGTAAAACCACGGATGAAAACTAACCTGGGTCTTTTGCACTGTGGTTAAGACACTCGCTTGGGGCTGCAGCCAATTGCTGAGTTTAAAAGGGTGGAAGATTGTAACAGGCAGTGGGATACACTGCAGTTACGAGTTCTGTCCCCAGTCAGTGAAATGAGGTTAAAGGTGCTAAAACCACAAATGCAGAAGAGCCTGAATGTTTCGTCAGTTCGCGCCCAGCCTCTGCCCTGCTACAGAAGAGACTTCTATTAGCCCTGGGCAGCTCAAAGGAGGTGGGTTGATATGAGCAGGCTGCATGGCCTATGGACATTAGAGAAGCAGGGTTTGGGCTTGTGACAGAGAAAGAATGAATCTTGGTGATAAATCTCCCTCCTGACCTGTGAGGGTGCTGTGTAAATGGAGCAGAGTGCCCTGGACTGGATGGACTGACAATTCATTCCAAGGTTTAGGTGGAAGTCGGTCTTCTAGAAAGGGGGCGGAGCTATGGTATACCAAGTCATCGCTCCAGAAGGAAAGCAATGTGGCAACCACGGATTGGAGGCGAAACGGTTGCGCTCATTAACCAAGGCAGCATGACCGACGGTTCCTTTTTGTTATGGTTAAGCGGAACCGAGAAAGTAGTTTGATGAGTTACCGTGAGTGTTTTGTTTGCTATTGTCATGTCTAAAATCTACTTGTTTGTTCTTATTAGATGGCTAACATGATCCGGAGCTGTTGCTAAAAGCCGGCACTAAACCCGGACAACACTTCATAACTGTACACAAATAAATTGTATTTCACCACAAGCACTTTAACAGCCCCTCTGGACTTGTGATCGCGTGTGTCTTTGTGTGTGTTCTACTGTGTTTATTCTTTGGAACTGTGTATTATTATTTTGGAACTGCAACCCATTCTTTAGAGACAGTGCAATACACATCGGATTATAAATAAACATATTGTTTGGATTACGAA
The DNA here is from genome assembly GCF_017654505.1 of Polyodon spathula. NCBI lineage: Eukaryota > Metazoa > Chordata > Actinopteri > Acipenseriformes > Polyodontidae > Polyodon > Polyodon spathula. Next base: position 6,932,837 of record NC_054536.1, on the reverse strand, counting down.
CTTTGTCTGTCTTCTGTTTCATAATCACATCAGCACTACATCTGCGAACTACAAACCACTTTGCCACAGGGCTCCTAAAGGTTATGAGAAAGTTTAGTATTCATGAAACCTTCCTATACTATCCGAGGAAGCCAACTATAGTCTATTAACAGTTTAATGAATACTAAATAACTTATGAGTTAAAAAAAAGGTCTTGTGACTAGGGCTCTGAACATATTACAATATCTGTGCTCCTGTCAGAGGTATACTCCACACCTGTTACCTGTCAAACTGAATGTAAATTATAAATGAGTACCATACTGCTTACTATGCTGCAGGCTGGCATATAGAAGGGCCCAGTAAATCCTAGCGCCGGCATTGTTGGGAGAGGTAACTCCACCCAGAGCATCAGACCAATGAGCTAACTGAACCATAACATGATTGTCCTAGTGTTGACGTGGTTCATTTTGTGAAGGTGCCATATTTGAAACATGTCAAAGCATTATGTAACATGGTGGTTTCAGAAAGTTCCTGTTAAACCGGGTTTCTGTGGCCTGTTTGCAAAGAGAGCCTTACACTGTGCATTTCCATCTCCACTGCGCTTCAGTGGTATCATAATAAACAGGTCTTTAAAAATTGCCATTCGTATGCTGATAACAAACCAAATAGAACAGGTGCTTCAATCTGTACCTGCCAAGTGTGGTTTGAACCTTCAAAAGTAGAACAGAATATACAGCACTGAAAAGACCATTTTAGACCTTTTCAATCTTTTTTTGTGAACCGTTTTTCTTCACTTTGAACTGAATTCAAACAGATGCTTTTTTATGTATAGATGCTGATAATGGAAATGGTTTGTTTGCCACCAAGGTGTCCCTAGTGATGGTCCAGTCCAGTCCGTGCCAAGATTAGAAACATTATTCAGAGGTGATGTAGCTGAATGCCTTTATGCACAATGCTAGCTGCAGCAAAATGTGATTTATACACAGTAGTATATGTAGCCTGAATGTGCTGTTATGACAGATAAGCAGTGTGGTCTAGATCTGCAGTGGTTAGAATCAAGTCTTGGCCTTAGGCAAGCCATTAGCTGTCATGTTGCTTTGTGCTCTTGTGTATAAAATAAAGAAAAAAAGAACAGGAACTTAATAAAGTCAGTGAAAAATGTTTCCATTACCACTTTTAACTTATTAAGTCTTTTTCAATGTCTTTTTTTAAGAACTCGAGCGAGCACTTGCCACAGACTACATTGCGTGACCTGCCCACAGTTCACTATTACCACGGCCATAAAAAGCATAGCCACTAACAGGCAAGTTCTGCTGAAAAACCTCCTACTGTGTTTACGTTATGTGTCGGTCAAGCTCCTGCTAATCTGACCGAAGAAGACCGAAAAAAGAAAACAGAAGCCATCGAAATAAAAGTTGCAGTCGAAACTTGTGTCACTGAATTCATCAAGATCCTTTTAGTATTTTTGAATTTAACACTGTCGAGTGTTTGAGAGTTATGCCGAGGGCTAGCAGGAGATGATTGTGCTGTAGAATCAAAAGAAAAAATAATACAATATGTATTACTATCAAAATACATTTCCGTTCTGTTTCTAAAAATCTACAAACCATATGCTGATATGATTAAAATTACTTTTGAAATACTGTACTGCCCTTGCTAATTATAATTATTTTACAACTTGAATTGAAGACACTAAGCTCCTATTCACATGGGTTTAACAAATTCATTAAAGTCTGTTTTGATGAAAGAAATAAAGTTGGATTTAAAAAAAAAAGTCTAAACTGTTTGCTTGTTTGTTTGTCTGTTTTAAAAAGGTAAACTAAATGTAACCAGTGTAAAAAGGTATTCATTTTGTTCAAGTAATTTATTGAGTTAAACGTACTGTACTTTAAATAACACAAATTAATTATCCCATTCCAAAAATTTGTTTAATTCTAATTCTAATTCTATTTTAATTCTAATTCTAAACATGCTGTTTTTTTTTTTTTTTTTTACAGACAATCAAAAATTATGTTTCAGAAGATTAATGTTATAATACGAAAGTGTTGCTGTCAAACCCAGTCTGTTGCAAAGATGGCCTCATTTAGTCTGTGAGAATCTTTAATTGTTATGAAAAGGAAGAGATTACAATTTTTTTTTGCAACTTCCTTTCATTACATATGTTAACTTTCTGGCCACTGTTAACAGCTTGCATGGTGTCATTTTTTTTTTACCAAAAGAGTGGAAAGTGGTGGTGGTGGTGGTGGGGCTGCTACAACACAACATGATCTGCATTATATCATTAACTGTATCTTTGTTAAAAGGTAGTTGATTCAATAAGCTCTTTATAGCTATACTGTACTTACTTTTAACTTCTTCATCATAGTATGGGATTGTGTTAATTTTGGAGACGAGAATGTTATTTTGTAAGGTATGTCCTAATTTTGTCCTATAATTTACTAGCGCTGTTTGAAAATCCCATGTCTGTTTTTGATGCCAATAGGACATACCTCACTTGATATTTTCCACCAGCTGAGCCCTCCTGCTGTGCAATAAAACAATATAAGTTCACCTCCATGGACTCCGTGGATTGTGAATCAATATGCATCTATACAGCTCTGTCACTTGTCATCTGCCTTCAGGCTTGACTGAGTCTGAGACAGAAAAAGAAAGCCATGCTTGTGTAACAGGCAGTGCTGTGTGATGCATAGCTGCTACGGATTATGTCGGTGAGATAAGAACATGGGGCTAAAAGCTCTGAAACCACGAAGCGCATTTGCATAGTGCTGAAGACGCTCGCTAGGGGGCTCCCAACCTTCACCCTGTTACACTTGTGACACGCTGGGAGTTTTGGGTGGTCACTTTGATTACCCTGAGGTCAGCAACATTGCCTTCCTGAGGGCTTTATAAGACTTCTGCATTTTTTGTGGTCTGCTCTACATAAAGAAGTGGTCTCACTTAACTTTCTGATGAAAGTCATGTCATATTACGTCATAAAACCACCAATATCTTTAAAAAGCAACTTTAATTACCATCTCTCAAAGAGCCTAAGGATTATGTTTTTATTGCTTGACATGTCTTGTATTTTAAGGCCAGTCAGCCCTACGTTGAAGCTGATCGGTAACAGATGTGATAAGGGCTGTGTGTGGGAAGGATAGGCTGTGTGGAAAGGATAGGCTGTGTGGAAAAGATAGGGTGTGTAGAAAGGATTGGCACCGTGGAAAGGATAGGGTGTGTGGAAAGGGTAGGGTGTGTAGAAAGGATAGGATGTGTAGAAAGGATAGGGTTTGTAGAAAGGATAGGGTTTGTAGAAAGGATAGGGTGTGTGGAAAGGATAGGGTTTGTAGAAAGGATAGGGTGTGTGGAAAGGATAGGGTTTGTAGAAAGGATAGGGTGTGTGGAAAGGATAGGGTTTGTAGACTGGACAGGGTTTGTAGAAAGGATAGGGTTTGTAGAAAGGATAGGGTGTGTGGAAAGGATAGGGTGTGTGGAAAGGATAGGGTGTGTAGAAAGGATAGGGTTTGTAGAAAGGATAGGGTGTGTGGAAAGGATAGGGTTTGTAGAAAGGATAGGGTTTGTAGAAAGGATAGGGTGTGTAGAAAGGATAGGGTTTGTAGAAAGGATAGGGTGTGTGGAAAGGATAGGGTTTGTAGAAAGGATAGGGTGTGTAGAAAGGATAGGGTGTGTGGAAAGGATAGGGTTTGTAGAATGGACAGGGTTTGTAGAAAGGATAGGGTTTGTAGAAAGGATAGGGTGTGTAGAAAGGATAGGGTGTGTGGAAAGGATAGGGTTTGTAGAATGGACAGGGTTTGTAGAAAGGATAGGGTTTGTAGAAAGGATAGGGTTTGTAGAAAGGATAGGGTTTGTAGAAAGGATAGGGTGTGTAGAAAGGATAGGCTGTGTGGAAAGGATAGGGTTTGTAGAAAGGATAGGGTTTGTAGAAAGGATAGGGTGTGTGGAAAGGATAGGGTTTTTAGAAAGGATAGGGTTTGTAGAAAGGATAGGGTGTGTAGAAAGGATAGGGTATTTAAGTAGTTCACTATGGTTTTTAAAAAATCACTCCTTAGGTTGTTTAGTTTTCCACACTTTATTTTCACTTTTAATCAGTTATTTTGCCACATCACTGTAGGATATAAAGCTACAAGATCAAACTCTGGCTCCCAGTTCATACCAGTTCTGCGGATGAATAGAGCGTTATCTCAAATATCTTAATTGGAAACACACACTGTTAAAAAAATTAAGGAAAATGCAGGAGTGCAACCTTGTTTTTTTTGCTGATAATTTTGTAAATGCACAATATTTTTTTGTTTGTTTGTTTTTTGATAGTGTTGGTTTTCATGTGCATGTCTTCCTGCTCTTAAACATTGAGATACATGGTTTTACTGGCTTCTTGATTCCACAATTTCCAAGGAAAATGTTGGTTATATTTGTAACTAAGAAGTACACATAAGATATACATTTATATTTAGGTCATAAATGTTAACCATTTCAGGTACAAGGGACATATGTGTCCCACAAATACAATGATGCAAACCTTATTTTCTGATAGTATCATGGTATTTTAAGATCATTATTCACTACTTGACTGGGGTATCATGGTTTTTGAGATCATTATTAACTGCTTGATTGGAGTATCATGGTATTTTGAAATCATTATTAACTGCTTGATTGGAGTATCATGGTATTTTAAGATCATTATTCACTGCTTGATTGGAGTATCATGGTATTTTAAGATCATTATTCACTGCTTGATTGGAGTATCTTCGTGTTTTACAGAGTCAGGCATGGTAAATTAACATATTTGTGGCAAATTATGGTTCAAAAACTAGAAAATACTAGAACAAAAACTAGTAAATATGATAAAGCACACTAAAGCCTGCTGTTTTTTGCAGTGGCTAGCAAACATGACAGTGCCATGCTGTGTGTAACGGGCAGTGTTGTGTGATGCACTGTTGTTACACATTGTTTCCCCTGTGGGTGAGATGAGATGAGGTTAAAGGCTCTAAAACCCAGGACGCAGACGAGCCCGGCTCCCCTGCATTGTGGTTAAGGTGCTCACTGAGGTGTGCGTGTCGCCAGTTCATGCCCAGCCTGCATCCTGTTACATCTGTACTGCTGGTTTAACAGATGCTTATGCTGGTTCTAAAAAAAAAAAGAAAAATAAGCTCTCTTTAGCCTACCGTAAAGTCACTATAAATCTAAGCTCATTGCATTGAACCTGTTGGATGCTTGGATTTTAAATACCATATGGGTGCAGGTGCACAAGACACTGCACTAAACAGGCAATGTTGATATTTGCAACTGGGTTGCCATAAGAACAGCTAACAGATTTAGGGTCAAGTCTTTTTAGAGACTAGTGATAAAGAAAATTAAATAAATATTAATAATAATATAGTCACTTTTTGTGTAAATTATTAATGTTTTTTAAACTCAACTGAAGTGCAGTGCCTTGGGATGGCGCCTGCGCCCCTCATCCAGCCCAGCAAAACTGCCCCTTTAAGAGTTAGCTCACGTTGTCTGGAAGCGAGATCTCTGTGGGAGAGGGAGGATAGCAAAGAAGTTTGAGAGAGGGTTTGAGTTCGTGAATGACAGGCAAAGAAACAGGCAGCTTTCACTTTAAATAAATTAACTGTAGGTTCTGCTCTTATACGTCACACACACTAAATGCATGCTTCTTGTTAGAAGGGCTGCAGGAAACCGACCAAACGCAGTGTCAAAGGAGTCTGAAAAGGCACATTGCACATACATACAAATGTCTTTGTTCAGAGAGAATTGGGTCTTCTGACTGGGCGGCAGTTTAGCGTCTTAATTGTTACATTTTAAACTCTCGTAGGCTGCATTATATTTTTCAAGCAACACATCGCGGCTTTGCATGAGTATATGCCAGTGTCCAGATTTTTTTCAGTGTATTTTTCAGACGTTTTGTCTGCTATTTTCTGAGGTAAGCACTTTATGTTAAAGGTAAGTTATTTTGCATGCTATTTTTTATGATGCATAGGAAAAGTAATGATAATAATAATCAATATATTTTATTTATTTATTTTTGGCTTCTTACATTGTAATTCTAAAAGTTGCTGTAAAGTATAAATGCATGTTTGTCATTTTGTTACTTGGTTTCTGCCATTGAAAAGTGATCTTGAACAAGTTTTAAGCACTATGATATCTCTTAATTAATCCAGCTGTCATTGACGATTGGCGCCGGGTGGTTCCATTTGGCCATTAAGGTGATGCGTTGTGTAATTATGTTGCATTTTGAAAATGTTCGTATGTGCATAGCTCAGCTGTATATCTTAGAGTGGAAATTACTGTGCACTTAACTAACCAAATGTGGCTGTGTGAAAAGTGTTTCACTGAGGCTGCCAGTGTATCAGGTGCGCCGTAGCAGTGTGCTTCTATTGCCTGCTGAAACCTTTACAATTCACCGGGTGTGTCAGGCATCGGGCCCCGCCCACGTATGAAGGTAACGGAGAATATATTCCCGGCTCACCATCTCGACATCACCACCGCTACGGTGAACACCGTTTCCGAATCTGCATTGTATGTTGTGAAATATGTGAGAACTACATGTAAGAATGGCGTAGACTGCGTTTGGCTACATAGTTACTCTATTTCATTGTAACTTAATCCGCCAGCAACCATCACAAGGCAGTAGGAATAGGGTATGCTTCGTTCACGTACAGCCACTTGCTGTATTTTGACAGCAAAAAATGAATTAAATAGCAGCATGTAGTAATGCGTGCATAGCATCTAATAATTGGGGGCTCATGAACAAAGATAGCATGTCAGAGTGGCCTTTAGCAGTGTTGCTATGGGGAGATAAAAACAACAACAGAAGTGCCTATCTGGTGTGAACCACCATCTGTCAAGAGGTGTAGTGTGTCTGGGTGACACTGCTGTTTTTAATGCTCTGGTGACAATGACGCCCATGTGCAGCAGTTGATGCAATGCACATTATAGCTGTGTTGTGTACAGAGTGCTTTATGACACGTTTTTAGCCTCCACCTGTCAAGTTATATTTCACTACAAAAAAATCCACACTCCCTATCCCTAGAGCTGTGCCCAAAAGTTTTGCATCACCTAGAATTTTAACATTGGGACATAATAATAATTAAAAAAAAAAAAAAAAAAAAAAAAACTATATGAGCATTATTTAGATCCTTTTATTTAACAAAACTACAAAAGGATATTGCAAAAGTCTACCGGAAGCCATAATAGTAGTACAGTATTTCATGTTAGATTTCAAAATGTCAAATGTTTTCAATTTGCTGGCTTTTTGTCAAGTATATGGAAAACTACAAAGCGGTATGGAATTCCATATGTTAACGTAACATTATTCAGCAGGTTTAATTCGACTTTATGAAGCAAAATGTGTTCATTCTATAGGATGATGCAAAACCTTTGGTCATAGCTGTAGGATGTGAGCTATACATTCTTAAGTAGTCTGTAAAAGGGAAAACCAGTAAGAGTGTTGAAGTCTGACATAGCAATACAGATTTGTATTCATTTTATGAAATATATATATAAATATATATTATATGAGAGAGAGAGAGTACCATTTAAGAGCATTCTACTTTTATTAGAGTTGAATAATATAAAAATATATGTATTTTGCATGTTAGTATCTTGAGTGTTCTACATGTATCTGTTGTTTTTTAATAGCATTATAAGTGTAGTGTGCAATCTGGGAAGCACTGGCGCGCGTCCTGTAGTTCCAGGACAGCCGCACACACCCCAGACACATGTCTTTGCTCTCTTGCCGCTCCTCAGTGCAGTGCAGCTGTGCTGGGGCCAGGGAAAGAATCTAGGGAATCCCTCGTGAATCACTGCCTCCACTATATAGTAATCATTATTCGCACAAATAAGACCAGAGCAGAAGAACGAAACTGCATGTGAATGCTTTAGTCCCTTTTATTTATCATTGCCTACGTTCTGCTCGCTATGATTTACGTTTTATAAAGAATGAAGAGCCTCCTGCATTGCAACATGATTTCTCTTAAAGAGCTGTACTTGCATATATTATGATCCTACTTGGCACACTACAGATTGTGTTTCTATGAATGCTTGGGCTTTCATTTGTAAACTTTTGTTTAATTATTTTATTTAGTAACGGGGGGAGCTCAAATTTCAGGTGAAATGAGTTTTGTATTTTTATGCTCTTTTTGTAATTGCTTCTGCTGTAAAAAAAAGAATAATATTTAAAAAGCAAGCGATTTCACTTAATATTTTGTTCATACAAAGGGAGCTGCACAGTAGCAGAGTATTAAGTAAAGTAACACCAGGAAGGTGTTGTAACACAAAGCCACTTTGTTGCTTGAAACTTGGTTTCAGGAGACTGGGTTTCATCTACAGCAAAGTTGCCTCAAACTAGCTTTCCTGGAACCAGGTTTCAAGCCAATGTTTGTGAAAAAAAGGGTCTTTGCATTACCTCAGCTTAATAGTGTTGTTGTGTTTTTTTTTTTTTTTTTTTTTTTTTTTTTTTTTTGCATAAAATCGGCCTTATTTTAACTTTGCCCGTGTCAGTCTGCATTTTGTGGTGTTGAATGCCTCTGTGGACACCAAGGGATATCGCAAGTGACGTCTTTTAGCAGATGAAGGAAACACTGCAGCTCACAACTCGTGGTTGGGAAACAAAGAAGGCAAGTGCAGAAATAATATTTGCTTTTGATGTGTCTGCTTGAGCAGCTACTGGTGTCATGTGAACCAAGGGCTTCATAGTGTAAATGGCCTTACTAGAGGGTATGTTTAAAAGGCCTGACTGCTATGTGGCACGCATGAGACAACAGTGCAACACTTTCAATCTGTATTTAAGTTATCTAGCCTGTAATTATAATAACCAGGTTGCATAAACTATACATTGCATGAAGTATGGAGAAAAAATACATCTGCGACAATTTGATATTCTAAAATGGAAAATGGCTTGCTGCATGCACAGAATACAAAGTAGAAGTTTAGGCTCCTGTACTTTAGGTCTATAGTCCTAAAACTGTAATATGCTTCCATCTTGATAGTTTAGTTTTCATTTGTAAATACTGCATGTGCACAATACTTTACAGTCCTTGCCAATAGGATGAACAAGGATGGCCCTTGATCAATAGATTGGTGCATTTTATTATTTTATTTGACCGGCCATTATTTGTAACACAGCTGTTAAACCAGGTGTTGCATGAAAATGATAAAACAAACCAAAAAAGTGTTCAATTCAATTCAGGCTTTATTATAGCTTAATTAACCACACCTAGCTATGGCCTCGGACAATTGTCTAATTAAGCTGAGATGTAACTAATTAAATTCAAAGTTGCTGTGTAATGCTGTTATCTTCTATCCTGATTAAGCTGCTGCTGCTGCTATTATTATTATTAATAGGGAAGGCTATTGTTCTTTTAATATTATTTTTTTTCTTCCTAAAACTTTAAACTGCTGCTGCTTTGAAGCTCTGTGACTGATCAGGTTCTGACGTGGCAGGTAACAAGCTGGATACATTGGATGTCCGATGCTGAAATAGATTTGCTGCTGTGTCCTTGTAATTGGCGCTCTCCTTGGGAACCGGTGAAGCGATTGATCTGAAACTTGGCATATATCATCAGCATCCAAACCTGCATCAAGTTTACGAAGCAGAAGTTGCTGTGATAAATTTTAATGTCAAATTGGCTGCCACAAATCTTATCAAAACGCACCCCTAACAACAAACTGCTGCTGTTTGAAAACAGTTTGTCCAACAAACTCCAAACTTGGTAGTTATCATCCCAGTAACAAAGGGATACAAATATGTGAAAATGGTGAGGTTTCATAAAACAAGATGGCCGTCACTTATACGTTTACATTTGAAATTTAAACCTGCCTCAGTTGACAAACAATTTACTTGACTAACTCCAAACTTCACAAGCACCATCCTTGACACTGTAGCAATTCAACTGACTCTTTAAAAAAATGGTGTTGACCGGAAACGAAAATGGCTGTTTGAAGCATTTTTTTTTTTTTTTTTTTTTTTTTTTTTTTTAACTAAACCCGCTTCTTCCAGTAATTCCAGTAAATGTTTGGTACTGGTACTGGGGCTTGGAAGCAGTAAAACTGCCTGGCAGTTCTAGTTATTATTATTATTATTATTATTATGATTTAGCAGATGCTTTTTATCCAAAGCAACTTAGAGACTTGGGTGTGAACTGTGCATCACAACTGCAACAGGACCTCTGTTTTACATCTCCTCCAAAAGACGGAGCACAAGGAGGTTAAGTGACTTGCTCAGGGTCACACACAGTGAGTCAGTGGCTGAGCTGGGATTGAACCTGGAACTTCCTGGTAGCAATCCCCTTTCTTTAATCACTGGGCCACAAAACCTCGAGCTATAATCCTAATCTTTATTTATTATTACTCTGTCAAAACTAATGTCTGTAGGACTAAATGAGAAGCCCTGGAGTTGCACTAAAACCCATGACTTGCTATACAGTATTGTAGCTGTGTTGGTTTAGTGTTTGTTTTTATTGTTTAGTAAAATGTATAGGGAAGTGAACTAGTGAAGGGACCTTGTACAGCACAGGATAGACATCTTACATTTACAGTCAACTGAATTTGTGAATTATAGAATTTCAGAAAAGAGAGGGCCTGTATTTCGTGATAAGGGTTTAGTAAAGGGGTTAATTGATCACCCTTGAGAGAACACTAGCAGGATTAATATACATAAGGACGATGGTATTAAGATTCTGCGCTATGTAGGTCAGTGTCATACTCTGTAAATATTGTTAACACATGTTGTGTTCAGTATTACAGGGATCTATAGTAAATACGACTACCATTGCATAGCATTTTGATCCATTCCTGGTTTTACTATGTTTAATAATACGTCATTTCCATAGACAGGCTACTCGAATTGGCCTGAATTCTCCCAGAACTCGAGTTGATGGAGTTTGTGAAAGGTGGAGTTTCCATGGTTTTCCGAATGATCAAGTGAGTTGGACAGGAAGTACTACCGATTTTTCCCAGAAATGCTTGCAAGTTAGACGTGAATTCGCTGTAGATGGTGTTATAGTCAAATTGTAAGCAATTTAAATGATAAATCCTTCTATTAATAATAATGATAATCTTTATCTAGCACCTTTCACAGTGGACCACCATCACAAAGTGCTTTACAAGATAAGAGACTAGTGTGTGTGAACTGTGCATCAGCTGCAGAGTCATTTACAACAACGTCTCGCCCGAAAGACGGAGCACAAGGAGGTTAAGTGACCTGCTCAGTCTCACACAGTGAGTCAGTGGGATTTGAACCAGGGACCTCCTGGTTACAAGCATGTGTCTATAACCACTGGACCACACAGCCTTCTTTTACGCAGTACATATACATAGCTGTATATCACTACATATTCATCTATATATAAAGAAAAAGCTGCTGACAAAGAAAAGCCTTACACCTCTATAAATGTTTTCAAATCTTTTTATTCTGTAAAAATGATGTATAATGGGACATTTTGGAGGAGAATTTATTTTGACTTTATTAGCAGTTTTGATTGGATCGCCAATAATACTTCCACCAATCGGATGGGTGCATGCAGTACTCATAGCGATCCCGCCTTCTGTCAGTCTGCTATGCAGAACAGTTGGATAAGGGAAATATATGGAGAGACATTTGTGCCAAAACTATCCAACCATTAATTTGTCAATGTGTTTGTCAGTTTGTGAATTGGTCAATTTTTCAATTGATACAGTAATTCATAAACTTATTTGTTAATTCATTTAATAATTATTTAACTTGTCAATTAATCAATATGAAAGGCTGTATGGACCTGCAAATTTCCAATAAACCAGATGAACTTCCCAACAAACAGACAAACTGCCACCTGTCAATCTGTGCTAAAAACACTGCAACCTTTCTAGCCAGTGGGAGCACACACTAATATTTTAATCAATGAAAATCCAGCCTCACTCAGAACTGCTTCAGCCAATAATATTTGAAGGGCATTTCAAAAGATATTCTATTTAACAAGATACTCGACTCCGCTGATTTTCAATGGAGACTTCCGTCTCGCTGCGCGCAAAGCATTGTGGTATATAGATAGTTAGGCAAAAAAAAAAAATTATATAGAGAGTCATTGGAGGCGTAAGAAATGTTGCTGGTTTTTGCCATTTTAAAAACATGCATAAAACTTTAAGTAGATTTCACATTTGCCCAAGGTCTTTTGACGAAAACTGCAACATTAGCAAATTATGACTGTACGTAGTTATTATGACAAATGCTATTTTCTGCCAATTTGCTTGAGAACATAAAAAGTAGATTGTGCACTTACATCAAAGAATTAAAAAATGTGATGCGCTCAGAAATCCAGGTGCACTGTATACTGTGTCTGCTACTGCAGTAGGACTGTTCTCTTTTAATTTAAGCATTTGCGTTTTTTTTTTTTTTTTTTTTTAATTAACAAGCCAAAATTAAGTCTGTAACAAGATGCTTGATTGTTATTGTCGGTACATTGTAGATACTGTATTACTGAATACACCCATTGTGCAGGTATTGCAAAGTCCAAAAGAACATGTTGCAATAAATTAGTTCTGCACTGTATAAAACCTGAGCGCTTTTTTTTTTTTTTTTTTTTTTTTTTTTTTTTTTTAACCAGTGCTTGCTAGTCTTAACAAGTTTTAAGTGATTTCAAAGCAAATGTAAAGCATTTTTTTTTTCTGGCTTTATAGTGTTAAAGTTTTCACACGTGACAATACTAATTATTGCATGATACTTTGATATTTCCACTGTGTTATCTTGTGAACCATAGTTAGGTGTTTTTGTTTTTTTTGTTTTTTAACTTAGAGAAAAATAATCTGTTATCGTAAAAGTTTACCGGTACCTTAAAACTAAGAGCCATATGAGAATGATAAATACTGTTACTAATTAGAAGGTCTTCTTAGTTCTCCAGGTTGCTACATTGACACTGTAGCTGCTATAACTCGTTAGTGTAAATGAGATACTGTTTTAGCAGACAGATTTCATTAAGTAAACATTTATTTGAATGTTTTTGAAATAAAAAATATAAATGCAAAACTGCATTGTAATTTTCTTTGTGAACATGCTTAGTGAGAAACTGCAATTCAAAAAAATGTAAAAATCCCCAAAGGTAGCAAATCAAGTGTAAAAGGGCTACTGTAATGGCACCCTTCCGCACTATAACGAGGCAGGTTATAATGGGTGATAATACTGTGTGTGTCTATATAATATATATAATGTAAAAATACAGACCTCGATCTCTTGGTGAAATATAATTCTACACTTTTTTGCTTTCTTTTTGGGAACACTATACCATATAAAGGTGTCCTTTTATTAAACTGAGGTAAAATGTTTTTTATATTCATGATGGTGACATCCAGGAGAGTGTCCATTGAAGCTGTGGTTGTGCCAGGGATATCTGGCAAAACAACTCAACCACACCCTAGCAAACACGTAAAAGCGCATTCTGTATGTGTTACAATACTAATTCAGGTGTATGATAAATACATAATATTGGCTCCATTCTAGGTTCCTTGCTGTTTTCATTATATGTGCTACCGTTAGGTGACATTATCTGCAGACACAGAGTGAACTTCCATTGCTATGCTGATGATACCCAGCTATGTTTGTCCCTAAAGCCAGGAATTTCTTTTGCCTGAGTGTTATTAGCTACTTGCCTTACAGACATCAAGCATTGGATGTCACATAATTTTCTAATGTTGAATTCAGATAAAACAGAGGTTATGCTAGTGGGATCACAAAACTAACTAAAAGGAAATGTGGGACTACATGAGCTCGACCCTTTCAGTCTCTCATCAAAACTTAAACTAGACATGAAGAGTTTGGGGGTCATCTTTGATCTTGATCTATCAGTTGAGACGCATATTGAGGAAGGTACTAAAGTATCTTTTTACCATTTGAGAAATATAGCCGAAACCAATTTCTGTATCTGATGCCGAGAGACTAATGCATGCCTTTGTTTCATCTAGAATTGATTGTTGTAATGCACTTTTTTTCTGGTGTCCGTGTGGTATCCTGCTTGCAGCTTGTTCAGAATACCGCTGATAGAATTCTGACTAAAATCAGGAAAAATGACCATATTACCCCTGTTTTACATTGGCGTCCTGTGCAGTATAGAAATGATTTAATTTAATTGATTTTGCTGTTAACTTACAAGGCCCTGAATGGATTAGCACCTAGTTATTCGCAAGGGTTACTGACCCTGTATCTTCCAAACCGCACTCTGAGATTCCAGGATGCGGGGCTGCTGGGTATTCCTAGGGTAAACAAAAGCAACAGGGAAGGTAGGGCTTTTTTTTGTAGAGCTCCTAAATTATGGAATGCTCTGCCTTTGTTTGTCAGAGAAGCTGGTACCATTACAGTTTTCATGTCAAGACTAAAAACACACTTACAGTGCCTTTAGTAAGTACTCACCCCCCTTGGACGTTTTCAGTTTGTTGTGTGTTCAGGTTGTAACACAACAAACTGTAATAACGTCCGGGGGGGTGGGGGGATGGAGGTGAATACTTCCTATAGGCACTGTATAAAATGGCTTTCTTATCTTAGTGGGTTTTTATTTAACTTTAAAATTGCTGCTTTTGTGTTGTGTATACTGTTATTTAAATGGTCTGACTGTGGCAGTTGTATGTGTGACATGCTATACAAATGTATTGTGGTTTGTTCTTTTTTTCTGCTATGTACTGTACAGTGCGTTGAGATACTTTTGTATAAAAAGCGCTATATAAATGCAATATATATATATTTTGATATCGTTATCTGCGTATGTTTGGACGTGTGGAATGAAACTGAACGTTCACAATGATTTTCGGCAGCACTCTTTAAGGGAGTCGACACTTGCCTTCTATCTGGCACGGCAGTTTGCATCCAAGTCAATTCTCCCATCTGCAACAACTGATGCTGTTTTTCTGTTCTGAAATTGCTGTTCTGGCATAACATCAATTCAGCAACCTTTTAACATACAGATTTAAAAAACAAAGGTTCATAGGACATTCAATCTAGCTTCAAAGTGCTTGAGTAATTTCAAATCCTTTTGAAGCTGATAAGCAAAGGGCATTTGAGTCTGGATTAAAATCATCAGGAACATGTGTTTGTTTTTAGTTCAGAGAGATTCCGTGATTTGTTTCCTGACTTTTACACTACCCACTAGACGAGAGACTGAAGAAATAGAAAATGGTATTTCAGTTTATTTTAACCTGTTAATGCTCAACAAAACCTTGTTTAAGCACAATGTTCTTGGATATGAAAAATAACACAGGTGCAGTCAGCACTTGGATATACGTCAGTCGTGTTTTACCATCCTTGTATTAAGAAACAAATCAATTCCCATTATATATATGTGTGTGTATGTGTGTGTGTGTGTGTGTGTGTGTGTATATATATATATATATATATATATATATATATATATATATATATATATATATATATATATATATATATGTATGTATAATGTATGTAACGAATTAATGCCCCTACCCGTCACGCGCTTTACGACTGTCGCAAGTTTTGTGATATAAAGCCTGTCTCTTCAATGTTACAATTTATTTGATTATCTGTCACAGCCCGCTTTTTTTTCTGCATGTGCAAATCAGTCTGTCTTTATTGTGCAGTTTCACAGTGCTTCCTGCAGTTTCACCTGACAAATGTAGCAAAAACAAAGTAAACGAGACCAGCTACTGTGATGTTAATCATTAAACAGTTTTAGACACTGATTTTATTTTTGTTTTTTTAAACCTGTAAATGTGAGCATTTTCATTTGCAAGTGAACTGTGACGTTATGACCTTACTGAGCACTATATTCTGCAATTTCGAAGATTGACTTTGGATACTGCTAATTATGGAAACTTATTTTTTTTAACCTTTTGCTAAATTGCATTGCGTTTTACGCAGTTCTGCGCATGGGTAACATTTTGCTGTTGGGTCGTTAATTAGGACCTTTACATACTGCTACAATATGTACTGGATTTATTAAAAGTATGTACTGTATTGCAATCCATCTGTCATCTCTTTTGGCAAGTAATATTGTATATTTGTAATATAGTACTCTACCAATAAAACCAACTACAGTACATGTAAATGGAAGCCTACTTATCTTTTCAGCTGTGTATTTTCGACATTGTATCTTTTTTTGTGTTCCCTGAAAAAGACAAGGGTTGGAACGGGTCAAAATTAAATAGTCAGATATGCGTGGCGCTCTTAACCTTCACTGAAGTTAAAATTGTATAGGGTCGGATATGTGAGCTTTGACTGCACTACCTTTTATAAAGGACTGTTTACCGCAGTACGCGTAATTGACATTAATACTGGTCACAGTGTTAACCAATTGCCATCTGTTAATAATAAGTGTTGCTCAGAGAGTAGTATATCAAAGTTGATAACAAAGTATATTGTGATCTGAACACGAAAGGTCAGTTTTATCGATTGTAAGAATGCAGTTGTGGTCTACTGTATAAGCAATAGTGATCGAGGTCCAGTGCATCTATTTACCGGCTGAGAGTTGAAGGCATGTGGCTCCAATCGCACTCTCCTGGAAATTCCCTGGACCGAGGTCCTCTTTGTTATTGTTAAAGTGAAGTGCTGCACACAAGGCTAACTGCAAAAAGCATCTGTTATAGCAAGACCTTGCTTTACAACATAGATGTTACTGAGCAGAAAGTACTAGACTGATGGTTTCAGTTAATGCAGCTGAATCATACACTGCATTGTGCAATTGCTGGCACTTTTTGTGTAAACCATACCGTGCAACAATGGGGAAAACCATCCAAGTAGATTCTTCAAGTCCATCTTGAAGCACTTATAGTGTTATTGGGTGAGGACCATTCTTTATTATTTTATAGTGTTTGTAATATTTGTTCTGCGTCGTTAAAAATCAGGGATTGGAAGTTGCTGAAGAAGGCAGCAGAAGAGTGGTAGTGAGGATTTGTTTTAACTGGACAGATGTTGTACTAGACAAGTATTCATGTAAAGGGGCGATGCATTATGATGTGCTCGCACACCTTGCAGGGAGGTTTCAGGTATTGTGCTGTACTACCATAATCTTTTTTACAGTATCTACATCACTTGTGAACTGCTTATTAACATCAGATGTCTTTAATAGTATGCAGCTGTGGTGCATGTAGTAAAGCTACATCTGACACTTGCTGTCATTGTGCTGTCTATAAACATGTGGCACTTTTGGAAAATGATAAACTGCTCTGCGCTACCCAGCTGTCAGGCAGCACCTTGGCCAAGAGTCTGCCATCTCCTTGCACAAGGCAAGAATGCATCCATTCTGTAGATTTGGTAAACATGCAAGTAGATCAAAGCTTCAGCAAGGCCCTCATTGGTAGAATACTCCCAAGTTACTCCAAAGTTAGAACTGCAGACTATCTAGAGGTTATTGCAGGAAGGAGAGAACTGAAGTCAAGGAATCTGAGATCTAGCCGTCCGTTAAATAGATGTAGTTTAAGATGACGTTGGCTCTTTGCCATCTGCCTTGAAGCCTGTAGATTGAATGAAGCAGGAAACTGCAGAATTGGAGAACTGGGTTATGAAAAGAAATAGTGAGGTCTTTTGTAACTGCTCTGTTGGTTCTTTCTCACTAAGGAGCTGGTGGGAAACAGTAACATGTTTAATGCTTGATCTGCACAGAAACTTCGTCTTCAAGAAACCGCTTGGAGCGTTTATTTTCGCAATAGGTGATGATAGCACTTCCGTTAAGGCGTCTCAGCTCTACAGATCCACGCTACCCTACAAGGTAATCGGATCTTTTGTTTTTGTTCTAAGTGCAAGTGCATAAGTGCCCATTTCCTCCATACATAAATAATGTTTTTTAAGAGCCTTTTTAAATGGACTGCGTCTAATATGAATCTTGTTTTCTGTTCACGTGTACTTGAATAAGCAAGACATTCTAAGTGGAGGGGGGTGGGATGGTATCTTAATAATGAAAACAGTGGCAGATCTAAGTAATGGAGCTATTTAAGATGTGCAGATTTAATGTAAAAAAGAAAGAAAAAAGAAATCTCCTGGGGATGTTTGCCCAATTGCCATCTGTTGCAGGAATTTATTGATTTAATTAAATATTAGTTGGCCTTAGACTAAGGGTTTGAAAAAAGACATGCTAATGTCATTACAGTAGTCCTTTAATCTGGATTTATAAGGAGCAGGGGTGGAATCGGAGGTCTGACAGCCTGTGTTTTACATGCTGCTGAATGTATTTATGGAGGTCAGTCATAGTGCAGGAAACACTCGTCAAACTGTGTTTTAGGGAGAAGTTCAAATCCGAAGTCTTTTTTATGATTTTGTGCGCAAGATGTGTGATGTGGCTATACTTTTACAAAATATAAAAAGAGTATTTTAATTCAGAATGAAACTCTCATAAGCCTCTTTTAAAAAATAAATAAATAAATAAAGCCAGGGCTGGTCTTTTTGCATCTTTTATTACAGACCCTTTCCCCAAGGACATCACTAAACTTTCCTCTTGCACCATGAAAACCAGAAGTGGTGTCTCAGGTCCTATTTGTACAGTTGTATGTTTAGGTTCTGATTTCCCGCATGCTTTTTCAAATGAGTATATTTGTGGGATTTTGGGTTGGCCGGGATACTTTCTATATCCATAGGATTTTACACAGAGGTTACTATTTCTCAGACAAAGAACTATGGGAAAGTATCCAGCAATACAAGAAAAAGCAAACCCAAGGCATGCACAGTATCTTCTGCTTTTATAAGTGGGCTGGTAATCTGTTAGATTTGACTAAATGAGTGTATTGTCTATGCAATGGAAAGGCCTAAGCATGTGTTGTGTACTTTTAAGAATATTATGGGAGTTTGTGAAATCCCCTTTTCCCTCAGCTGTGCAAATTGGTTCCATCCTTGCAGTGGAGGATGGAGATTTTGCTTTTACAGGAAACCGCATGCATTCTTCTTGTGCAATTCGGCTTTCTTTCCATTTTTTGTTATTCTCATTCGAAAGTCACTGTTTCCATTGCAGAACTGACTCCCATCAACTGTTTTCATATACAGTAAGGTGAATATTATGGTAAAGTAGATTTTAATTGGGTTTAAAAGATTTGGGAGCCAAGACAAATAAAAGGCATCTTATCAGGCCAAGAGAGTGATGCAGCAGAACTGAGTCCAGCTTTATAATGTGCTTTCACTTAGTGGAAGTCCCCACGGTTAAATACCTCTGCAGATGAAGAATTAAAGTGTGCTCATTTTGAGAAAGCGCAGCTTAAGTTTGGAAGCAGCACAATATAATAAACACATTCTGCTAAAAACAGGTTGTTTTAAAAATGTGTTCCTGTCTACAAGTATGCTTGCAATACTCTTTTTTTTATAAAAAGAGGCATCCCAAAACTTTACAGGTAAAATATTTTCATTCTGGAAACGGAAATATATATTCAAACGGTGCTGAGTTATTGGAAAGGACTTCACTTTAAAATATCTCCAAGCCAGGAAAGCAAGAAAACTCTTCTGAGACCTGAAGAAGGCAGAAGCCAAACTGTGGATATTTTCTGTTTTCCTATTCCAGAGATAAAGCACTACTAGCAGCTGTGAGATAACTGCATGAGGAGGGAACTCCGAGGAGCAGCTTGTGCAATCTCTCTTGCCATTAACAACAACACTACCCCTTGTGTTCTGGTCAGTTTAGAGGAGGGGTCCACTTTGGCTTGATAGTGTAGATGACTTTGCTTGCCAGACATTGATTTATTAAAAAAATAAAATAAAACAAGTTGACATTTACATGTTTAGAGTATGCTGTGAAATGTGAAAGAACATGAATCTTCATACTGAAGATCTACCACAGAACTACTGTTCAGTTGAACTGTCGCTGTGTTAAGCTGTTAATAATAAAGTTTTTGGTAACCACTTCAAAATTGTGTTTTTGAAGTATGCATTTATTATTAATAAAACACAGAACAGATTATCTTGCTCACTCTTGCAAGGCAATCCAATGCTTCACATCTTGGCAATACTGATCCGAACCCAAATGTAACAATGTTGCTGTGTGACGGCTATCCTCCATCCCCTTTCTGTTTAACACTTTGAGTGAGTGTTTTTTTTTTTTTTTTGTTTGTTTTTTTTAGCCCATGAAAGTTTTTAAAATGAGCAAAACATTAATACAGCTGTTGTCCTAATCAAATGTTTACTCTTTGAGCTTGATTGCCTTTAATTCTGGATACCTGCTCTATCCAGAATTCATTTACTATTACTCTGGTTTGATTAAGAATAAGACAGGGTTAAATGTCATTAAGTGGCCACAGGGGTGCTTAATGATATACAGAATGAATCTAAACAAGAAATGCACAGCAGATAGTAGTAAAAGTTAATTTCTCAGATGGCCTCACCTAATACATTTTATACTTCAGTTACAGTAATTTAGTATGAAGTTGGTGGTGATTTTGGTTAGAAGGGAGAGTTTTGGAGGTTGTCATTGTGAAGGAAACTTCAGACTGAATCGTGAACCTTTACTTAATCCCTGTGAGTGTTAAGCATTGAAGGATTTATTTTCTTTATGCTGTGAAAGAATATCTTTAGCAGATGTGGTTTTAAGAGAACCTTTTTGCTGTTCCGGCCCTGTAAAACTGTCCTTCTAGGCTGGCCAGATTGTAACCTTGCCTCTTAACAGAATCCAGTGTTATTCAACAAACCATGCTGATAATCGCTGCTTTAGTTTTGTTGATTGAGGTTGCTCAATTGTAATAAACAGATGTTGCAATTCTTTGAAGATACCAGCTGGAGGAGTGTGTGTGTGTGTGTGTGTGTATGAATGGGCGAGAACACTAAAAATGAGGAGATTATCCAAGTAATGTTTGAAAAAGTAAAAATGCTGTAACAATCAGTATAGACTAAACGCAGATCATTATAAAAAACAGTATTGTGGATTGGGGGAATTGTTATTATTTAATGAGCCTCTGTTAACAAATGTTAGCTGTAAAGCGGGTGAGATATAATAAAACATGATTTCTTAACAAATAAAAAATAGTTGTCATTAACCTCATTCTCCAGTGCCAAGGCAATTGACAGGATAATTCATTGTCTCCTCCTGTTGATACCGTTACTAATAGTTCTCCTTTTTTAGAAAGCCATTCACATACTGTACAGCATTCAAGATGCCTGAAAAGGGTGCAACTATTGTTGGGCTGCTTAATTTATTGCCCTGCGCCTCACACTCCACTGGGAGATGAGGGGGATTGGACACAACTCTTACACTGCTCATATAGGTCTATTAGATCACATGACCACCTACATTGCAGGCTAGATCTACGTTTATCTACTGTGGATACTCAAAAGTTTTCAGTGGCCCTTCAGTATAGATAGTATTAGACATATTGCATAGTTACAAGTTAAGATGGTTCAAATGTGTACAAACAGTACAACCTATTTTCTTTAATACAATGGGGGGGGGGGGGGGGGGGGGGGGCAGGGCATTTTGCCACATTTGTATTGATGCTGTCACTGCAAAATGTGCTGCCTAACCTCAGTACTTGTCCTCATTTTGCAAATAACAGTTTTAGTGAAATTGAGCCAGGTCCTGTACTGATTTATCATTTTTGACTGAGGCAAGGATAAGGATGCACAGACATTTGGAAGATTTTGTTGCACTCTGTTTCTGTCTGTTAATTTATGATTAAACCGCTTGGTTTCTTTTGCTCCTAATGTTTTGCTTCTCCTACATTCAGGGGGTTGGTGGGGGGGACGGGACGACAATGACCATTTTTCAATTCCTTTTTAAAATCAAATCCCAATTCCACTTTTTTAAAAATGAATTGGAATTGAAAAAAGGGAATTGACCCCAACCAAGGTAATGATGGTATACTGTAGTTAGAATGGATTATACAGGCCTAAAACAGGGGCTTAATTCTGACTTATCTTTTCCATTGAGTTCTTTAATGCGCTGATGTTCTATGAAACACTCCTTTTAGCTATTGGTACTGTGCTGTTTCATTGAAGGCATGGCTACCAAGCAATTTAAGGCATTGTCAAGTAGGCTAAGCAAGAAGTGGTTTATTTATTTTGTTTGGTTTTGAATCATTTGTAACCCTTCTGAAGATCGGATATTTTTCAGCTTGCTCTCCTTTTTTCCTCCCCTGATCTGTAGCTCTGAAACTTAATGGGGAGAGAGTTGGGTTGATCTGCAGGCATTCCCGTTCCCATAGAGCTGCACCTGCCAAGCCGGTGGTTTCAGGTTTCCCTTCATGCCACGGGTCGCTACAAACGAAGGCCTCAGAGAGTCAGTGGTGGTGTTGTCTGGAATAACTGACATCCAACAATATTCTGAATCCGCTGGTGGCTTTCTTGGCCTCGCCCATATGGGATGTTATGATTATTTTAATTCGTAAATGGTAATTTAGTGTACTGAGGTGAAATACAGGGTTATGTAAAGTATTTAAAGGAGAATGTGTTGGAACCCAGTAAATATGATAAAGGAACAAACGGCATGTCTTAGGTGACATGTAAAAATAGCAGCCCCTGCGTTCTCCAGATAGTGACAAATAAATACATTTCCCATTCAGAAAAAAACAATGAACTACTTCTTTTTTGTATATACATTTAAAGGAAACTCCTATAGTAATATTTTGAACGTTTATTTACAGTATTTGCCAGCAGACCCGGCACATGTTGGAGACAGGCAGTTATGAGACCCGGTAGATATTTTGAAGTTTTATGGTATATATCACACAGAAAACTATACATTTTACATGGCTTTTATATATAAAGTTTGACATGTGGAATAAAGATTACCAAATATTAGGCACAGTGTTTTATTTATTTACCTATAAATCAGCTTTTCACAAGTTTTTATATGAGCTCCGATCAACAGAGCATCTGCAGGGTGACTCACAGGAAGCAGAACAGTCTGCCATTAAACAAGCATCTAAATATGTGTTAAACCGTGTTTTAATAGCATGAGGCATTCAATGCACATTGTTTTCCTTTATAAAATTCTTAGCTTTTGTAGTTAAACCACCTTCCTCGTAATTTAAATCCCTGAGCTAGCTTTAAAGTGCACCTGATATTTGAGAACACCACTGCTAGTACAGGTGTTTTATGACGAGGCAGTGTAAACGCACAACAGAAGACAACAGAAATAAGAGATCAGTGCTATAATGCATTAACAGCTGTGTTGATTTTATTTGACTCTGCACAGTCGTTCTCAATCTGTGCAAATCACTCGGTAGTGCTGCATCAATATTTGAGAACACCACTGCTAGTACAGGTGTTTTATGACGAGGCAGTGTAAACGCACAACAGAAGACAACAGAAATAAGAGATCAGTGCTATAATGCATTAACAGCTGTGTTGATTTTATTTGACTCTGCACAGTCGTTCTCAATCTGTGCAAATCACTCGGTAGTGCTGCATCGGGTGCTTTTCTGCAGTTAAAAACAGAATGGTTTTAATAACTGTTCCTAATGGCACACTAGGGGTCAGTATACACTGAGAAACTGACTCGCTGGATTAGACACTCTGTTTCCAAAGTGCCTCAGGGGCTGTTGAAGCAATTGAAGCTGACACAGATTTGAACCAAAAGAAGTGTGGTGTTGTTCTTGGATCTGAATGGATGATGAAAGCGGTCTTTTAGCAGCACGTCATATATGTTGCTTTATTGTTGGTTTCTTGCAGTTGTGTTTTCTAATGGGCCCCCTCATTCATAAGAGGGCTTTCACACTCCTATGCACAGACATTCATAGTTGCTTTTAGGTTCTTCACCCCATCCTTGTTTTCACTGTAATGTAGCCATCCAGCTTCATATTTTTTACAGTGCTGCCCATAACTCTTACTTGTAAACTGTTTTGGGTTTCTCTTGACAACCTTTTTATGACACTTCTTTTTAATAACTTGTTTTTTGTTCATTTTCAGTTCATTGCTTGACTTCTTTATGCCAACTTTAAATGATGCATCTCTCATGGCTAATATACTGAAATCTCTAATGGCACAAAATGATACGCATTGAAAATCTAAAATTCTGTGAATTCCTTTATTACTATACTATTATAACAATTACTGAAGTGTGAAATATATATATATATATATATATATAGTATATATATATATATATATATATATATATATTAGTGCTGGGACAAATATCTGAATATTCAAACAAATATTATATTTTTTTTACGTGTATTCGGATACAAAAATCAGATGTTTGTATTTGCTAGAAATAACAAAAATATTATTTTCCTCACCAGAACGTCTACATAGATGTCAGTGTTTTGCAGTCTGGTTAAACTGGATCTGTTTTTTGTATCTGTATTTTACAATGTCTTTGCCAGAATTCAATCAGACATTTTTAGTTTTAGTCAACAACAGAAAAACGTGTTTGTTGTCCCATTAATAGTTGTTTAGATTTTGTAGGCTCTTTCCGTGGTCATCAGCAGGACTCTCTAACCCCCATTTCAAACTAATGCTCCAGCGGCGTACCAAACTGAATTCAAGCACAAAATATTTACTCTGTCCACATTAAGTACACGAGTAGAGCGACGTCTGAAACAATTAAGTACGGTTTGACGCTCTTTCAATGCTAGTGAGCCTTGCTGTGCTGCTCCAAGTTCCTCTAGTGCGTCTTACTTTCATACGTCATGCCAGCAGCAAACTGTGCTTAATGCTAATGTACACAAATGATATGATAGTGTTATGTGTCCCACAATGCTACACTGATCACCTGTTGCCACCAGAATCAACCATGGCAGCGCCCACAGAGGAGCAGCCACTTCTGCATCTCACACTTGTAATTAAGCATTTCATGAAGACATTTCATGTCTCTGCCATTATGCTAAGAATAGCCATCTTCTAATTCGCTAGCCAGAACACGGAATGCAATGTGATAGATTGGGGTAAATGTTTTCATTGGTACAATTGCACAGTATCGATAACAAACGTAAACGAACACATGCGTTCACACTCGCTTGCTTCTTGGTGTTGTCATTGCTTACTACGCTGCATTGTGGGAGATTGCTTTGGAGTAAGTGCAGCGTGCTTCAGTTCTCCATTATGAATTCAGTTGTTTCTTGGCATATAATGAAGTGGGCTCTAACGCATACTTAATTTCAGTTAAGTTCGGCACACCACTTGAGCATCAGTTTGAAACAGGGGTTAAGGAAAAAGGCTGGACAACTCTGAATTCAATGAACCATGGCTTATTTCCATTTATATTTTGACTTTTAGTATTGTATTGCTAAGCAGCTATCTTAAGGTGAGAAAGGCTTTGCTGTTGGACGAGGTACTCTTCAGTTTGCTGGGTGCTTTTCCTTGTGTTTTAAGAGCACGCAAGCAGTCAACTTCTGCGTGTTTTGAGGATAGGGAGTGTGGCAGGATGGTCACAGTGCACAGGTGCGTGATGATGTCACGGACCAGGAAGAAGCGAGACAATACACAGACTTGGGTTTTTGGTGAAGTTGCGCGCTTGCTTGTGCTCAGCATTTAATAAGTAAATAAACAGAAAATAAAGATTGTAACAAAAAAAAAAAAAAACAGGACGCAACACTTTGTGGTAAAAATGGAGACAAACAAAACGAGTAGACACTAACAAAACAAGGTGGACGAACACCTCACAAAACAAGTACGGTGCTGGTGCTTCCAGCACTCGTAGCAATTGATATTTATATTATAGTTTACTTTACATTTCCCTCTCTATATACTCCCAAACACACAACCATGAGTGAGTGACAACATGCTGCTTTTCTGCAGTTGTATCGAGACTCGATTGCTAATCAATCATTCAGTTGGAGTCTCTGTACAACTGCACGTGAATTTATTTAGTGCAATTCCCCGTGCTCACATATTATTACGTTTTACCTGCAAGTGAAGTGCTGTGCAATCCTCGTGCCTAAATACAAATATACATTTTAAACACTTGTGCTCGTAACCCATATTATATCCCGTGTACCAACTATAATACATCAACATTAACACCATACATACAACACAAAAATATGCACAGGGGCGGGGCATACTGCCACAGGGAGTCTCATCAGGAATTACATTTTAATAAATACAAAAAGGGTAGTCCTGCTTTCTATCACATTACACCATGTCCATCAGCTGACCTGTAACTGCACCAATGTTTTGCTTGGGCCAAGCCACCATTAATATTGTTAAAACAATTTTTTGTTGTCTTTTGTCTCTGGTTCCATTGTTTACTTTTTGGATTGATCTGTTTTTGATACATGTGTTGCTGCTCAAGCCTCACAGTGGAACAAGTGCCAAGAATAATAAGAATAAACCAAAGGAAAATGGGTTTAGCTGAGGTTTTGATGGCCCATTAAAAGTAGTCTGTAATGAAGAGCATGTTGGCAAATATGAAGTAATCTTTGTTTAAAAACTGATCCAACACAAGATATGTTAATTACAAATAGACATGTTACACTGTCATTCTTAATCCAGAAGGGCGAGTCAAACACAGGAAGTGATTTTAAACACATGCAAAATGGGCTACAAGAGCACTGTAGTAGCCGTTGTGTGATGCAAACCTTATATCATGCATGACTGCGAAGCTGTGGGTTGCGTCTCGCGTGTAACACACACACATTGTGTAATACCATATCAAAATCCCCATAGCGTACTCTATGTAAAGTACAGTATACTGCGAAAACAGAACGAACCGCAGCAGTGAAACGGCTATCGGAAGATTAGAAAAAGAATGCAAAACCGTTTCCCAATGTTGGGGTCATGGGCTAAAATTAGTGGTGTTAATACTGGGGATTAGATGCATAATACAGTACAAAGTAATTGACTGGCTAGCCAAATAAAGCTTCTTCCCACTGTAATAAGGCTTTTTACAGTGCTATGTAATGCATTTGCTAGGTCTATAATAACATGACTGAGTATGTTTTTGACAGAATAATAAGTCAGGTTGTGGTTTGGCAAACCAATGTGTGGTTCCCTGTAAGAAAATATCTGCATGTTGTCATCTTGGGCTGTCTGCAAAGTAATGCTTTCTCCACACCTCCGATTTTTATAATTACAGCTGTCATATTCTGACATCTCCCATTATTTATTGCATTAGTGAAAGTTGCAAGGTCTATTGGATTGTAATTGACTATGTAACCTAAACATTACAAAATAAAATAAAAAAAAATGTATGGATTAATGCAAGGCAGCTTTGTTACATCATGTGGAGGGTAAATGAACCCTCTGAGCTGACAGGTTGTGGTTTTACTTACAACATAGGTAAAGACTTGAAGTGAGGCTTATAAGGAATGAATGATGATTGGTCCATCTGTGTCTGCAGCAAGGATGCCTACAGGAACCTTGTGTCTGTGTTTTTGCAGAGGTTTGTTGGACATGAGGCACCAACCAAGTAATAAGGGGGGCTCATAGAAGTTTTGAGGTTGTTAGCTACAGTAGGCAGTAAATATGTTGAGCGTCAGAGCGTTTACTTTGAAAATACAATAATTAAAAACCATCAACTTGGGTTGGTGGAGATGGCTTTGGGATGCATTTAGACTCATTTTGAAAAACTAATTGATTTACATAGCGCTCCTTTTCCTAGAGTTTGTTCAGAAACCAAGACTTGGCATGCATGTCCAGTGGCATCACTGCTGTTATTCACAGAGTAATTCATGATTTGTGGTAAGTCTAAGTAAAAAAGGATCTCTTGGTTGGATTAAGCTGCGCATCATAAGTTCCAGTAAGTTGAATCCTGGTGCAGGGTCCAGGATAGATCATCACTCACTCTGCAAAATATGTTGGGTTATACTGAATATTTGACTGAATACTTCCCTAAGATGAACTGTTGCAACCTCCTGGCTTGTGGACTAATAAAGTATAATGAATTATTGACATGAAATGCAATACAAGGTTTGTTCCTCTTAAGCACTATAATGTAGTACAAAGCACAGTGAAATTAGCACAGTCTTCTATTTTCTGCATTTAAGAGCCCACAGCAGGATGAAAGCATTCACAGCTTCCTGCCAAGTCTAGCAATCCTGTCCATTGTATTTCTGGATGTCTGTATCCTGTTTTCAGCCTCCTTCTGTTTCCTGGTCCATCTTCTTAGTTTGTCAATTTGTGGTTCTAGCTTCATCTTTTGCTTTGACCCCTTTTTACTTTCCTGTGTCGTCGTGTGTTTTTGTTTTTTTTTTTTTTTAATGGTGGTTTTTTGATATTATATATATATTATATTATATATTGTTTTTGTTTTATATTTTTTTTGTTTAATGGTATATAGATGTATATATATATATATTTATTGTGGGGTGCTTCTTTTTCCCCCATATTTACATCAGCATTGTACTGGAATCATAGCTTTGTATTCCTCTTTAAGATGTCTTTGTTTCTGAATACAGTGCCTATAGAATGTCTACTCCCCCTTTCAAAATTTTCACCTTTTGTTGCCTTATAACCTGGAATTAAAATGCAATATATATACACAGTGCCTTGCAAAAGTATTCAGACTCCTGACCAATTCTGTCATATTACTGAATTACAAGTGGTACATTGAAATTTCGTTCTGCTCGATATTTTATTTTAAAACACTTAAACTCAAAATCAATTATTGTAAGGTGACATTGGTTTTATGTTGGGAAATATTTTTAAGAAAAATAAAAAAACTGAAATCTTGCTTGCATAAGTATTCAACCCCTGTGCTGTGGAAGCTCCCAGTTTGCACCTGTGAAAGAAATGGCCCTAACATGGACACAATTACCTTACCATTGGCCTCCACCTGTGAACCATTAAAGTTGCTGTCACATTTTCTGGGTAAAAACCCCACTGTTGAAGGATCATTGGTAAGGCTGTGAATCTGAAGGAAAATGAAGACCAAAGAGCATTGTACAGAAGTTAGAGATAAAGTAATACAAATGCATATATTAGGGAAAGGGTACAAAATAATATCCAAGTGTTTGGCTATCCCAGTGAGCACAGTTGGATCAATAATCAGGAATTGGAAGCTGTATCACACCAGCCAGGCACTGCCAAGAAAAGGCTATCCCTCAAAACTCAATGCTCCAAACAAGGAGACTTGTGAGAGAAGCCACAGAGAGGCCAACAATCACTTTGAAGGAGCTACAGAGTTCAGTGGCTGGGAGTGGAGTAATGGTGCACAAGTCAACCATATCAAAAGCTCTGCATAACACTGGCCTGTATGGAAGGGTGGCAAGAAAGAAGCCTTTACTCAAAAAGTACCATCTGAAAGCATGTCTGGAGTTTGCCAGAAAGCATGAGAGTGACCCAGCTGTGATGTGGGAAAAGGTTTTGTGGTCAGATGAGACCAAGATAGAGCTTTTTGGCCAAACCTCAAAGCGCTATGTGTGGCGAAAACCTTTCAGCATGACAACGACCCAAAGCACACAGCCAGAGCTACACTGGAGTGGCTAAAGAACAAAAAGGTAAGTGTGCTTGAGTGGCCCAGTCAGAGTCCTGACCTAAATCCAATCGAAAATTTGTGGCATGACAGTGTGGAGTATGTTGTGTAGATAAGTGGGGGGGTGGGGGGGGAAATCCTCATTTAAATGCATGAAACTGAGGCACTGACACAACAAAATGTGAAAAAGTTCAAGGGGGTGTAACTTTCTATAGGCACTGTATGTTGGATTTACATGTTTTCCTTTCTAATGATCCTTTTTTGCATTTGCAAATAAAAAACAACCCTAGTGTGGCAAAGTGGTGAGTGCTTACAGAAGCGTGCAGTGCAGAGCGGATACAAAAAACAGACCGACAGCGATTTCCAGGTGCAAGGGTGTTTATTGATGTAATGTCCAGACCCTTATGGCAAACACCTGTAAATAATAATGAAGTGATACAGCGGCGTGTGTCACTCAGTATTTGTAAATCCCACGGGTTTGACTCGCAGCCAGTTTAACACACCAACACTAAACACAAACACAGTTCCTAGTGACAGTGAATAAGTACTGGTGGTGTATTACAGTTCTCTGTGAAATGCAGGTGTGAAAGTGATGTCCGGATTGATGCTGGCGTTTGCTTCAGCTCCGGATCGTACTACTGGCAATCTGCTTAATAAACAGACAAAAGTTAACAAAACACTAACACACTCAGGACAAAACTTACGGTTCACAATACGGCAACACAGACTCCTTTGTAGGTTAAAACACTAACAGTTTAGTAAAGGAACAAATCACTTACACTATGTCCCCTATTTATATCCTCGCTCACGACCCCTAGGTTAACAAGCCCATCCGCTCCTCCAGTCCTCGGATGCGACGTCGTCTCCCGTCCGAGTCATTTGAACTTGGGTGCTGAATTCGGCCTCCTTCCTAAATGACCGACTTTCACCTACCCTAAGGAATAAATTTTGTCATGCAGTTTAGTTAAGGGTACTCTGTTCCTTTTACAAAGTGCCCTCACAGGTCGGGAGGGAGAGCTAACACCAAGAGTCATTCGATCTCTGTCACATTAGTCCAAAAAGGTCAGTCTCTGTCTACCAGAAAACCTCTCTTCTGTGAGTGGTGACTTCTGATAATAGAGGGTGATAACTGAGCAAAGTGACTAACGAGAGGCAAGTCTGCGAGGTGATTGCATCCTGGTTCAGGAGATGCTCTTCAGTTCTACTGTAGTAACGTAAGCTAGATCAGGCTAAGTGTACTCCTAGAACTAAGAGCCATTGAATTGCTCAGTCCAAATAAGCAACATTTAACTTTTACAATACAAAACAAGAAAAACAGAAATGCAGTGCTGTAAAACAAATTTAGGTTGGCTAGTTTGCTTTCAGTTTAGCTTTTTTTTTAAATACTGTGTTTTTTAAAATGTATTTACTTTTTTTATTGTAATTTATTAAATGAATTTAAAAATGTCTAACCAGCAACACACATCCTGTGTTGAGAGTCTAGGACTAACTGGAGCTGAAGAAAACTGCACTCTGAGATTTGTTGTTATAACAGCTGCTTTGATCCTCCTGAGTTTCAAAAGCTATTTCTGGCAGATTAGCTGGTATCAAAGCTCTACTGTTCAGGCCATAAATGGTTGGTCCCATGTGAGGTTGCCACACTGCCTTTGGCCTGGAGTCATCATAGGTTGAAGACAGCTTTTAGTTTGTTCTGACTGGGGCAAAGTTGGAGCAAGGACAACCAAACTGGAGCTTTCTCCAGTGCACAGGGCTTTCCAAGGAAGAGTCTGGAAAACTATCTTTGTTTTCTTGGAGTTGCTTTAGGAACACCTGGAATATAACTCTTCCCCCCCCCCCCCTTGTTTATTTTGCCCAGCAGTGTCTTTGGAAAGCACCGTTCTAAATTTGAACACCCCTGAATCCTCTCGATTGCAGATGTAGCTATCCTGCATTGCTTCTGGGATTGCATGCTGTGGTGTTGGCATCCTGTGTGATGTGTCACTAGCGTCATTTTGGCCTCTTGAAGAGTGACCTTCTCTGAAAAGGCCTGAGTGTGAGAGGAGACGGCCACTAGGGTTAAAAAACGCAACTCTTTTGCCATAACAATAAAAAAAAAATTTCAAAAATTAAGACAAAGGGAAAGCAAGGCTATTCCATTGCCAGTGTCAGATGATCATGACTTTTGAAGCGTCAGGATTGGAAACAAACTCAAAGTAAGTACAAATTATTATTTTTTTAATGGATAATTTCAGTGCCTGCGTGTTGAACACCTTTGCTGTTTATGTGTTGAATTAACTTTTTCAGTATTTTTCCCCACAAGATATTCTGTAGTGGATAGGGTGTTTAGGATATTCACCCAATATCAACACAGCTGTGTAGCGGTAACCCGATAGTACAGCGAAATTTGAAATTATAAATATCTACTGGAGTATATCCTTTTTTGTATCTCCATGTTTAACTATACTATTGAGAGGATTACTAATCGCAATATATAATATATATATAAATATAATTTTTTTTTTAAAGGCACTGAGCCCCTGCAAATTAGTATGGAAAGCATTTGCCTAAGAGCAAATACTGTTGGCACATACTGTACTGAATTTGTTTCCTAAAAGGCTGCAAGCAACTGAATTACATTGTAAATTACAATAAGTAATAAAGCTTTAGTTTTAAATACTACATTAAACATGTTTATAGAACATAGAACTGTCCGTCTTTCTCACTGCGGCATAAAATTCTCAGAGGAGTCAGTTGAGCTTGTGAAAGTCGTATTTACATTGTCTCGTTGGATTTGTTTGAGTTTAAGGAAGTCAAACGCTGAAAACTTTATGATGATTTGAGTGTTAGCACTGTGTTCTATAGTATGTTTTGTAATTCATTTTTTGTTAAGTCACAAAATCTCTGTCTGAGAGGTTGAGTCGAGTTTTTTTTAATTAAAATTTAATAGTCGACAATTGTTTTTTATAATTTTCTCCCAATAGAATAGCCAATTATTTTTAGGCTCCGCTCACCACTAGCACCCCTGCGCTGACTCTGGAGCGGCGAAGACGAACACACGCTGTCCTCCGAATCGTGTGCCGTCAGCCAACCCCTTCTTTTCACTCTGCAGACCCACCATGCAGCCACCTGATAGCTACAGCGTGGGAGGACAACGCAGCTTGCAGGCAAGCCCACAGGAGACTGGGCAGACTACAGGGGTCGCTGGTGCGCGGTGAGCCGAGGACACCCTGGTCAACGTTTGGAACCATTTTTTACTTTGTAACATAATCAAGTCATTCGGTAGAAAATATCTAAGTCCCTACAAGCCTCTGCTAATTACCATCTTTTTTTTTTTTTTTTTTTTTTAAATATCCAGGTGAATAACTATTACTTTATGGGATAACTTTGATTTTGAAGCAGCCCAAACATGGAAATGTTCCAGTGCCTGCCTTTTTTTTTATTTGTGATGCTTCTGGAAAGAAAAGTACCCTGTTTTGCTCTAGATATGTACCTGTACAGTCTACAGCACCCACCCCAAACAAATATGAGCAATGCTTCTGGAACCAAATCTGATTTGTTATTGATCCTGTCTAGACTGTAGACTGAACTGATTTGTGTGGAGACAAGGCAGTCTAGATGGCAGTCTTGATTGTGCCGGAGCCTCTGGTGACATCACGTTTGGGTACCTGTTAGTAATCCGATTCATTATGACTGCTGTTGTCTGCAATGAGAAATTGCTTCATTTATCAGACCTCTGGAGATGAGTGGCATAAATTCAGTCTATATGCAAAATGAAAACTATCTTGGTAAAAGGTCTTTTAATGTTTTAACAGTTTAGTTTTTTTCTAGTGTTTCTGTTTGTCAAGAAGTGTGTTTCTGAAATCTCAAGTGAAATGAGTATGCCAGTCTTTCTTGGTCTCTGACCTGTTACTCTGACACACTGCCTATGTGAAGGAACTTGAGCATACAGCATATTTTATACTTATTAGGAGAATAAAGCCACTGGCACTGAATCACATTACTTCAATGAACAATGTATCTGGGTAGAGTCAGATTGCTATGCTAGTAAGCTTATGAAATGAGACTGCCTACTAGAAATAAGCCTGACTGAATATGACGAGGCTTTGTCTAAGCAGCAGCTTTGTAGTGTTGTAAGTACTGTAGCTTTGTGTATAGAAACCTGGTGAATTTAAGACAAACTGTTCTCATTAATTGTACACTGAATGCTGGGTAACCTGATGCTGTATTTTTAATATAATTACTTCAAAGTTTGACATACAGTTCCGCATGGGCACTGATGTGTGTATGTATTCTGCAAATGCACAAAGGTAATTCCATTTATTTGCAATCTTGTGCAAAAACCTGTATAATAGTCTACTGGTAATTTATATATTTGTGTCTCTTTGCATTTGCTTTTATGTACTGGAGTTAGAACAAGTAGCTGATTACTCTGAGTAGGTTAATGTTTCCTTTAGCCTGAGTAAGGTGCTTTCTTGCTGTTTTGAAATTGCCAGCTTCGACTCCCAGTTTGCTGAAAGTTCACGTCTGTTTGCACTTGCCTATTCTGCTAAATGGTGTATAACACTGTTGCCATGCCTCCAGTAAAGGCGCTAAGGTATTGCCATATAATCATGAAATCAGGTGCACGTGCTTATATTTGGGTTTATGCTTTGACACACATGCAGTTGCTCACTTGGCTTGTGACCAAGTGTAAGTTATGTGTACATGCAACACGTTGGGGCTAAGATGTTTATAAATTTGTACTGTACAACATCCTAGTTATTTGCAATAGTGACCTTCAGAAGACCATGTTAAAGAAGTAGATTTCTAATCAGTTTTGACTGTTTTGCTTTTTTAAAATAGTCCATTGTACAAGCACATGCTCTTGTCTGGACAGACGGTACATCATATTACAGTTGTATCCCTGTTTTTGCTGTTATATGGTAATAAACAGAGGGACTCCAGTGGTAACCATGGAGAAGGTCTTGCACACTGCTTACTGCGATAGGGAAGTCTGCAACTTGGGTCAGAGCTGACAATTTCATACTCCTGGATGTATGAAAACATTCATAAAAATCACAATTTGAGACTCTGGCCTACTTGGAATGGTTGCCAATAACAGAAAAAGGTAAGAGGGTCGTCAAAGCAATGTTAATTAAGTTACTTGAGGCAGAATTTTCATGAAAGCGAACAGACCTGCACAGTGTGATTCTGTGAAACTGTTCCACCCTTCTGCCCTGGAACATGTTCTGCTTGTTCGGTCGAATAGTGTGGTCTGCTCGACTTACAAGATGCAATAAATACAGCCTTGAATTAAGATGGTCTGTTCTATAACACAAATGTTTTTATTTGACCTGTAATATTATATTTTATGACATGGTGTATATTTGTAGCTGCTTTTGAATAACACTAGCTACTTGGTTTTGGTTTTATGACCATGAAAATAAATGAATGTGTTTTGTGAGCCAAACCGACTCGCACGTGTTCCACTTGTTCCTGATGGGCAGGGTCCTTGTGTTGGGGAGCAATGGCACTATATGTAGACACTGGAAAGGCTACAGACAGATGGTAGAAAGGAGGCACAGGGACCATATGATATCAAGCAAGCCAAACAGAAGGGATTTCAATGGATACCCAAATGAAAATGATATATAGCCAGCAAATTGTTTGGACCAAATGGCTGTAAGAAAGAATATTGGTTTCACGTTTACACGGCTATGATACTTTTATTGATTTCTGGATCATAGTTAACATTGCAGATTTTATTAAACTTTGTATGGGCATTTACACTGTAACACTGCAAAACTGTCTTGTGACCAAACCATTGGTATATTTTGAAGTTGTATTCATTGACTGCTAGGGGGTTCTTATGTTTTCGTTCAGAAAGGTCTAGTTACTGCAACTCTTCCCTTGATTTTCAGAACGTCTCTCAATTGTTCTTGTGCACTTTTTACTATTTTAAAGTTGCTATTTGATCATTTTGTACAGCACACTGTAGAAATTCCCCAGTATTCATCTGCATGTATAGTAGTTGCTGATGGGGGTCAAAATAAGGTGACTTCCATCTGAAAGGAAAGCGTAATCGGCGGATCCTTTGGCATGACATTGCTGCCCTGCCCTGTGTTCAGATGTGTTTGTTTTCAGTGAGTAATTGTTGCTGACACACACACACACACATGTTGCTGGAGGATTTATCACTGCTCATTGTAGAATGGGCTTTTACCACTGCGGGTGGCAATTATCCAAAAGGATTTGAAATGTATTTTTAGTCCAAAAGTAGTAGTAGTGGATTGCTAGCCGTGAAGCTCACTGAATTAAATTGGCCCAATAAGTTAGCTGAAGTGATAGGTGTGTGTTTATATACCAATATACATGTATAAGTATTCTTAAACAGAGCAAACATTTTGATAACACAAATAAAATTATTCTGTCCGCAGTTGCCAATACTTGAGACATTTTAACTTTTAAAAATGAACATAAAAGAATAAATACTACGTGTCGTCCTTTTAGAATCCCACTGAATGTATTCAGATTATATTGTTGCTTTTACTGTAGCAAAGGAACTCTCAGCAACACATGAAATATCATATGAAGTGTAAACTACCACACGGTCGGCTGTTGGTTTGTGGAGCAGTGCTGCTTCGGTCCTTGGCAGTTAAAGGGTTAAGTCTTGCTGCAGATGGCGTGTGGTGGATATTGTGTCCTTCTAATGTGACAAAACTACTCTGTACCAACAGCTAATTTCCACCCTCTGTCTCAGATCTTTACCAACTGAGAGCACTGAATACTTGCTTGTTGTGAACAGACAGGAAATAGTGACACTAATAATCAAATATAGGTTGGTCACCAAGGGCTGGTTGCTGGGGTGTCAAATGGATTTTTCGATTGGCTGTGATGGTAAGAATTGCTCCTGCTACATGGACAATCTTTACAAATCAGGTTTTCGACAACTAAGCAACCAATAAGCCAAAAGGAAAGCATTGAAATCAATACATCATTAATTATGAAAAAAAAATGAAGACGAACATTTGGAGTGGAGGCTTCATCTGGCTTTATGACGACAGTGAAAAAAAGGTAATGTTCTGCCTTGTTTCCCAGACTTGCAGATAAAACAGCAGATTTATTTGTTAAATTCAACATTTCGTTTACATCATATCCAGTCTCACAGTAATAGTTTGCAAGACAGCAGATATATTTGTCTGCTGTGACTTCAAATCTTTCCAGCACTCGTTGGTATCACTCAGCAAGATTGGCGCTGACTTGGGAGAGTCTACGCAAGCGACAACACTCTGAGAAGGACCGTTATTATTCTCTATTATGAATATTCTTTAATAGTGTTTATTAGAATTAGGAATGGAAGTTTTGAATAGCTTCCTATTAGAATGCACAGGGCGCAACATTTTCTCTCTAGCCCCTGCTCTTACGCTCCCAAGAATAAAAGGCAATTGTGTTTGTGTACTACAAGCAGACAGCATAACAGTGTAAACCAATAAATCTAGCCAGGTTCACAAAGTGTACAAACAGTGTCAATGACGATATTTCTTTGTTCAGTACTCTCTTTCCTTCGGCACAGGTTTTTCCTTTCGTTTAATGAATTAAAATACAGATCACAGCGAGCAGCAACATCACAGCGTGTATCTCTTCCAATTAAAGCAACAGCAGCATAATATTGCACAAATAACCATTTTAACCTAAATATTCATATAACAACCTAAATATTCTACATCTGTTTAATTCTAACAAATAATAACATTTATAAAATGATCTGAATAGTGCAAATATTGTAACCTGGCCAAAACAATAGAAAATACATTCCAACATTACAATAGCATAACATTTCTACCAATTACAACTAGCCATCAAGTACTGACCTCAGATGAATCTAAGTCAAGCTACTTTGTTTATTCAATAACCTGTAAGTAATACAAAACACGTAACATTCCTGGTTGTACTCTTAATGGTCAGTGCAAAAGTTGACGTTGCTGACATTTTGTGAATGGACAACAGTAGATGTTTTACATTGAGAACTGCAGTCCAGAGTTAAAAAAAAAAAAAAAAAAAAAAAAAAAACTCCCAAGTATCTTGCTTTTTCTTTTTAGTCACTGTGCTGTTCTGCTTATCATTTGGTAGGTCTTATATATTCATCATGTTAAATTACCTTTTGAATTTCAATGTGTCCCAAGTTTGACTTTCTTCTTTTAGCACTTGCTATATGCGTTTTTGTTTTATTTCAGTTCACACATGGTAATATGCTATTCGAATATTTTTATTTTATTCTCATGTAATCGTGTATTTGGCTACACTGACCCATCCCAAATTTAGGATTATTATAATTCAGTTTTAGCATTGCTGTGACCATATGGCAACAGCTCAGTTGCGGGTTTGCTTGTGAAAAAAATCACTTGTACACATACTATTTAAAATCTTAGTAGCGTTTTCATTTTCTGTGTGCATGTTAAATGCCTGAAGTAACATATATTGAAAGGCTTCGCTTGGCCACTTTCTTTTTCTTCTGAGAGACGTGGGCTATCTTCGGTTACCCTACACAATTAGAAACACAGTGAAAGTAAAAGCCGTCATGACAGAAAATGTATAAATAATTATTGGGCCAGATAAAATTGACCTGGGGCAGTAAAAACACAAGCTCAATTGCCTTTGCAGTTGGTCCGTTCCAGGCTTTACTATTGACTTGCTGTAAAGGGGCCCCACTGAGCTTAAGTCTTCAAACATCAAAGATTAAATACAAACAAAAGGGGGTTTAAGCCCACATTGTGTTGGTATGATTTCTCCTGCTATGCAATGGGGAGAATTATTAAGTGCACTAGCACATGCATAGCGCACAGTCATTTCTTTGTTTTCTTCTGTACAGATTTTCCATTCAGTTCCCTTTTACTGTGCTTGTTGACGGGTATTAAATGAAACCGAAACAAACCTGTTCATGTTTTCATTTCACAACAATGAAATCCCCTCATTTTTCATTGTCCTGTCCAATTGAGTGCCAGTCAACACTGCAAATCCTCATTGAGTGATATAAAAGCCAGTATAAAGTGAGTTAAAAGCCAATTGGAAGCACATTTCTCTTTCCCTTGGGGCACTGTTAGTTTTACTGCTGTGGCGCAGATGGCAGGAAACATGTCTCTGATTTTTGTCACATACACGTGACCTTCTCTTAGCCCTACCTTAAGCGCTAATTACTCTGAGCTGAATGATCTACCGGTGTTGTATTCTTGGAGATGCTTTTGTAGTATAAAGACTGCAATCCTGCAATCAAAAATGATTTTGTTTCAGACGGATGAAAGAAAGCAGACTCTAAATACATCAACAATATGAGAATAATCGTTTTTTATTGCACGCTGGTGTGATTGGCCGCGTTAGATTTTGAAGTGTCTTTTTAACATTTTTAATATAGTATGTTATTTGTGGGGTGGGAGATTGGCAGGGCTGTATTTAACACTGAATTTGTGAAATCATTTTTAACGTGCAGTTTTTCAAGCACCATTATAATCATATTTTAGGTATTGGGGGTGTTTGTTTCCAAACCAGCATATTTTGTGATCGCTCACTTTATCAAGTCTGACCCTTTTTATTTTTGTAACTAAGTAACTTGGTAAATCATCATTTTTCATAGAATAAAGTAAGACTTGATCAGGGATTTACACATTGCTGAGTTTGAGTCACTGGATTTTTAAATGAAACCATTAACTAACTAAATATACATGTACTCCCATGTAGTTATGTGTATTTTTTTACTCTATTTACACGCATCATTAGCAAAGACCTGCAATTTTTAAATATAATCCTTAAAATGAAATCAAGACCCAGCCATGGCGTGCCTTTTATAGTATAGGAAAGTGGTCTGGAATGTTTCGCACCCCGTGTACAACAAAGGTTTGAGAGGGGCATCTGGATGAGGAATGTCTTGTAGTTCATTTAGGCTACAGTGACACCCCCCCCCCCCCCCCCCCTTTGTCACGTGGCAAAAAAAGTTTCTGAAGTCTGATACCATATGCTACAGTTTCTGTTTGTTTCTGAGACTCTGCATATACTGTCTTTATCCATTAACCCCTAACAGCATTTAAAAAGTTTGAGCTTTTTTCCCCTCACAGTTATTGGTGCACAGCTTGTGCTGCGTTTTGCATAATTAACTAAAGCTGCAGTGGTTCACTGCTGGGCTGTGAGATCAACAACGTAAGGAGGTTTAGAATGGTGTAGTGTTCTCAGTTGTATGTGAATGTAGAGCTGCAAGTTACTGGATGACTTTCTCTTGCTAAAAATAAAAATATTGAATTTAGAATACGTATGTGAGACCCATTTGTTTTTTATCCAAGCTAGTGATTTTTTTTCTTGTATTTTCCTATCAAAAGATAACACACCATGGTAAACCATGTTTGATTTTGTTTATTGGTATTTTTTTTGAAGCTACTAGAACAGTTTCCAGATTCGACACTTCTACCGCGTCTCTGCATTCTGTTAAGCAGTGATTGATAACCGGGAAGCAGAGTCAAAGAAAACTTAAGGCATCTGGGAGTTTGAGATCTTGTAAACCCCCAGAAGCAGCTTGGCATAGGTGCAGAGAGATGGGTCACACTCTTCACCTGATGCAGAGAGACGGGTCAGTGTAAAACTACTACATTCGATTTAGGGTTAGGCTCATTTTCAAATGTTAAGCTGTGTTTTGAATTCTCTCAGCTGGCTCATTGCTGAAAAGCCTGGCCCATCTTTATACACCTGTGCCAGCAGCTGTTTGTACACAAAATTATTTGTGAACTGCTTACTGAAGTTTTATTAAACTTCCTGTGGACATGATGGCGTTGTGTGCACAATGATCTGTTCTGCACAACAATGTAAAAAAACCCAAAAAAACAACAACAATTCTCAAGAAAAGCAAATACCATATTCTTTCATTGCACTGAGCTTTGACTGCCAGAGAGGATAGTTGTCGTTGTAAGTATGCTGCCTCTGAATTCCATTTACAAAGCAGATCTGCCCTTCACAGTTTCTCCAAATAAAGGCACGCCTGTGACTGTGTTAAGCCTCTGTGAGACCTAGAGGCAGAGGTCTGCTCTGCATGCTGGATTGAAGGTTAGTTGGCTGCAGCAAGCTTTTCTGGCTATTTATTTGTCAGTTTTAGGAACATCTTTGTGACCTTGGCAGTAGATGCTATATTGACTTTACAAATCGGTCTGTATATCAGCAATAGCACAGTCTTGAAATAC
Source organism: Polyodon spathula (assembly GCF_017654505.1). Lineage (NCBI taxonomy): Eukaryota > Metazoa > Chordata > Actinopteri > Acipenseriformes > Polyodontidae > Polyodon > Polyodon spathula. Next base: position 6,892,432 of record NC_054536.1, on the reverse strand, counting down.
CCATACAGTTGGGATCTCCTTTTCTCAGATTGTACTTCTAATAAAAGTCCCAAGGAGATGTTGAAGTGTAACGTTACTGGTTTTATGATTTACCATGATGATGATGATGATGTATTGTGAGTTTTTTGTTTGTTTGTAACATGTGGTATATGAAAAGAACAGCTTGTGAATTGTTCATTTCACTTGGCTCAACAAAAAATGACTTCTTATATCTTTTTAGAATATCCTTCTATATTTTATATTGGCATACTTGTGCTGAACAAGCTTTAGATATTTGTCTGCTATGGCATTTATGCCTCATTTCCACTGTCTGGCGCTACAGGCTTCGGCTGCCCTCGGCTAGCTGCCGAAATCAAGACAGCGTTTCAGTGCTTTTTACAAACAAGGCCAACCTCGGAAATTCTTGCCGTGTGTCAAAGGTCACTGGGGGATTGTGGGATGGCATTGTGTTTGTTTTAAAGAAACCGAGAGTAACGCTGCCTTTAGAACAAAGCAGTCCGGGCAATGGAAGCTGAACATGAATGAACGTTCATTGCTGTTTCCATAACGGCACGACATGATTTTAGACAGAATTCTCAAGAGCCAATTGAATGAACCCTCCAAAAGAAGACAGATGGAAAGTGAAGTATGAAACAGTAACACATCATAAAGAAATGCCTTAGTAGGGCAGCTAAGGTTGCTTTGTTTTTTTATTTATCAAGTTCCACATGTTTCATCATGGCCGTAAACAAAGAGCTTAAACCCCTCCTGGCTACATGATGACAGACTTCCATTATTACCAGTTTGGCTACATCGAGTATGAGATGCAAACCCTGACCAGACCGCTACGCTCGGCCGCCTGAGTGCGCAGTGTAACACCCTTTTGTTGCCTTGAGCAGCCATAGCCAGGAGTGCCAGGCAGTGGAAATGGAGTATTGGTCTCATGGTACTGCCAGCTTAAGTACTGAAAATACTTCAATACCCCCTGCTGTTTACATTTAATACCCGGGCTCCACTAGCTGTAGTTACCTGCCTTGTCAGCTGTGTGCCAAGTTAAAACTCAGATCTAAAAACTGCAATTGCTGTAATCACTGGGCTCCAGTGGTCCTGTGTGATGAAATTAAAAAGAAGGAAATAAAATTTAAATATGTAATGTACTATGATAAATGAACCATACAGTAATCCGATCTGCCTTCTGTAATAGGCACAGAACACTGGGATTCTTTAAAAAGAGCTCTGCAGTGTCTTCTGTATATTGTAGCTTGCTATTGTAAGGTTTTTTTCCGCTTGTGTGACATTCTTGGTCATTTTCTTCTGTACTAGACAGCGTTTTTTTTTTTTTTTGGATAGGAGGACAGCCAATCTTACAAAGAGTAACAAAGCAACTGTACATTCACGCTTGCTGCATAACCTCAAGAGACAGAGACCCCCCCCTCAATAGAAACAGAACATTGTAGGAATAGTACACACAAGGTAGGTCAGTAAAAATGCATTTCCCTGCCAAGGATAAAACCGATACAATACAGGTGTAACAATAACAAACAAATGTAGGTGACCTACATCCCGTCTGGAGAAAAGAATTTCATTACACGTAACAAATAAAGCTCAAAGTAGCCTCCATAAGAATCTGTTAAACAAGCGTTCCTCACTCACTGTTATAAACAGCCAGCAAAAATTATTTCATGTGGTTATTTCTTCTTCTTCTTCTTCTTCAAAAAAGGTTTTCAGAAACAAATCTGGCCCAGACACCATTCGGTTCCCTTGGCAAAGGGTGCATCACGATTTGATGCTTTTGGCTCATACAATGGATTTCTAACCTTAAAAAACACAACTGGTAATGCAATTAACCTGTCAGTAATGTATTTCTTTCATGCTAAACTTAAATTGGTCTACAGCGCATGGTAGCAAAGTTTGGAAACAAAACTATTTATAGTGCACCAAGAGCTGTGGCACATTTTCATTGTATCGGAGCTCCTTAAAATCAGTCATGCAACATGAAAGGCAAGCTCCCTTCCTCCCACATGCACACAGACAGACAGACAAAAACAAGGCGTCCCTTCTAGGGATTACGTATTGGTAACTCGTATTTCAAATAGCAATACAAGACATGACTTGTGTGTGTGTGTGTGTGTGTATATATATATGTGTATGTATGTATATATATATATATATATATATATATATATATATATATATATATATATATATATATATATATATGATAGAAGTCAGAAAGCAGACCAGCTAAAGTAGGCCCAGGATTTCTGATCTTTAGCTCCAGAATTGAGCAACGTGTGTTTGTTTTAATTTAATTTGTGCTTAACACATGTTCTAAATTCCTGCGTGTGAAGAACCACTGCTTTAAAATCAATGTCTTACGTCCTGGAAGGTGAAATATAACTATTACTGCTCCCCCTTTTCTTTTGGTTCTTGAGCTTCGACTGAGTTTGAACTAAAATGCATGGAGTGATTGGGTACTGGGGTGTAGCAGTAACTTTTCATCTAGACTGGTGTTTGAAACGGATGTGCCAAAATGAAGTAGATCATACAACCAAATAACTAACAGATCTCCAACAGAAGGACATATTACTGTGTTATTTTGTTGTTGACTAGCCTTTCAAAATGCATCAATACTTACAGTGAAGAAGGCTGATAAAATAGTTTCCCCATACGATATATACATTTAAAAGTGATTTCCAGTAAGAGTGATCCCTGGTGAGGTATTTGTCAGGTATATGTTTGGCTATGGGTTAAAACAGTTTACATACTTGATTTCAGTTTTTTTTTCTTTTTTCCTAAACTGTAAATCTCCCATCGCATGAACACATACTGACAGCAATGCTTTATGTACCCCCTGTTTGCCAAAAGCTGGGTTTTGTAGCTAGCAAGCCCCTGTTTACTGGCAGAGGTAAACCCTGCAGGATCTCCCAGCCAGTCAGATCGCACATTGCCTTAATAGGGTAGGCAGCTGAGAGAAGGTGCTTGGGGACAGACCATGCCGGCTCATAGCTGTTTAAACGACTGCCTCTAGATCACCCCTGAGAAGTGTCCCAGAACTCCAGTGTGAATGAGAGAGCTTCTGCTGTCTGTGATGAAAACTCCTTCTCATGCTAACTAGTGTCTGAAGATTAGCTGACCTTGATCTGTCCCTGCTGCACAAGCCTCAAGGTCTTTCATACAGTGTGTCTTTATTGTTTGAGTGGTATCTTCTAGGCATTTTTACAGAATTGTGCAGCCAATAATTTCTTTTTATTGGTCTGTTTGCAAGACACTGCCATGAGTAATTCTTTAACAACTACCACTTTTAGAAATTACTGGTTTTGTTTGCGTGGTTAATTTGTTGATTTTTGATTTTGGTATTGGAGAACAGCATGTATTGGCAAACCTGTGTGCTGAATTTTGTTTGAATTTGTGTTAGTTTCACCTTTTTTTGTCATTTGAAACTGGCCACCTTGTGTTCAGGCTTTTGGAGCTCCCTGACTTTGTTATAAAAGGCTATTCTGCATCAAACAGAAGAGCAGTGTGAGGAAACCACCCTCCAGCCAAATGGGTTGCGGTTTTGGTTTTTGAGTTGGAGGTGGTGCTGTGTGTTTTTTTTTCAACTGCTTAAGGCTTAGACACAATTCAATGCTGCACTCCTTCTGGTGTGACGCAAGTTGCTAAGTAGAGTAGCAACCCTTTCTGTGGCAGATGCAGGTAAAGTTCTCTGTATATTTGCAATGTGAAGCAACACATATTTGAAAGGGTGTCCCAATTTGAAAAAGTGCGAGTCGCTAGGAGTCCTCGGCCCCCCCCACTCTGACTTATTGAATCCATCTGAGCAAAGACTAGCAGTGTTTGTTGAGTGGCACATGTGGTGCACTAGTTCAACATCATTAAACTGCCAGAAAGATTGATACCATGTGGTTGGCTATTCTGTAAACACACAGTTCTCCCTTGGAGAAACCAGTCCTGGCATGGGCAGCTGAAAATGACCATGAAAAACTAGGTTATTCGTAATGGAAGTTTGTGTATCATACTCTGCTAATCCCTTTTTTTTATTTATTTTTTTGTTACAATATTACAAATTTAAAGCAGGCATAATAGTGAAACTATTCATAGGGTTCCTTGAATTAACACCCTGCAACAGAATGTGTTTCTTTACATTTGCAAGAAATGGTGCAGCACGCCCGTGGAGTAAATGCTTAGTGAATCCAGCTCGGTGAGGTCTCAGTTTCTGGTGTTCCGTTAAGTTCATAAACCCCAGAGGTACAAGAAGAGAAACTCCTGCCAAGGTTGGCAGTAATTGGATAACTGGATCAGCAGCTGAAGACCATGGAAGCCAAAAAAATAAGTGAGGTTGTTTGAAAATTCTGTGCTTACTTGTGATTAGGGTGTCCCTCTATTTGTAAATGTGTCGACCAACTGTGTTAAATAAATAAATAAATAAAAACCTAGACCGATAACACTTGGACACATTGGTTACTAAGCAGCAACATTTATCCGGGAATTAGTCAATGTGGTAAAGCCAGTGACCTGAAGTACTAACGCAAACCTTAATCCCTGTTAATTTTCAATATGCAAGGTTTTATTGTCAACAAATGGCCTGTTCTTTGACCTCTAATGAGCATAGGAAAATAACTGGATATTCTATCCTGTAATTAACCAGGCCTTCTGACCGGTCAGCAGAACACACCACTTGTAACTGGAAAGCACACCCTCGCTGTGAGAGAGCAGATGCTGGTGCTGTGGCAATGTTTCTGTCTTTACTCTGCCATTACTGAAACATGTATGTTGTCTACCTGTCTCAGACCTATCTCTCAAATACTCCTCCTGCCTGCCTGCTGCTTTCACTTGTAATAACACAACTAAAAAGACATAATTATCTGTAAAGGTCAAGCAAGGCTTGCACCTTCCAGTACCTTACCTTCTAACAGCTTGGTCACATTGAAGGTAATCCATGGGGTGCATTTTTGTAGTCTTGTGAGCAATGATTTGCCAGTGCATGGGTGCCAGCGAATCAGCTGGAGAGCCCTTCTAGCGGCATTATACAGTACGTACAACTGCCACCATGCTTGGGCACCTCCATACTACCACCATTGGATGACCACTGTTTAAGCTCAGGGCCAAAAGTAGATTTTTATAAATTAATTTTAATAGCATTCAATGAAGCATTCCAGTTTTTGCCATTCATCTTTAACCAAAAAATGACTGGGCATCAAAGGCACCTGCATGACAGGTCTTATTGTTGGTTTTCATTGGGTCTGAAAAAAACACTATCGGGGTTGGGGCAATTTCCTTTTTAAGATGAATTCCCAATTCCCATTCCGTTGTAATCCAATGCAAATTCCAAGTCCTTCAGGAAATCATTTGGAAGACTTGGACTTGGAATTGATCTCAACCCTTTACACGATGGAACTGTTTTGCCTAAAATACATCTGTACGATGAATTCACGTTCATCTACTGGCAGATAAGTGTATATCGGTGTACATTTAATATGGAACGTCAAGCAAGCAAGTCTTTACAAATTTGTTTTCTAGGCGTTCCTTAAAACCAATGTACAGCTGGTTGTTTCTGTAAGAGGCTTATTAGATGACTTGAAAAAATATTAAAGTGTACTGTACAGGTTTTTATTTAATTATTTTATTTCTGGAAACAGTACTTGGCAGAAATCTAAAATGACTGAAGTGTGAAGCCAACCATTCCATTAACATTCAGTATTTTAAAAGGATTGCAGTATTGATAATGATAATTGGATTGATGGATTACATGACATGCTTGGAGGCAGTGTGAGAATTGATCTAATGTTGCTGTAATGTTTACCGTTACTCATTGAGATCAGCAGGGTTCAGGGAATTTGGCATGTTTGGTGAACAAATTGCTTTCAGCTTGGAAAATAAATAATGCATGAAAAATACTCGTTATCCAATTTATTGTTCTTTTAATCTCGGGACAAAATGGCCATGAAGTAAAATCTTTATGGATTTTGGTAATGAGGAGCATTTGTGAAGAATTTCTTCTTCACAATATATAGTATATATGGTATATATATGGTATATATAGAATCCCTTGATTTTTAAAATCTCTTGATTTTAAATTGCCAATTTTGCACTGCATTCATAATTTTTGCACTTTTTTGTCAGTTTAGTACTGGTAGTATCAATTCTGACCCACCCCTATTTTTCGTATGCTGACCCAAACATATTTTTGGGTAATGCCCTTCTGGAATCAGACGGATACAGTAATTGTAGCAAACGGAGGTAACAGCACGTTTTTATTTAGAACAGTGATATTGGGGTGGAAGAGCACAGGGTAGGCAGAAAAACGGGGGAAGGGTTGAACACTTGCACACATACACAGCTCTCCTGATGCAGCCCCATCTGGCTTGTCACGCGGACTCCTGTCCGGCTTCCCTTCTTCTCACAGTCGCTCTACTGGTTGTCTGTCCTGTACCTCTCGCCTTCTTCCTGGATTGTGGTGGTTCTCTCTATTCTTACTCGTCAGTTTGCTTGTCATCTCCTTCTCTCCCATCATATCCAGCTCGCAGTCCTTTTAGACTGCCCCACCCCCTCTCGTTCCTGAGAATCTATTTGGATTAAACCTCCCATTAGCCTCCTCCTCCTCCTTCCGTCCAATCAGCGCTCCTGTCACCTGTCCATCACACAGGTCCTCCTAGGATACAAATCCATAATTCACATAATCAGTCATTACACCGCGTAACACATTTTTTTTTTATTTATTTATTTATTTATTTATTTTTTTGTTCCTGGGTAGTAAGTGTTATTTCCTAATTGCTTATGCCTCAAAAGTATAGAAAATGGCTATTATTCCCCACAAACTTTGCTTTTGTGACCAGGACAGTGATATTTCAATGTGAACGAAAAGACACAACTTTTGCCCATTTTCCCATTGGAAATAGTGATATTTTGAGATATCACTGTCCTGGTCACAAAAGCAAAGTTTGTGGGGAATAATAGCACATAGTGTTATCTGTAGCCTATTAAACTTTGTATAACCAGCTTGTAAGGGATCTACAGTGCAACACATTCAGTTGTAGAATATGATGCAGTAATGCTAAAATGTATTCAAAAATGGTTTCCAATAGAAGTCTTTTCACAACTTTTATCACTTAATAGGATGCTTCCCATTTAAATCTTAGGGCTATTTCTATTCGTAACAGACATAGGTAGATCCTTACGGAAATTCCCCAAAACAATTCCATAAAATTCCTATAACTCCTCCCCACCACCCCCCTTTTTATGGTTTTTTGCTTAATTTAAAGGTCCAGATGCTGGTCCCTGTCCAGCTAATTAATCAGTGTCTAATAAAGGAAGAGATTTTTTATAAAAGAAACAGGTACTGGAGTTGTTGTATTGTTCATGCATAATTGCCTTTTTACAGTTTTAAAGCCTTTTCTATAAAATGCCATTTAAAAAAAAAAAAACCCAAAAACAGCTGGCCACGGTTGTAAATCTGTGGGGTTTGCCTTACCCCACACGTTCTGCCTTGTATTCAAATATTTAAAATCATTTTGGAGTCTGTTGCATTTTTTTCAGTTTTTTTCTCTTTCTTTCTATTCCATAATGTTGCTCATATGTTGTCTATAAATCACAACTGTGAAAACCATTATTTTTTTTGGCTTGACTTTAGATAGGCGAAATATTTAACATAATGATATGATTAGTCGGAGCCAATTCCCCTGGCAGCCCGGGAGCTGATTTTGTGTTCTCTCTCAGAGCACTCCTTACACTTTTCTGATTACATAGAGATCAGTGGAATTTCTTGTCCATTAGAGAAGACTGTTTCTCTTCTTTGCTTAAGGAGCCTCACTTGTGTAGCTGTCGTGCTGTATCTTTTCCCAGGAAACATATGTTGGGACCACCACCTGGCCACACATTTGCAGCTCTTTCGTGGTTCAGTCTCCTGAACGCACTGATCCAATCTGTTTTAGCATTTTATTGTGCTAATTGTTGCCTGTAATCTGATTACCAGCCTGAGCTGCTTTTGCCCCTGCAGTGTTTTGCGATGCATTTGCTGTATTCCCTGAGCCCAGTGATAGCCTGACAGCTCCAGTCTGTTCAGAGCTGCTGGTAGGAATCTCCTTGCTCTGCAACACAGAAGGGCCTGCTAGTGCTGTGTGTTGGTTTAAAATTAGCTGCTACTGGTACTGTTGCTGAAACCTCATCTTCTCCTGCAATTATGTTCAGGAACCGCTGGATTTCCAACTATGTGGGAGCCATAAAGTACTGTGGGGAAGGTAAGTGCCGAAGTGTGTGCTGCTGGACAGCATGTTTGTCATGTGTCCTTGTGCTGCGCAATCTGAGGATCCAAAGACAGTAATCATACATGGTCAGTTTACTGTAGAGGTGTAAAGTTTTGAGTATTTTGTATCCAAGCATGAGTTTAAAGTTTAAGTGAGCTTTTTGATCTTTGTGGATGGCATCAAGAATTGAGTTTGATAGGTGTTGTGATTTGATAAGTTTGTTTGATATTCACAACAGGTGTCGCAGGCATTCATGTGCATTTTTATATATACTGTAAAAACCTTTGTATAGGTCTATTTTCTAAGTATTTTTAGGGGGTCCTCAAAAGGGGGGAGCGACTTATACACTGGTGTGACCTATAGGCTTTTTCCTGAAATTGTTGTCTCCAAAAAAGGGGGACGGGGGAGCGCCTATACACCAGTTTTTACAGTACATTATGTGTTTAATTATACATATTACATTTACTATTTTTTTTAATTTAGTGCAAAGGGTTAGAGAATGTTCTTCTAGAAAGGCAATGGAAAGTTGATCATTTAGATTTCTGTTGACTTCAGGGTGTGGGCTGGATAATTGTAGTACTGTATGTCAGTACAAAAGATTATCCTGTACAGTATGTGATGGGCTTTAGCAGGTGGATATTTTTAGACAGGTCCATTATGCGCTGCTTCTTTTTAGGTGATTGGACTGAGGATGTGCAGAGGGAAGCTGATTATACAATCGCCTGGCTTGGTGACTAGCACACTGATATGCAGAAAAACTGAAAGGGACTTGCAGGCGATTTTCAACCTGCTGGGGAGATTTTTAAAGTTTTGTGTGTGGTGGGGTTTTTTTCACCATAAAACTATGGCCATGTATTTTACTGGTGTCAACTGAACGTTTAAATACAACGTTTTCTACTAAAGTGAAATACATGAAATCTGGGAAAATATGCAATAAATGTTTTGCCATTCTCAAGTTTTAATGTCAAATGTATGTAAAGACGTGGTGAATAATTAGAGTAGTAATGAGCTTTGTTTAGCTGATATTGAGCTGGGGCCATAAACAAATAATTGGGGAAAAAAAAAAACTTAATACTTTATACACAGTTTCAAATGAGAATTCCCTTTTCCTTCCAGGTAGAGCTGAGATTGTCAAGATAGATTGTGCAGTGTATTTATCTATGGCAGAATTTTTAGTGTATGAAGTTTGAATGTCCATGGTCTCAGAGATTTCTTGCATGCCAATTGCCTTGCAGTCATTTTTACACAGGGCTGTTTCTGGTTAGCCCATACTGTCCCAACCAATAAAATCTACCTTTACATAAATCTGCTGCTGTTTTTACAAGCCATGTTCTCAATGTTTTTGTATATTGAAGATATATATATATATATATATATATATATATATATATATATATATATATATATATATATATATATTATTACACACAGAGGACAAAATTCACAAAAGGCACAATTGCCGTCTTTTGTTGCTAAAGATTGGCTGCAAACCACCAAGAATGATACACTTGAACACGTAAAGGATATATTTGCCTTGCCTTGAAGTGAATTAAAACTGCCCAATCAGAATGGGTTTGCATGGAATCCATGACCCAAGGCAATATGCCTGGCCTATATTTTCTTGCCATGGCTGACATAGTTATTACTGAGTCCTAATTAAGCACCTTGTGCAGTTGCAAGAAAGTTATTAAAGTAGCAAAACATAATTCTAAAAGAATGTAACCAGGGATCGTTCCTCATTATGACAGAACACACGATGAGAAGATACTGTGTTTATAGAAGCTGATGCAGGCATAGGTTATCCTCGAGCTATAAACTGCAGATTTTTCCTTTTACAGCACAAAGGAACTTCAATGTCCTTTACCGGTGATTGAACTGTAACTTGTTTTGCAAAATTCAAGTTCGCTTTGTCGCATCTTGAGGTTCGTTATCTGATCTTTACCACATAATGAACCCTGTTGAGTTATGGCTTGTACTGTATAACCCCTGTGTTGCGGTGTGCTGATGCCCTTGACTTCCCACATGCCTTGAAGCATCTCTTGGTCTATTATCATCTGTCTGAATCTAGTAGATCATTTGTGCTTTTGGGGTGGGGCAAAATATGGCTTGTATTAAACTGGGTCCTGTGATGGAAATTAGCTTGCACATTAAAAACCAAGCTTTTTCACCTAGTCTGAATGTAGGCCAAGGTCACTGATGCTTCATTTGCTGAGCTATTCAGCTGAACTGAGGGGAATTAGGAAGTGCAATACATGTTGGTTTTCAACACACATTTATAGTTGAACTATTTCTGTGTGTGCATAATATTCACCTTCCTTGCTGATCTATTGCACCATACTTTTATTGTTTTCCTCCTGTGGATGCAAGACCCGCAGTAGTTCTATGAGCATTGTTGCAGGGGGACTGGTTATTGTTTACACTCTGTCATATCCTCAGCTGTATTTGGGGATATGACAGATTTGGGAGCTGTAGCAAGGCCTTGAGGATGCTTTTAAATCTAAGTTTAAAAAGTCAACGTGGTGTGGTGACTGAAACAGAAAATGGTGTAAGAAGTGAATCTAAGCATTTAAGCACCAAGTTTCTCTCGAAGTGAATCACACCTGACCAGGGGTTACTTCTTCGAAGGACGGGAATGCAATAGTACCTGCCTCAAGTGTATAACTGGGAGAATCCCAAATAACCCTTTTTTATAAAGTCAAACTAGGCAAAAGGGAGATTTTAAAGAGCCTACCAGGGTAATTTTAGGGACCAGAAGATTCATCCTTTTGAGTTTGTTTGTTGTTGCGTTAGATGTTCTAATAAACAATATATATCTTCATCAAAATAAGTGACCTGAGACTCTTCCATCTGACTGATGCTTTTTAAATGATTTATTTTAACATTTTTATGATTGTTTGAAATGGCAAAAGGTTAACCTGTTGCTCTGCCTTTTTTGTTTCTTGTAGGATTTGAAAGTGAGGCTTCCATCAGATTTGAAAATTCAAGACTATTGCAAAGGAGGGCACTAAGGTACAGAGAACTGAATCTATTCCAAGTAAATGTCACCATATGTTTGTCAGTGCTGTACTGGGGGCAACTATCAGTCTTTAGAGGAACTTTGACTTGCTTAGTGTTTTTTAAAATCATTCATTCATGTGGGGGGAATATATAGAATATATCTATCTATCTGTCTGTCTGTCTGTGTCTATCTCATTTCCACATGAATGAAGTGGAGACAGACCAAATGTGGTGAAACGTGATAGAAAACATAAATATTGTGAAATGAATGGCCCATGTCAACTAGAGGTAACCTGAAACATTGCATACCAATCCTGGTTTTGTTATTATCATAAACTGACTGTTTTAAGTTTATTGGATCATCTATGTTTTCTTCACAGCTTCCAAAAAGAACTGTCCTTTGAAGACAAAGAACAATTGTGCAAGAGCACACAGGACATTGATGCTAATATTTTGGCAGTGCTTCCAAAAGGTCAGTGAATCTTTTTTCTTGTTGCTGCGTGCTTTGAATATGTTGGTTATGAATTGCTAGATACGTTTGTGTTTTTTACATTTTGTTTTGTGTTGGATGTAAAGAAATGTAATGCAAGAATTACAATTTGATTAACATGTTAATTAGCAGGTACAACCTTTTTAAACAACTGAGTAAAAGCAAAATTTCCATGTTTGTAAATTGAAACCTGATGCTTTTCAGCATTTGTGTAGAAATGCATACAAAATCATTATAGGTATGGTGTACAGTCATTTACAGTACATTGACCTGTTAACTTTCTTTTTATAGTGTTTTTGCAAACCATGCAAGGGTGGCTTTTAGATATCAAGGAGTTTATTTTTAAAGCTATATTTTTATGTAGGAGTCTAACTATACCAAAATAAAAGGTTTCAAAGAAAGGTTAGCGGTATGGCTTTGATTAAAACCATAAACTGCTATTGTCAATGCAGTCATCTGTCACCTGTTGACTGTCCATTGGCACTTTCAATGTGCCTCAGTGTGAGCAAGTTCTCGCCTCGGCAGGCAGGTGTTTCTTGGGTCAATGTGTTCGCTTGCAGGAAACGCAGATCCTTGGTTTCAGTAAAACTTTACATTAGCATTTCAACAAACCTACAGTAGGTTATTGATTTGTATCTACTGGGGGATACATGCCCCCTAGCCAATGGGTATATGGGGGGTCATCAGTATAGACGGGCTGTCGGTCACACTTGAAGTTTGAGTTGTATTTTGAGAGCGTTTCTTTTAGTTTAAGAAGCTTGGTATGGGCATTCTTGATGGTATCCCTGGTGTATTGGTGAGTTGCTCATGCATGAGTTCTGCCCTGCCGCTGGGTGTTTCTTATTGTATAAGTGAAGCCATCTCAAGCAGTTTGGGTTCTACCTACTCTGTGAAATGATTTCTTCTATTAAAAGTATGCATGCCATTAACAGTACAGTACAGTTCACCACAGTGAACTTCTCCATGGTATTGGCACCTGAATGATGTACCTTAGGAAGCTCTGAGATGGTGATGTTTATCAGATGTAGATGGTGTCGGTCTCCTGGTTCTGTTTAATAACCTTGGAGGATATGTATTATATTTTATTGACTAGTATGATAAGTCTTGTTGGGATGCTAATTTAACAAGCTGTCCGTATGGTGTAGGCCAAAAAACAACTTTCGGGGGTAACTGTTTTAGTTCAAACAGTGACTTGCAGAGTAAGTGTCTGTTAATCTTGACCTCGCCTTTTGAAAGAGAATGTTCTAAATCCTGAGGCGTCTTTCTTTTGTCTTTTGTAGTTGTGTTCTCAGTGCTGTTGTGAATTTGTTATGGTGCCATTTGATCTGCCTCTGAGCTCATTTCACATCAGCATGTGATTCGAAACCAAGCAAAAGATCCCACTGGAGGCCACCAGCTGTTCAGTTTGAATATGGTGGGGATTGGAATGGAATGTGATTCATTCTATAGAATTGCTGCCTTTAGGCATGATGTCATAATGACATGTTAGAATCAAAGTCATCAAACTGGATAAGAATAGCACATCAATCTTTCAGTTCCTTGGGGGAGAGGTTAGCTAATGAGAGGTACTGATGTAATTCATACCTGCTATGGTATATGCATGGGACTAGTACATGGACCTACCAGGAGGACGGTCGTGTGTATGTCGAGAGGGGCCTTATATTATATAATATATATATATATATACATATATATATATATATATATTATATCTATATATAATATATAAATATAATATAGTATATATATATAATTATAATTGGATATAAATTACAGCAACCTATAAATTACTTTATTTTACAGCAAGACCTTACACTGTGTAACACATTAAAATAAAGATATCCCAGGAGTAAAGAATACAACTATACGTACTAAACAACTGTGTGTTAGAAGTGACATGTAATGTTTGAGTTAAGAGTCTGGATCTGAAGTTGGATCTGAAAAGACAGCAGTGCGTGTTCAGTCAAGTCCTATTTTTGTATTCCTCCCCATCCCCCTCCAAGCTCAGAGAACTGCTACAGAGTTGTCATATGATTTAGTGTTGAGGTCCCAGCACTATTTAGGTCCATAATAATGGAGGTAGAATTTGTGAAACTAAAACAAGCCATGTTATTTTTAAACAATATCTGATTTATGTGGTGATGCATGAATTTCATTCATGATAGATAGATAGATGGATAGGTAGATATTGTAGGTGCCAGGGTCAAAATTCTTAAACAATTTTGAGTTCTGTGCATTTTCTAAAACCTTTTTTTACTTTCTTCTTTCTTTCAGTTTCAGAATTAAGAAAGCGTTTTGAACCTGAAAGCCATACTGCTTTGGAAATGAACAGGTACAATGACATCACTTCCTATGAAGCTTAGATATGAATAAAATGTGAATGGAGTAGTCGACATTTTCAGACAGGAGGAATACAGTATTAAGAATTTGGTTATCCTTTGACCTGTAAGTAACCAAAGCCCTTAATGTCACTATGGGTGAGGTGATGGAATCTGGGCTTGATCTTTCTGCAGAACTGATGTGGTGGACACTTTTTTTTGTTTTTTTATTATTGGTTCATATTTTAATTGTAATGGTTCATATTATTATTGTTATTATTATGACTGTTACAACTATTATACTGTTACTACTACTACAGCATTCATATATACACCTTGAATGTTCTGTTACCATCTCTGAACTCGATTTTCTGCAGGAAAGAGAGGATTGCCAGGCGTTTAGAAGCCATTGAAAGTGACACCCAGTTGCAAAGCTGTCCTGGTTTAGTTTCACATCGCCTGCTGGAAGAAGACACTCCTCGATACACTCGGGCCAACGACCCTTGCAGTCCATGTGCAGGTAAGGTGGGATTCATTCATTAAAAGCGTGATTCATATTTGTGAAACTTGGCATTGACGACTAGTGCAGCGTTCGGGTGAAAATCCTCAATGTGGTGATTGATGGGAGGAGGCGAAAAATGTCGTTTTAAAATACAATTGAAATTTTTTTTTTCTTTCTTTCCCAATTTCACAGCAAGAAGGTTCAGTAAAGAAGAACTTAATATCCAGGAGAGTGAAGACCCCTCTTCAGAGAGACAGTCTAGAGCTAGGTGTCGCGCGGAGCCCCAGTCTATTCACACAGAGTCAACCTATAGCACAGGAAGCATGGAAACTGCAGGCACGGATTCAAAGGCAGAGAGGATAGCCAGGTACAAGGCAGAGCGGAGGCGCCAGCTGGCAGAGAGATATGGCATTTCGCTGGACCACGAACTGGAATCGGATTTCTCACCCAAGTACCCACGAATGCGAAAGGAACCCGAGGCACTGGCGCAACATGCCCAAGCCTCGCAGAACAGAAAGGAGCAGGAGGAGCAGGACAGAGAACTGAGCTCGCTGTACAGCACCAGGACTGGATTTGTGAGAGAGCCAAAGATCATGCAGTCGAAAGAGAATGCTTTCCGAGAGAGCGTGGACTGCTTTTCCGACCAGGAGAGGATGATGAATCTGGAGAACTACAAGAGGGCACAGGATCCGGGAGCCCAAACAGGGGTTTATGGGAAACCGTTGTTTATGGATGTTTCCACCACCACCACAGTCCCGGGGAAAGACTTTTCTGCAGGCGAGGTGCCAGGCTCACCCAGACATGGCCGCCAGTCATCACTGCAGTCTCCACAGCAGTCACCGGGTGACCTGTTCATTGAGCACCAAGCCCAAAACATCCTCAGCAGACAAGGGTAAGCCTTTATTGGAGTAGTATATTCCACATTACGGTATTGATTGACTCTTCTCTTTTTTATTGTGTGCTTGTTGTGGTTTAGTTTTTCAGGTCATCAGATCAGGTGTTTAAAGAGTAAATAGTTTCAAAGTGTCAATGCCTGCTTGCCTTTTTTTTATGATGAGAGCAGTAATTCTGAGCAGGGTTGGGCTCAATTAATGTTTTTCAATTCCTTTTTAAAATCAATTTCCCATTCCTTTGTAATCAATTCCAACACAATATTGATCAAAATTCTGTATAAAAACAAAACAAAAAAAAAAAACAAAAAAAAAACTCTTCACCATGGCAACCAAGTACAATATCAATTACAATTCCTTCAAGGAAATGGGTTTTAAAAAGGAATTGAAAAACAGGAATTGACCCAACCCTGATTTACAGAGTGGTTATTATAGCAGTCACTCAAATATTGTGTTCATGTTTCACTGTTCGATATGTTTCTGTTGTAGATATGTAACCCGAGCTAGATCAGCCAATGGGCCATGCTTTCAGGCCGTTTCCTTCAGACTTTAACTCCTATTTATTGAAAGATGCAAAACACCTGTTCATTTTACAAAACTAAAACCAAAAAACTAAGTTACATTTTCTTATGCACTTTCAATGTGTTTTGCATCTCATTTTGTAATGTTAACATGATTGGTTTCTCCTTTTAAAAAAAGGGTTAACACACAAAGACAAAAGAACAAAAACGATAAAATTGAACCAAATTACTCCTCTTTCTTTTAAACCTAACAATACCTACATTTCATTGCATTGAATACAGCAGATATTTCTATTTTTTTAAAATTTTGTTTGAGCCTTGCATGGAAATTTAGATGGACAATTTCCCTATCTCAAGAAAAAGATGTGCAAATTGTGTGCTGTTTCAAACAACACCTTTGGAGAAAGTACAGCCTAAAACCAAGGGGCTTATGTAAATGATTCTTTACATTTCCAAAGACAGAAAAGGTGCAGTTGATTGTCCTGATTTATTTCACAAGTCATGGATGATTTATGTAAAGAGAAATATTTATATTCTAATTTGGGTCCATAACTGAGCTTTCACTCGGTCACTACAGTTGTATGGTCTATAGGTACAAGGTGAAGGGTGTAAGCTCTGTTTCAGATGTGCATGCCCGCCCTTCTTTAAACTGTCAGGAATTGATTTCTGGTTAGTGAAAGGGCATCAGATATGTTTCTGCTGAGCAGTCCTCCTGTAAACCAACACTACAGCAACAAGCGGCTCAGACAGGGAATGCCCTTTGACCCTCCTTGGCCCAGGAAAGACTTCTTGTTTCAGATTTCCAAATGGGGTCTCTAATGATCTGTAATTTCAAAATATTTATGTTTTTTTGGCATTCACAGCATTACATGAGTGAGGCTGCTACAAATTGGAACTATGCTACCTGAGAATTATGGGGGTTTAAAATACTGACTGTCATGGATGAGATTGTATTTGTTTTTAGAAAAATTCCTGCATATTGTATTTCTTCAGTTGATAATGCTCATGATGTCATTTTGTTGAGCACTCCTGTAGGAAGATGAATGGTGTTTTGTATGCCCTTCTTAAAGGATGTGGTATTCTTTGGGTGTGAGGTTCTAAATACAACTTTTATGGCAAACCACGTGTAATCAGAATGGCCCGTGACCTCGGGGTCCGGCTGCACTGCCCTTCGTTGCTGCTCTAGAATTTCACAACTTGCAGCCCTGTCATTTTTACATCATGTGAGTTATCACTGGGACAGGAATAAGATTTCAAATCCATTCCACAGCTCTGCTAGTAAAGTTTTGTGTGGGCTCTTAATTTAACTTTTCGTAGTATAAGTATTAATATTTCAGCACTTGAAATTATAGCTTTTATATATAATATATAACTATATATATATATAGATATATATATATATATATATATATATAATATACACACACAGAATATCATAAGTGTGTGTCACACGAACTTTCAAAGTAGCGACAATTTTAATCACCATGATGACCATTTTTTTCTTTTGGTCACTGTAAATATTATTTGCACTTTGCACTTTGTTTTTTTTTGTATTTATTAAAATACCTTTGGACCCTTTTTAAAAATAATACGGCTTTTTAGTGCGTACGCCACAGGCGCATCTGTCCATACAGATTGTTACTGTATGCGGAATCATACACACACACACACACACACACACACACACACACAAAAACAGTAAAATGCCTCTAAATATTTTTATTATGATTTTCTCTAAATGGAAGTGGCAAACTGATCACTTAACGTACACCTATTTAATGATGTAAATAGGTAAGCTTCACAGCCTACAACTACTGTACAAACAGAAAAGTTTGTTTTAGTTTTCAGCATGTCTTTGTCCCTGCATTACGGGACAGCAAAAATAAAATTAGAGTATAAAATACAAATACGTTTTAAAAAAGCAGATTTTGCATACCTTTTTAAAATTAAAGTTTAACAACAATTCATCTTTTTTCTTCTATCCTCGTAGAAGTTTGCATGTTTTTTTTCAGTTTTTTATTTACATATTTCTGTACATTGAGAGGTTTTCTAGCTTTAGGAGCACCTGTTGTCGTACATTTTACACTAGTCACGTTGGTAAAGTTGAGTGCTTTCACTTAAGTGAAAAACCACTTATATATTGCAAGTCACAGGCATTTAAAAAAAAAAAAAAAAGACTGATGTAGATCTGTGACACAATTGTGCAAAGCAGGTTAAAGAAGCATCTTAATTAAGAAAGGAAGGGGGGAAAAAAAATTTTTGTTGTGCGTTTGTTTCGTTCTGTTGTAATTTATATCGGTCACATCAAAACAAGCACAACAACTCAGGTAAGACAGACATTAAATGTATTTATCTAAATACTAGAAGTATCAGAAACAAAAGGTTAGAACTTGAAGCTACTGCACTAACAAATAACTATGATGTGATAGGAAAGACAGGCAGGACAGAAGAGGTGGAGGGGTAGCACTATTCATAAGAAACAGTCTTGAAGCCCAGGTATTAAATCTGGACAAAGAATACAAAGCTGAATCAATATGTGTCAGAATAATGGACAAAAATTCAAAGGGCATAATAATAGGAGCATGCTATAGATCACCAGATTCAGACAGCGAGCAAAATAATCTGTTATACAATGACATTAGAAATGTGTGTAGCAAAGGAGAAGCCATGCTAATGGGGGATTTCCACTTCCCCCATATAAAATGGGAAAACTTGTGGGGAGCACGACGGACGAAATTGAAATGACAAATGGCTGCTTCCTAACACAATTTGTTAAGGCACCGACTAGAGGGGAGGCATGCCTTGATTTCGTCTTTTCAAATAACGAAGACAGAATAAAGGTCAGAGAACCACTGGGAAACTCAGATCACAACATGGTTTTGTTTGAAGTGCTTTTTAAAATCCAAAAAGTAATGACTAAAGCTAAGGTTTACAATTTTAGAAAGGCAAACTGTGAAGGTATGAAACAGGGACTAACAGAAGTAGATTGGAGTAAAATAGAGAAAACATCCACAGAAAAAGGATAGCTGTTTTTTAAAAATGTAGTGTTAAGAGGCGCAAATCATTTACATCCCAAAAGTAGACCAATCTAAATCTAAAACTAAATTACCAAAATGGTTTAATAGATCAATTAAAAAAATATTCAGCAAAAAAGGCACTTTACAGAGCATTTTAAAAGGGACCAAAAACAAATTACACAGAAAGAGTACACAGAACTGCAAACGCAAGTCAAAAAGGAAGTTAGAAAGGCCAAGAGAGAAATAGTAAATAAATTAAATGATTACTTTTCACAAGTTTTTACAAAGGAAGATATAGACAACATGCCCCACATGTCAACCTGTTCCTATCCAGTTTTAAATATCTTTAGCATAACCGAGGCAGAAGTGTTAAAGGGACTAGGAGCTCTTAAAATCCCCTGGGTCGGATGAGATCCTCCCAATAGTACTCAGATGAAAGAAGTTATTTACAAACCTCTAACCAAGATCATGCAACAGTCTCTTGACACAGTGGTTGTACCGACAGACTGGAAAATTGCAAACAATACCGATCCACAAAAAGGGAAACAAAACCGAACCAGGTAACTACAGACCAATAAGCCTGACTTCTATTATATGCAAACTTATGAAAACTATAATAAGATCCAAAATGGAAAATTACCTATATGGTAACAGTATCCTGGGAGACAGTCAACATAGTTTTAGGAAAGGGAGATCGTGTCTAACTAGCCTGCTTGATTTTTTTGAGGATACAGCATCAATAATGGATAATTGCAAAGCATATCTTCTTCTTCCTGTCGTTGTCCCGCTGGTACAGGGTCCGCTCTTCGGATCTTTGAACGTCACGTCGCTCGGTCTTGCGCCTCGTTCGGGTGCAGGCTGCTGATTTTCATATCCGCATTGATCGTGTCCTGCCATCGCTGCTTCGGTCTTCCACGTGGGCGCTGGCCGTCGATCTCAAGATGGTAGGAGATGCTGGCGACGGTGCCAGGCTCTGCTCGTTGGACGTGGACGCACCACCGTAACAGTCTTTCCCGCATTTTTGCGTCAATAGGAACGATGCCAAACTGCCCATTGTCCAGCGAACCATACGCATTTCCATGGCATGAAGATGACGCTTGACGGCTTTGGTCGTAGGCCAGGATTCAGGCCCATACAGCGCCACTGGGCGGACGACTGTTTGGTAGATCTTCGACTTCAGGCGGGTTGGCATCTTCCTGTGGCATAAGATTCCTGTGACCTCTCCACCTCATCCAGGTTGCGTTGACTCGCCCTCGCACGTCGCAGTCGATTCCGCCATCGCTCTGCAGGTTGGATCTCAGGTACCGGTACTTGTCAGTCTTTGCCAGGTCCACGCTGTTGACTTGGATGGAACCAGCGGCTGGGCTCGTTTCCATGTACTCGGTTTTCGCAGTGTTGAGGCGAAGTCCAAACTGCCAAAGTCGATCGTTCCAGGCCTGTACCTTTTCGCTGCAGCTCTTCCCTGGTTGTGGCTGCGAGCATGATGTTGTCAGCGTAGAGCGGGGTCCACGGGACGTTGCGCCGCAAGTCATGCGTGATGGTGTCCATGACGAGGATGAAGAGGAGTTGTAACAGTGCAGAACCCTGGCGGATGCCAACCTTCACAGGGAAGCTGTCAGAGATGCCGACTGAGCACCTCACGCGGCTGGTGGCGTTCGTGTAGAGCATACGGACCCAGTTGATGAGAAGTTCCGGCACTTCGTGGTCGCGCAGCACGTACCAGATGAGTTGGTGCGGGACACGGTCGAAGGCAAAAATCCTGCATAAAAGATTAATTCTCAAACTGAACGCAGTAGGGATTCAAGGAAATGCATTCACATGGATTAGAGAAACCTCAAAATGGAGTGAGATAACCAGTGGAGTACCACAGGGATCAGTATTAGCTCCTCTGCTGTTCCTAATCTACATTAATGATTTAGATTCTGGTATAGTAAGCAAACTTGTTAAATTTGCAGGTGTCACAAAAATAGGAGGAGTGACAAACACTGTTGCAGCAGCAAGGGTCATTCAAAATGATTTAGACAAGATTCAGAACTGGGCAGACACATGGCAAATGACATTTAATAGAGAAAAGTATAAGGTACTGCACGCAGGAAATAAAATGTACATTATAAATATCATATGGGAGATACTGAAATTGGAGAAGGAATCTATGAAAAAGACCTAGGAGTTTTTGTTGACTCAGAAATGTCTTCATCTAGACAATGTGGGGAAGCTATAAAAAAGGCCCAAAAGATGCTCGGATACATTGTGAAAAGTGTTGAATTTAAATCAAGGGAAGTAATGTTAAAACTGTACAATGTATTAGTAAGTCTTCATCTTGAATATTGTGTTCGGTTCTGCTCACCTCACTACAAAAAGGATATTGCTGCTCTAGAAAGAGTGCAAAGAAAAGTAACCACAATTATTCCAGATTACTAAAGTAATACAAAGATGACCACAAAAGATTTAGAAGTGAGTAATTTTTCGAGATTTACAATTATACTGTATTTACAGTATAATTGTGAATCTCGAAAAACTACTCACTTCTAAATCTTTTGTAGTCATCTTTGTATTACTTTAGTATAAATACATGTTAATTTGGATTCAGATGTTGTTTTTTTTCTGACTTTATGTGAACGAAAAGACACACATTTGCCCATTTTCCCATTGTAAATAGTGATATTTTGAAATATCACTGTCCTGGTCACAAAAGCAAAGTTTGTGGGGAATAATAGCCATGTTCTATACTTATGAGGCATAATCAATTGGGAAATAACACTTACTTCCCAGGAAAAAAATAAAATAAAATTTTTGTTACACAGTGTAATTTATATCTGTATATCAACTTATATAGCAGTCCTAATAATTGTTGATTTGATATACAGACAGCCCTTCATATCAGTGCTTCACTTGCAATGCATCCTGGATGTTCTTTCATATATAAATAGTGCATCTCCCTCTCCCATGTCAGTTTCAGATGGCAGATCTGACTGTTAGGCTGATAGAAGGTTCTCAGTCAGCAGGTGTCTCTGTATTCAAGGCTGCACCCAGGAGCAGTAACCAAAATGACTGCTCAAGAAATATAATCTATATGCTCTATTATGATAGACATAAAAGAGGCTTCCAGAGGTATACAGTTTTATTCATTATATTGTGGTTTCTAGAAGACAGAGTAAAGAAGAGTTTGAGGACAGTTTGAGGAGTTTGCTGCACTGCACTAAGCGTGGGAGGTGATGTACTGTACACTATGTGTGTGTCTGTGTTTGTGTACTGTTTTACTTTTGGCACCAGATTGACCCAAGCTGTCTTTTGCCACATTTCTATGTAGCCTCGTGGTAAAACCAAAGAGTGAGTGGTTTCTTCAGAAAGATTCAGAAGGCGAGACACCTTGTCTTATCAACTGGCCCTCCAGGTATTGCTGGGTGTGGACTTGTCCAATTCTTAGACTGTCCCTAACATGACTCATTCTAACTCAATTTCATCAGTTTTATAATAACCTCAACACATTCTTAATATAATGTCTGTCTGTCTGTCTGTTCCTTTATGCATTCGGACCCCACTGGAGCCAGTGCAACCAAACTTTGCATGGCCTCCTCTTTCATCCAGGGGAAGGTCTAGGGCTGTGTTTGGATCCACAATTTTGACCCCTGACGTACTTTATTTAGTAACCCCATTGCTGGATCACTGCAGTAGCCATGTATCTCAAATTAAAGAAACCCACAAAACTAAAAAAATAAATAAAAAGAACAAACATTTTAAAAAATAACAAAAATGGCAAAAACCAAAAAAAAAGTTAAAAAAAGGGAAAGGGGTCCGAGCGCATTGTGCGACACCCAAGATCAGTAACTTATAGCAACCCATAAGGCTACCGTTCCCCAATTTGTCATGCATGAAATATTTAATTTCCCAGGGCAACGCTGGGTACTTCAGCTAGTGACTCATAAAATTCATTGAAATGATGATAGAAAGTAGTGTAGCGCCCCCATTTAACAAAAGTTAAAGGTCCGGTACAAGTCGTACCAAACCAGAACGACATAAAAAAAAGCTGCATAGCACAACCTACGCTAGCTAATCCTTTGAATGCAAAATGTCAAGCCTGAGTGCTACAGATGTAATTGTTGCATTACATGTGTTACAGCTGTAGTATATTGAAAGAAGGCTGCTGTTGTCATATATAGTTACCCACTACAGCTGACACCTCCACAGGATAATAACTGTTTCCAACTTAAACTTTAATTTACACAAAAAATAAAGCGAAAGCACGGTAGGTGATGTGACCTACGTACGCAAAAATATGTTCACTATTTACGTTTTTGTTTTATATATAAAAAGAAGGGGGGGGGGGTAGGTTTGAGAATTCCTGTTGCTTTTTTCAACCGTTAAAGCTGCTTTATCTGCCCCTGGTTGAGTTTTGAATTTTAGACCCGGTTGTGCTCTTCAGTTTGATTGTGTGCTGCTCACTGTTTGGTTCCCTGGATAGGGTACACATGCACAATTTTAAAGAAGTTTCCCCTTTTTAACATTTTGTTAATGATACTAATTTGAAACCAGACCACATTTAAAATGTTTGTGCTCTTCCCCTCAAATAATTTGTACCTGTATTTAATTAATAATTTTTTAAAATTTTTTAAAATTTTTGGTTTGCCTTTTTTAAATGCTTTTTTTTCCCCCCACCAAATTGTTAGTTCTCTTTTACATTTTTCTGTTTTCCTTGCAATTCTGCAAAAAGTATAATTGTATGAATTTAATTCAGCAAAATGCAACTGCAATGTTTCATTATTTCTTTTGTGTGTCTAGGTGTGGGTGAGTGCGTTAGTCAAACATGAGTCGGCATCCTGTCTTTCTATAACTGATACCACCACAAACATATTCCTGGTAAAAGTCCTTGTAGAGGTCCTGGGTAGATGAACTTGAAAGACCGCGCAGGCTGGTGCTCCAGGCAGCTGTGTGTGTCTGCTAATCACCCTCAGTGTCTTGGTGTATGCATTGTTTATTTTAACAAACTGCACACACCATTTTGTTGTACCACTTTGCAAAGCTGTATTTTAAGCGTTGGCTGTAATCGTCTCCTAATCCTATTTGTAAATGCACACTGTGTGTATTTAGAAACTTAAGCAGGTCCTGTACGTATAGTTTATACAGCTATGGCCAAAGGTTCTGCCTCACCCTATAGAATGAACTAATTCTGCTTCATATAGTCGAATTAAACCTGCTAAATAATTTACATATTGAATTACATACCGTTTTGTAGTTCTCCGTATACATAATGAAAAACTGACAAATTTAAAGTGACATTTTGAAATCTAACTTGAAATACTGTACTACTATCAAGGCTTCTGGTAGACGTTTGTGATATCATTTTGTAGTTTTTTTGATTACATGATATTTAATAAAATATTTACAGTTCTTACAGTTTTGTGTTTTTTTTATGAATGGTCTCAATCATAAAATGTATTGGTGATGCAAAACTTGGCCATAGCTGTAAGTACGGTAAAGGTGCTGGGGTCTGAAAACACTGAACCCAGTCTCTTACTAACAGTCGTAATGAGACTGCTTTGACTCTGCACCTAGACCTCATCACTGTGTCTTCATTTTAGAGTTGTTTAACTTGAGGCAGTATAGAAAGTGTCTGTGTCACACATCTGAAAGACTTTATAGTTATTGAAGATTCACTGGATTTGAGCTCCAAGTTGTCTTAGAAGTTTCCATGTTTTTTGTTTTGAGCTCAACTCCACTCCCTACCCACAAGGGAAACTGGGCCATCTGTAACTGTGTAATTCTGATTGGATGCTTGCCTTTTGCTCAGCTGTGACATACCAGTTACTTTTGATCGGTATGTTTTTATGAGCAAGTGCATATCCAAACAGACTGCCATACTTTTTCTTTCTGAAAAAGGGCTCAAGGTTTTTGTTCTGGATGCTTGAGCAGTAAGAAAGGATAAAACTATGTTAAAGCCATATTACTAAGAGGGTGCTAGGATCGTAAGACAGGAGGCTGAGTGCTTGTCCTCTCCCTCTCGCTTTGTCCTGAAGTTGATCTCTTAATATCTGATGCTTGTACAATTGGGATTTCAGGAGTTTGCCTTGAACTTGTGGATAGTAAAGGCAAACTGAATCAAGGGTGAAAGTGATGAGCAGGGCTGCTTGTGAACGGTCAGATGCAGAATTGTTTTTTTAGTAACTTTTTGAAAGGGCATTCCACTAAAAGACAAATCAGTTCGGAGCATGAACACTAATATTTGCAGACTCCGTGGCTGAAAGAGTTGTTGACACAGGAGTTGTAGCTTGGCTCAAGCAAATTGAAGACATGACTGCCAGGTTAGGTTTATTGAGTACCATGGACAGATGAAGAGGGGGGGTGGCAGAATTGTTTACTGTAGTGCTTCTAATGAAATCTGTTCGTGTGACAGACAGACTGACAAACCTCTGCGACAGTACAATACAAATCAGCCTTATTTCAGTCAAATTATAATTATCCATTAAAACTTGTGCAGAGGGAATTATCAAGGAATACAGACCAGTTGGAAAGTAGCCAGTTATGGCATGCCAAATTCCATAATCCCTGGCTGTTTTTCATATAGAGGATCTGCTTGTCACGGATGATTTTTTGCATTGCATTTGTGGTGTGTGTGTTGTGTTTTTTTTTTTTTGTGGTGTAAGGTACAGTACAGGTTTATGGGTAAGATTTCCAGACCGTTCCCATTCAATTTGTGTTTTTTTGTTTGTTTAAATATTTACTGCTCTTGATTTTTACTAAACAGCCTCAAGTGGTAGGATTCTTGATCTGGAGGAGGAAGATGTGGATGTTGCCAACATGTTTCAAAATCATGAAGTGTTGCCTTTCTCTTTTTGTAGTGTAGGGTTACCTAGAGGTGATTTATTACTCTTTTACATGGTTCCATGAAAAATCCCTTTTGAATGTATTTGTACAGGTGTATACAGTACCAAGACAAACTATGAAAACAACAAATGATTTGCAGAAAGTGAAGGGGTGGGGAGTTTTATTGCCCATTTTACTTCACGCAGATCCCTCACTTACTAAATACGCTGGTATCTGTGAATTAGATAATTGTCTCCTCTTTTTTAAAGTATGCAAAATATTTTAATGAGCATTATCTCTCACAAGTAGACTGGTACCCTGAAATGTTCTGCTTTTTTCTAGGAAAGTTTGTTGCTGGATAACTTTCTCACTAAATATCTTGGTATCCCTGAATACATGATTGTCCCTCAAGTGCAGTGGTACTTCAGATGTGATCCACAAATTGCCATGGAATTACATTTTCTCTTCATGTTACCCACCAAATACATTTCTAGCTAAGGACTGCCTGTGTTGAATAGTGTACTTGTCTCGGCAGATACCACTCAGAAAAACATTTTCTTTGGTTATAATAGACAACCAAAGATCGACTCAGTCATTCAGCATTAGTAATAAACTGATCATATTTGGAGAATCCCTGAACTTGAGACAGGTTGTTCATTATAATCCTTAGCTCACTAAATAATGCAAGATAGTTAGTGAGCCAATAATCTGAGTGAAGTTATCAGGCAACAGACTCACCATCCCCAGTTTTTCTGTTTTCCTAGAAAAAGCAGAGCATTTTGCAGTACCATTCTACTTGAGAGATGTCTTGCTCATTACACTTTGTTGCATAGTGGAAAATATGATCTTTTCAGGAATAACGAGATATTTGGTAAGTAAAGGGTCTAATTTGAGGACAAATGAGCAATCCACACCCCAGTGATTCTGTAAAATCATTTGTTTTCATAATTTTGTCATGTACTGTATATGTATTTATGTAGTTTCTATAATTGAATCTAGTTGCTAGGTAAAGTGTAATTCTACATTTGTGTAATAATTCTAACAGTGTCGAGCAATATGATTTCAAGAATTCCTACACACAATCAATTAGCAGTCATCTATATACAGTAGGCATCTAGATTCAAATATTTGCTATTTTGTCATTTGGAGCTTACCTGTCTCCTGCAAGGATCATCTGCTGTAATGTTTTGGGGTATTTCTGTTTGCTTATTTGTTTTTATTGATTTAGATTGATTTAATTTAGGAAGTGTAACTCTTCACAATATGTTTGACTGAAAGTATGCATTGGGATAATCTTGAAAATCCATTTAATGGAATTTTTTCAAATCTAAATCCTTTTTTTTTTTTTTTTTTTTTTTTTTTTTTTTAAGATAGTTACCCCATGGTATAGATCTAGCAAGCTGGTATTAAGTTTGATCCTTTTCTTCCCCTAAGAATTAAAGTTAGAGAGAGGATGGTGAAAGCGGAAGGCATTCGAGGAAGCCCCGAACTTGTCACAGAAACTACAGTTTCCAGGAGACATCCGAGGGTGCCACCTCATGATATGCCTTTTCAGTCGGAAACTTCTGCCTTTGATAGGGTCACTGCTGTCCACATGGGTGTAGTGCGGAAACCCGTGTATGGCTTTGTCCAGCCTGCTGGCCCAGTTCAGAGTGCCAGGTCTGTGACAGTGGGAGAAAAGAGGGACAGTTGCTCCCAAAGCAATCTTCAGATGCCAGTTGCCTCCAGCTCTGGAGCAAAAGTCCGGGGTTTGAGCGCAGACGAGAGCGAGAAATGGTCTGAGGGAGATCAAAGCTTTGGAAACCTGCTGGAGGAAAAGCACCCTGTCCGAACAGAGTGCCTCCTCAAGAGCAGGAAAGCAGTCCTGCCTTCCGAAATCCTCAAGAGAGAGAAGAATCAGGACGACCCCTGCAGGGTCCTGGAAGAGGAGCAGCCCAGTGTTGCTTCACCCGTTGGACACAGACCAAGCCTGACCTTTGAAGATCTTCCCAGAGTGGTGGAAACCTCAAAGCAGCAGACCCAAACGAAGGACAGCATGGAAAGAAGCGAGGCCATCCTGTACTTTCAGAGGGGATCAGCGCTGGCTCCGGCAAAGCAAAAGGGTCCGGGCCAAGATGCCTCGACAACGAAGCACAAAATGCTGACGCGCTCCATGTCAGATTTTGGAGTGGCGCAGAAGGTGTCGGTCTTCAGAAATCTAGAACTGGCCCCAAAGAGAGAGACGTTCCACAGTCCTGAAGCCAGTCGCGTGCAAAACGGAGAACTCTGCTCAGTAGACACACGGGTGTCAGTCTCCCAGCTCATACACTCCTACCTGGAAACAGCTGCTTCCTGCAAGAAACAAGAACTGTAGGTGGTATATTGGAATGCTCACTTTTTTTTTCTTTAAATCTCTGCGATTTTACTTGCACGGACTTAATCGGCCTTTCATCAAATTAAACAACGTTAAAACATCCGAGTTGTGTGCTGCCTTGACCAAAATATGACACCTTCAAGCTTTGCTCACTGTGTGCAGTTGTTGGGAGCTGGGTGGGGGTGGATATGGGGTCTAATCCTGCCGTGTTTTGCTTTGTGTCTGTTCTAGTGGTGACCTGCAGTTGGAATGTGTAATACATCCATGCATGGTGTTGGCTGTGGTGTGATTATATTGTTTTTAACCTGTGTTGTGCGAATTTAAAAAACTAAAGGAAAAAAAACAGGGGTGGGGTGGGTGTATGCTTCTTCATGCAGTTTTGCTTTTTCACTGCCTCCCCTTTCTCTCTTCTCCTGTCTCTTGTCTCTCTTCTCCATGCCATTTTGTTTTCATGCACTTAAAGGGAAGCTGAGGTAGAGCTGACAACAACAGGTCTTGATTCGGCTTCCAAAACTGAGCGAGAAAGGGGAGCTCGGAGGCCAAGGCGCTATATTTCTCCTGGGGAAAATAGAAAGACCTCTGAAAGGTTTAGGACTCAGCCTATCACTTCATCAGAGCGACTGGAATCAGATAGGTAGGCTGATGACAGATAATGCGAAAAAAGTGAAATCTCATCTAAACTAAGATACTCATACTTTGTACTGTATGAAAACACAACAGAGTAACACAATCCTTGGCCTCATACATAATATGTATTTTGTGTGGTGAATTTTTTCATTCTTTTTCTTAAATAACCAATCTTTTTTTTTTTTTTTTTTATCAAATTGTATTATGAATATATGTATTGTTTGAATTCCTTTCTAAGAAAATCAGGGGGTTGTGAGGGACTAACGAGAGACTGTAAACTCACTGTATAACTGACCCATGTGACAGCACTTTCTGAATCGCTCATTGTTTACTCTTGAAGTGCTCGTCCTTCCCCTGTTTGGAAGCAGTATTAGTTCTAATAGGGTTAGCAAATTATTCGGGGTGCTGGTTCCAACTCGTTCCCTAGTCATCCATCACATTTTCACTCATGAGGAATCTACTGCATTTCAGCTCTGTTAAATTACAGCAATTCTCCCTTTTAGGGAACACCATAATCTGTTACACATTTGCTGCTGCTTTTTCTTCCTCCAATAAAAAGTTGAATCCTGTGATTCTGAATTGGTGTTCTTCTTGCTTGCAGGTCACATCTGAGTCCTGAAAATAATGAAGGTATGTTGTTTTTTTTTCTACAAACTTTTACAGATGAAAAGTATGACTTGCTAATCGCTTGCATTACTGAGGGAAGTACAAATCACACATCACAGTAAAGATCAGGGGCATTTTTCTTTTTTAAATATTTATCATACATATTTGTATTTATGATTTTAACTAAACCTTATAGTGTAAAACCTTTTACAGAGCTCACTCTGCACATCTTAACAAGCCCAGGTGTTATATACATTATACACTTCTACAGTATATAATGTCGTTTCTGTTCTGGAAAACCTCTGTAGTCCTCACATTTGCAGAGTTCTTCCGTTGTCGGTGTTCAGTGCAGTCATGAGGGTTTTTGTTGGGTTGTTATTATTTGTTTGTTTTCTGTTGGAATAGAGGGGGGCTCTTGCACTTTCCCACCACCTTCTTTCCTACTTCCTTTCTTGCTGTGCCTCCAGCACACTTCATATCAATATTGAAAGAGCACACAAAATACATGCAGTTGTAGTCAAAAGTTTTAGGCAATGTCTTTTGTAGCAGGAGTTTTGTTTTTGTGGATGAAACAAAGTTGCAATTAATGGATGTCTACAATTTATTTATTTCAGCAGTTATTTTTGCTAAACTTCAAAAATGCTAATTCAAAAGTATTCATACACTGACAAGGAAAATTAAATTAATAGCTAGTTGGTGGACCTTTAGCAACCTCTTTTAAACGATTGGGATATTTGTCAATGAGCTTTTGGCATAATTCTTTAGTGATTTTTGACCATTCTTCAACTCAAAATTGTTCCAGTTCTACAAATTATGAGGACTTCTCTTGTCCACAGCCACTTTCAGCTTATATCAAAGATTCTCAATTAGATTTAGATTGGGAATTTGACTAGGCCATTCCTGTAACTTGATTTTATTCTTCAACCATTTCGAAGTAGATTTTGATGTGTGCTTTGGAACGTGCATTTTGATGTATTAGAACTAAATATCCTGTGTCATTAGAGGAAAATCAGCCCTATAGAAGGATATTACCACCTCCATGCTTGCCAGTAGGTGTGGTGTTCTTTTCTTTGTACGCCTCACCAGACTTTCTCCAAATGTACCGACTATCAGCGTAACCAAGTAGCTTGATTTTTGTTTCATCACTCCACAAAACCTTTGACCAGAACTCATATCCATCATTCAAATGGCTGTTTTGCAAACTTTAAGCTACATTGTGACATTTTCCTAAGAGTTGTTTTTTCCTTGGCGTGCGACCGTTGAGACCTTCACCATGCAACACTCTGCCTGTGATTGAAATGGAAACCCCAGTCCCTCTTGCAACCAATTCACTTTGACTTTCTTTGGCAGTCAAGTTTTTCCTAAAATTCTTTGTTTGGGAAAGTTGTAGAAATTATAAATTATCTCCAATTGGGTAATGCAAAATTTTGACTGACTGTATAATCAAAGTATAAGTAAGTACCAGGCATTAAGTATACTCACCCCCAGTTAATCCACTATGTAGCCAAACGATGATATGTTTTAATATGCATTCCTGTTATTGTGCTGTGCTTTTCTCTGGGTTTCCTACAGCTGTGCTCCAGTTCTGATTGTTTTGCTCTTTCCCTCTCTTGCAGCGGACGAGGAGAAACTTGATGAGAGAGCCAAGATGAGCGTTGCTGCCAAGAGGTCACTTTTCAGGGTAAGCGGCTTGTTTTTTTGCTCCGTTGAGATCGTTGGTTCAACAGCTCCTATGAGCATTGCTTAGAGTAACAGCCTTTGCCAGCAGCGAATCCACTCATCCCCTCCCTGTGTTGAAATTCCAAGATCCTTACTCACTTTCCAGCAGAGTTGTTTTCCCAAAGTATATGACATAGCTTTATAGTTCTTTTTGGTCCAGATTAAAACAAATTTATTATTTCTCTATAATAATACATAACCACTTCTCTACAAGGCTGCCCAGTGAACACAGACCGGTATTTGAAAAAATATATTTGCTCTCTTTTAGGCCTTAAATTGTTCACTATTCTTTCTTCTTCGGAGGGTCTGTTACTGCCACGGCCTCTGAGTTTGCCCTAAACGTCTCAATAGCATGGGTTCTGCGAGGTGGCCTCAAGCACCATCTACAGATGCCTAAATATTATCTACCAATCCAACTGGAGGTCCTTCTTCCTTCCGTCCTTCCTTCCTTCTTATAACCTTGACCAAAGAATAAAACTATTTTGTCGTAGGGTTTTGTCATCCCAAGCTTTTCCAACAGCCACTCTCTCAGCACTCAGTCTTTCTGTTTTTCAGTATGTCTCTCTTGTATATTTTGATGTGTGGTGGGTTATAGCCATGTACTTATTTAGTGACAGTTCTGATTATGTATTTACAGGCAATGGCAGGAGAATGTAACTAACATACTTGGACAGTATATGATAGTAATGATGAGCACAGAAAATGTCGCAGAATTGAATTTTTTATTTATTTATTAATTAATTTATTTAATTTATTTTTACTTTGTTCTTTTCAGGAATTGGAAAAGAGCATTGACTCTGCTCCCGTGCCAAAGCCTCGTTCTCGCAATGCTGCTGTGGAAAGGCGCCTGAGACGCACGCAGGATCGCTCGCGCACGCAGCCCGTCACCACCGAAGAAGTCGTCATCGCTGCCACGTAGGTGTCTGTAAAATGCACTTGGAAGCAGAGTGCTGCAGTTCACAGACACACACACAGATTCCCTCCTTAGTAAAAACAACCAATGTTAATGACAAGATGCACCGCAGTATTTAAATTGAAAGGTGCCAGCTGTGGTCGTCTTAGGTCCAGTTCAAAGGTCTGAAGTTGCCTCCATTAGCATGTTGACTGTATAGGTTGTCAAAGTTGCCACCCAGTGACATCAAAAGCAAGTGTTCAGGGGCTTTCAGAGTTAATAAATCATGCTAGCTGGCTGGAGTTTTTTTTCCCCTGGATTTCAACAGAATCCAGATGCTCCTGGGAACAGAATAGCACCTCAGAGAGAAGGGTGCGAATGGGTAGATAAACAGCTTTTCTTATGGCCGGACGCAGGCTGGCAAGGACTTTGCTGTTCAAGTGTTTTACACAGTATTTATTCTGTGATCCTAACGATTTTATTTTATGTAACTATTGTAACTAATTACAACTAAAATGACATTGTCTTTATTGGTAATATTTCCATTATGGGCACTCTTTATGTGAGACCTGCTGCTTCATTAAAGAATAAATGCACTATAAAGCAATTTAATAAAGTGAAGTGTTAATGCTGATCCAGAAACAAAAAATATCTGAAGAGTAGAAAAATGGTTCATTTAAATGTGTATTCAACATTGCATGATTTGCTTACATAGGTAACTGTTCAGTTGTTTCATTCAAGGTTTTTAATTTTAGTTGTAACACTTGCAGCATAGTTCTTTATACATGCTTTTCTTCTGACCTTTTTTTCCCATCCTGTGTGTAGCGTACCAGCCCCTGCCTCACAAACAGTGACTGTCCACACAACAGTAGCGCGAATCCCTAGTCCCACTGTAGTAAGCACCAGTGTGCAAAGGATCAGGTACTTGGATGACATGCGCATGCCAGATTGAGCCTTTTTACTAACCATTCTGAATGGACAGTGCTGCCTTGCCAAAAATACATGATCCCGTGCATGTGTAGGTGCAGGAGAAGAAACATCTTTTAAAACTAACTACATTAAATAAATAAAAACAAGATAATACACTCTGTACACTCTTCATAACTTTGATTAGGCCAGTGTCTCCATACAATACAAGAATAGTAAAGCAGAGTTTTCTTTTGTTTTCCCCAAAAGTACATTTCAGACTTGTGTACAATTCTTTGTGTGCACGCACACATTTTAAGCACAACCCTTTTAACAGGCAGTAGGCTGTCCATTGGTATCAACACTAATAACATTGTTCTTGAAGAGTAAGTAGAGGGGTTCCAGAAAGTATAGCGTTATACTTCCCCACGTGCTGCTACAGCTGTTTAAATAACAAACCTGTCATTTTTCATCTCGTTGTAACTTTCTACTTTTTTAAAATCTATTTCAAAGCTCTTTTCAAAATTAGAAAATAAATGGTGATTGTAATCGACAGTGCTGTGCGTTTCTTCATTACTGCATCTGCACTGTACCTGTCATTGTCACTCCCCTGGAAGTCAAAACAAGCAGCTACTTTTGGTTGCGTCTTTGAAGAGAATCCAGTAGTGATACAGAGTCGGTATGGCTGATGCTTTGCTTGTCAGTAGGATGAAGAGTTAAGCTGCCAGCCCAGTCACTTTATTTTTAGGGATTCTATTTCTGCTGTTAAGCCCTACTGTAGCAGACCCTTCCAAGAGCTTGCAGACGCAAAATAATTGGAGTCCAGTGACCTTCTCCGTGAACACCAGTTTTCCTTCTTGTACCTACTATTAAAATATCTTGTAACAAGTTACGCACAAAAATAAATCATCTAAATCTGCATGTCAAGATGGAAGAAACTAGTAAATAATGTGCCATTTACTGCACAAGTTAATGTGGCGAAAATATACATTTTCTCATTGAGAACAAAAATATCTTAACTAGTTGTTAAAAACAACTGTCTTTTAAAGGTTCATGACTTTTGTTTTGGGGTAGGGGTAGGATCACAATGTCATTGTAACTCTTGATATATATTCAGTTGTTAATTTTCCTTGCAAAACTGTTTCGTCATTCCTGGATTAAAAGATGATGATGTGTGAGTTTCCATACTCTGCCAGACATTTAATGTTGGATAAAATGACTAGCTTGGTGACACAGCACCACCTTGTGGTCTTTAAGAAGTAAGCCCATGTTCCTTGAGCAATGCTTTTGTTTGTTCTCTCTGGACAATCACCTTTCCGTGTCCTGTGAAAACTTGATACCCCACAGTTTTCAAATTCAACTCATTTAGCTTATTGCCATTGGGAACTCATTTCTGGATAATCTCGAGTTACATTTGAGTGGAAATATTCAAATCCAAAGAAAATGGAATTGAGGGTTATCATCTTTCCAGTACACCTCTTCTAACACATTGGATCATGCACAGTTAAAATATTACTAATTTACTTTCAAAGCATAATTAATCTCTGGCATGTTTTGAGGTGTTTTTTAATGTATTTATTTTAAGTATGGAGGGGTTTACATGGTCACATACTGCACTTGAATGCAATTGTGATGTTAAAGTTCAGTAATGGGGATTCCTTAAAAATAACCAACTTTATAAGCATCCTCGGCAGAATGAAGCAGATTAGACAGGACTGGTTGATGCAATCTAATGCCAATGTTCGAACACAACACACATTTCTTGCTTTCATCTCGCGATATTCACATTGCCGAACTCTCCCACACCACCCCCCCTTTTTTTTTTTTTTTTTTTTTTTTTTTACTTACTTAACTCTATGGGCTCTGGCTCTAGCACGTCTCAACTAATTAGAGAGGGGTGGGAAGTCATTAAATGCTAATTTTTTTTATTTTTTATTTTTTATTTTTCTCTTAGTTTGCAAGCATCTTCACAGCAGAAAGCTTTAGCAAGAGAACAGGCCAGGGAAGGTGCAACTGAAGAA
Source organism: Polyodon spathula (assembly GCF_017654505.1). Classification (NCBI taxonomy): domain Eukaryota; kingdom Metazoa; phylum Chordata; class Actinopteri; order Acipenseriformes; family Polyodontidae; genus Polyodon; species Polyodon spathula. Next base: position 6,857,550 of record NC_054536.1, on the reverse strand, counting down.
CAAGGACCAGAAGAGCCTGACCTTTCAACTCTCAGCCTGTCAGAAAAGATGGCCCTGTTCAATCGCCTGTCACAAACGTCCACCAAAGTGGCGTCCAGAAGCAGAGCCGATCTCCGGCAGAGGAGGGTGAATACGCGTTACCAGACACAGCCCATCACACTGGGAGAGGTCGAGCAGGTATTTACAGAGCCATTAATGTGTATTGTAGGTGTAGGCAACTCTGGTCCTGGGTAATTATTCCACCAAAGGTTTAATGCATTGCTCCTTGTTGGTATACTGTAGTTGGAAACTACTTGTAGTTAAGACTGATGCTTACTTTCCCCCCAGAGTTAATTTTTGTTTCCCTTATAGTGACGGAGCCCTCTATATGTGTCAATGATTTAAATACATCGAACCCCCTTTTATTTTGGACATTGTTGGAACCTACGGGGCCAATGTTGCCTCCCCCTGATCTGCTACGTCCAAGTCACCCTGTTTAGGAAAACTGACTCTCTTAAATATGAGAACAAACTTTAGCCAAGTGCAGGGTGTTTATCACTTAATGTCCTGTACAAGTCTTTACCCAATAAGATCACCTGCCTATTTATCAAACAATCCAATATTCTTTGAGACTCACGCTAGCTGCTTTGGCCATCCCGAAACTAGCAGAAGAGCTCAGTGAGGGGTTCAAGTGGAATTGGTTCAGTTTTAAAGGTTGTTGGGAGGTAAAGTGTTAAACTAGCGTATACCCATTTACTTTAAGAAAGTGTATGGATGGTTGTAATCACCTGACCTATAGAAGGGAATACAGAGGAGAGAAGAGAAACCTTTTATAAGGTGAACAGTATTTTGTACTGGAAGAGCACCCAGAATTGTATACTTATGTTAAAATGGTATATAATAGGTTATTATGTGTTGCACCCCAAAACAAGCCATTATCAGGCAATAACAGCACTGTGATGTCACATCCCTTTTTTAAATCAAAGAAATATGCAAATCTGAAGAGGTAAAACGGTGTTAAAATGTAAGTTAAGAACAAACCTAAGAATTGTACAGGCTTAGATTTTAACCCTGTAATGCCCATTTCTATATCACACATGATACGATGCTTACTACCCCTCTGTACATTATTTTTTAAATCCAGCCACAAACCAGAATTGTTCACATACAGTGCATTGTGTTGCCGAACAGGAAAATAGTTTTGTACAAGAAACAGAGTCTAGTTACAGAAATGAAGTAGCTTTTCTCATTTCAAGAATGCTTGGGCGTTTCACGGTTGAAATTGCCGTAACTCGGTCACTTTAGGACATTCGAAGAGTTTTGGGATATTTCTACAAACAGCAGGTGTGGGTCATCTGTTTAACATGCTTGTAAAACAAGGTGTGATGAGGTACTTCTCTGTACAGTGAGCAGTTCTATGGCACTGCAACAAGTTGCGTGGTGCACGAAGACAATTGCCTGGGTTGATATCCTCTCTGCCAATTGTTCATCCCATTTTAAAGCATCAGGTGTCCCCTCAGTGGATTTATATTGAGGCCTGCCTTAGATTTCACCGAGTTTTACCGATGCAGCAAAAAAGAGCCCCTTTTTATTCTGACCTCCTTCATTGTATGCAGAACCAGGCTTTGTTGTTAACAAGCTTGGTTGAATTTTAATCTAGAACATGCTTTCAATTTTGACAAAAGGAGAATTTTGAGTCTTTTCATGAACAATTTCCTCTGAGAACTAGGAACGACCGACAGGGAATGAAGTCACTCTTGAGTACTTTGGAAAGCTGTGCCCCCTGATGCGGGCCTTTTGACTGAATCGGCAGTCACCCGTTAGGTTTCCTGACTCTAGACTGATGGTAGTAACCCCTGAGTTTCATTTAATTGCGTTAGCAACATGCTGTCAGAGCTACACAGGTGGCTTCCAATAACTGTTTAAATATCATGTGACAATATACTATAATGTGGAATGGAAGCAAAAGGCAACACTTCTCTAATGGTCTCAGAGTAGAGAAAATATATATATGTATGTATGTATTTATTTTTTTAATGATTTATTATTGCTTATTGACTCACTGCACTGAAGTTTTCTGTCAACAGAAAAGACAAAGCTTCGGCGAAAGCAGTGAATGCTACCCAACAATTAGCCTCATGTGCGTGCATGAACTCAAATGTATTAAATAAAATAATGAATAAATGCATAATGTATTTTATTCCGTACTGTGCATGACTATTTACTTGTTCAAGCACACGATGTTTAACATATCATTTAAAAGAGAAAAATAAATCCAGTGGGGGATGAAATGCTTATTGTAAGTAATGGCACTGCATTGCACTGCTTTCATCCAGAAAGAGAGAGCCTAGAAATTCTCAAGGAAAAAAAAAGAAAAAATTTGAGTTAATAACAAATGATATTTCTGAACAGGAAATAGAGCCCCAAGTCCCGCCCCCCGTGGCCTATGGCATTCCAGAATACCTGCAGAGAGAGATGCGCTCTGTACAAGTAAGAGCAATCTGCATGTGGTAGCCATGCTTCTGTTACACACGCGCCTGCTGCATATTCCACAAAGAAATCGGTGCTTTTAAAAACAAGACTTGATTTGTTATCCGTGGCGTCTGGGATAGAGTAGATCTGCTTTGGAAGTACATGAATATACAAATGAATACGTGTTGCACGTGAGAATTGTTCATCCGCTTGTGCTACAACTTTGTATGGACATTCAAGTTATGGCGATCTAAAGTGAGTACTGGCTTGTGATGTTCCAGTCTAATGAATGCTGTATATTAGGAACCAGTTGCCTGAATTTCTTGAAACTGTACATGGACAATTTTTAGTAAACTGTGAATGTATGACTTAAATAAAAAAAATCTTGATAATGATTTTCAGAATTTGGATGAAACTTGGTGCTAGTATACAGTACACCATTCTTGAGGTTCTCAGAACCTAGCCCTTGATGCCGTACACTGTAGTCTTGCGAGTGGTGACTCTGATAGAGAATTTCTTGAACTGGGTCTGCATTCGATTGATTGTTATTGTAGACCACAGATTTGGTATACAAAAGCTAGCCCACTAATAAACACACTGCTCTTGCCTGCACTTACACACAAAGTAAATTGTTTTGATTTGTGACGATGGCCTGCCCTGTTCATGGGAAATGTCATTAAACTAAGACTCTGCTTTGATCAACAGGATGTGAAATGAGTCATTGTGGTGCTCGCTTTGATTGCTCAGTGGATTAACTGGCATTATAACAGTTAAATCTTTCTTGTAAGAAGCAGACAATTATATTGTAGGTTACTGTTAACAACTGTGCTGAAAACTTACCTTCCACAGCTGCAAAACGGAGCAAGGGGAAAGATAGGTCCTTTATCACCGTCTATTGTGAAATCAGTAGCAGCAGCAGCATCTCAGGCTGCCACGCTGTCTACAACTTCAGCTGGAGAGCTACAGCTTGGAAGATCCAAAGCAGTGAGAGAGGAGAGTTTGTCCTCCACCCAGAGACTGTACAACAGATCCATCCCCAAGCACCACAGCACTGCAGCCAGCGCCGATCCCTCTGTGAAGAGTGTGGCAGCTCCAGAGCTCAAACCTTTACACTTAACAACTGAGAAGCAGCAGCAGCAGCAACCAGAGATCACAGGGGTGTTTCAAAGCTATTCTGTTGCTGAACAGCGACCGGCAGAACTGAGAGGAGCTGTAGCACAGGAAAGCAGCAGCAAGGTTAAGCACCGATCTACCGAGTGGGGCGGTAAGCAGAAGCAGCAGCAGCAGCAGCCCCCAGCGCAGCCAAGTGGGAGCGAGAGGGATGCAGAGATCAGGGAGCTGAGGCACGACGCTGCCAGGAGAAGCAGCAGGGAACTGCCGACAGAGCCCCAGGGTTTCCTGAGATCAGAAAGTGCCGCTGTGCTGGAGAGACAGGAGGCAAGGGGGGTTCTAAGAGAAAGGCAACCCTTGCAGGACCCGTTTGAGTCTGAGAGTGTTCAAAAATCCAAGACAGTCGTATCAGGTGAGGCTTTGTGGTGTTTTTTGTCTGTAGACAGCGGGTTTTGCTCAAAAGCCTGGCATGTGATGTTTTTTTATATATATAACAACCTGTAAGTGTTTGAGCAGACCATTGTGCTTTTAATGCAATTTAAATTGTGGTATTTTAAGATAAACAGCTAATGTAAAAGTAAGCCACTGATTTTTATGCATATTCTCCTCTTGTTAGTCGATTTTTTTAAATGTATAGATTTATTGTTCAGTTAAATGATTCAAACCTTACAAATAAATGCATTAACATATTTACCCTTTATGGATATGTACATACATATGTATTGTATCTATATAAAAATAGTATATAAAGAGAAAACAATTTTCTTTTGTCTTGAAACAGGAAGAGTGATTGCAGACTGTGGTTTTCAGTTCTCCTGCACATGTCATTGTAGACACACTATGGTTTTCCTGTTTGATTCAGTTTCTTGTCAATTTGACTTTCAGTGAAGCTAACATATTTAACTTGGCAAGTACATGTGTGTACGCGATAGATTAGATTAACCAAATAAATAAACAATAGTATTTGCATTGAACTGTTACGAGCAGTCCACAATGTAGTTTAAAGACCGGTAAAGCAGTATTACATTTCTTGTTTAAGTGATCCTTTTAGGGTCTTTCATACTTATTTGCACAGTTGTGCCAGAGCCCTTCATACTCCTTTATAAGAAGTAAAATAGTAATTGTAATTATAATTTGTCTGGCAAATGGTAGTAGTACACTGGATTTCATAACACTGTTGTTAAACTCTCTATAAACTATTAGATTTTTTTTTTAAATCTTTGAGGTTAAGAGCGGTTTTTCATACTAGAAAAAAAGGTTCCAACGCCATCCTGTGTTGTGTTTGTGTACAGAGCTGCTGGAACCCACTGCTTCCCTCAGAGCGGTGTCTGCAACAGCAAGGAGTGCCTCTCGCACTTCCAATGTGCTGCCCTCCATACTGCAGCCTTCAGAGCTCACTGAGGACAGGGGCTACGGTGTGCAGTCTGAGCTCATCTCTGCCAAGGAAAACCAGGCTGAAACCAGCGAAGAACTTCCTGACAGCATGTCTTCCAGACAAATGTCCATCAAAGACAGGTACATTTTAAAGGCTCTGATTTTTCTTAACCTTTTATTTTTTTTTAAAGCATATGAAAATGTGTGTGTGCTGTGCTTATAGTGTGTATTTCTCTTTTGAGGATATACAATTTTTTTTTTTTTTTTGCAATTTCATAACACCGCTGTTAACTATTAGATTTAAAATAGACACTCAAATTGTTGTCCTCCAATCTCAATCCTTAAGCTCGAAAATTTATGACAACTTAACACATTTAGTAAAGAGCTTAAATCTGAACATTTTTTTTTTTTTTTACTTGTATAGATTGTGTGTGTTGTGTTTTGTATGCTTTTTTTTTCCTATCCAAAAGTTGTCCTTTTTTGGTCTTGTAGCATGCATTCATTGCTAAGCCTTAAAGATCTCAACCAGATCAATTTCTTGTTTCCAAGTAAGGTAAAGTAGAAATCTGGACATTTTTCTGGGTTTTGCAAATAACCTCCAGCAGGTGAATTATGCTCACCTTGCCTCTCATTGTAGAAATGTAGGCTGCGTCTGTAGTTTTAACGTGAGTTCGGGGAATTTATTTTAGGAAACAGACCTGCAAGATATCATTGAGCATTCAAGGGGAGCCAGCAGGAGAGGTGCTGTAACCTCATTCCGTTTCAAAGTTGGAAAAAAAATAGGTTACCTGTGCTTGTGTTTTTATTGGTTAAGTAGGTGACAGAGCTTTTATCCAAGCAATTGTATAACTAAAAAATAATATACTTAACTTTTGTGAATTGAGTTTTTTTAAACATGCAAATGTATACTGATATTGTATTTAAATCACTTTTTAGGATATGCCCTTTCCTATACCAGTGTTCCAAGAGCAACATTTTATCAATTCCTTGTCATCCCAGTTAATGTAAAATTGACACTCAAGAAGTATCAGTGCTATCCAACACTTCCATCCATCGTGTGCCAATTGCAACAGGAAGTGTTGATTACACACGTTCATTATTTTGCTTTTGTGGGACTGAAACATGCTGTCCCGCACAGAGGTGACTGACTCATATTTACTGTTGGATAGCATTGTATTGCTTGAAAAATCAAGCCTATTTTGTCCAAGAGGGACTGGAAGTCAAAATGTAATGTACAAACAGACACTGTCATTTGTATTTGAGCGATACAGGATACAGCAAAGAGTCATGGGTTTCATGTGAACACTGCAGGAGGTTTTGAAACACCTTTTTAAACTTGCCTCCGCCCGCATAAAAACCTTCACACACTGTGTTTAGATTCCATTGGATACAGTTTTTTTCTGGGTGTGGTGTGCAAGTAACCTCCCAACACAGGTTGTGAATTATATGCTCACCCTTGTGCCGTCTCATTAGTGTCACAAATGTAGGCTGCGGTCGTGTGTATTTTTAAGCGGGGTGATTCGGGGGAATTTTGACATGTTTAGGAAACAGACCTGCAAGTATATTGCTTGGTGAGCATATCATCGGGGGGTGAGCCAGCAGGGAGAGGTGCTGATTGAGACCTCATGTTCGCGTGTGTTGTGGTCAAAGTTTGGGGAAAAAATAGGTTACCGTTGTGCGTTGTGGTGTTTTGGACATTGGGTGTAAGTAGGGGTGGAACAGTCGTAGCTTTTATCACACAGCAATTGTATATCTAAGAGAATATGTTAGTACTTATCGCTTTTTGATGGAACTAGTGAGTTTTTGTGGTGTTTGAAAGCAAGGGTGGCAATGTATACTGGGATAGGGGTGTAGTTAATATCACGTTTTTAAGGATGGTGCCCTTTCGGCTATACGCAGTGGGTTCCGGATGCGGAAGCATATTTAGTTTCAACTGTTCGCTTGTCATCCCAGTATAATGGTTAAAATTGACACTCACGAAGTATCCGTGCTGCGTCCAACAGTCCATCCGTGGCGTAGGTAGGGCCATTGTGCAGCGGAGGTCTGTTTGTAGGTGTTTGAGGACAGTCACGGGTTCAGGTGGTATTTTTGGGTGCGTTGTGTTGTTCGTGTGGAGCTGGGGGGAAGACAGGTGGCGGGTCTCTCACAGAGGTGTGACTGGAACTCGAGTTCAATGTTACGTTGGAGTTGGGTTGTGAAGTTAGTGCATGCAAGAACATGTGAATGGGGACAGCTCAAGTACAGGTTGAACACGTTTGTCAGGGGGTTGGTTATTATATTAGACGGATACGAGAGGGTATACAGCAAGGCACAGGCACAGTCAGTGGGGGGTTTTGTGGTGGGTTCACATGTGAGAGCGAGCCTGCTGAGGGCAGGATTTGAAAGCAGCCGTTTTGAGTAAGAACGTTCCGACAGGGAGCGGCCGTGTGCTGTTGGGGTTTACAGATGGTGGCGCTTAGGGTGGGATGCATGGGGGTGAGGGTAGCATAACGTATGAAGTGTTGTGTGGGACGCTGGCCGTTGTGCTGGCGTCTGTTACTAGTGGTGGTGGGGGGCCTCCCTTTGTTATGTGGGTGGTGAGTCTTGTCCCTGTTGAAATGTAGAAATAATGCTGGTGTTACGTCTGAGATGGCACAGTGGCCTGTCTTTTGTGAACATTGTATACATGTACGTTGTATATCAAAGGAGACAGGAGGGAGTTTTGCGGGTGTGTGGGTGGTACTGTGCTTGGGCTGGTGGGGATGGAAAGTTTTGTAGTTGCGTCCGTGCTGTGGTGCCGAAGGGCTCCGTCACTTGGAAATCAGCATATTTCACGCCTGGTGTCTTTTAATGACAAGGAGGTGTTTGGTCGCGTTCACATTCTGTGGGGAGAAAAACTGAGGAATCAGTAACTTTCTAACGACAATCCTATATCTCCTCTTGTCGCCTGGTGCGGTTGCGCCCTCGCAAGATAACAGTCCACAAGTAGCCCTGTCACTATGGGTCAGTTGCAGCGTACTTGTGGGGCTCGAGCATCCCAAAGAACTGAACAAAGCAAGTAGTAATTGCAGCTTACTAATTCGTTAAGTAGTTTAGCTGATGGGAACAAATGGAACAAATTAGACTGATCATGGGAACCAATCCATAGAACAGCATGTAGAAAATATTTAAAAAAGCGAAGCATTTCCATTCCAAACTGTAATTTTAATAATCTGCATACATTTTAGTGAAACCACACTTTTGTTCTGTTCTTAATATCTATAAACTCAACAAGGTTTATTGTTATAAATTCTGTATTATAAAGTTTAAATAGAATTTAGATGATTAGTATTAAAAAAAACCCACCAGTCTACTTTGGTAACACAAGAGGAACAAGGATCCTAAAATAACAGCTCAGTATACTATAACAACACAGTGAAAGCATTGTGGTGCACTGTTAAGCATGATGCTTGTTTTTTTATGACACATGTTGGACACATCAAGTGGCCTAAATTAGAAATGCTGCAGTTGTGTGTGAATACAGCATTGCACATGTGTTTATTATGAGAAGACTCTGGGGGATAGGACTTTATTAATGACTGACAGTGGTTAATCAGCTTGTATACTGTACATATTTACACTCCATGAACTTACACAGCTGTTCAGAATACACACATATATAAATCAATAAATACATGCTGCATCAGCAAGATTTTTGTTAGTTGTGAACAATATGCTGGAGAAAATCAATTCCCATCTCTCTCTCGGTGGAGTAGCCATGGGCATTGGAACGCAATATGTTGCCAAGCCTTTTGTATACTGCAGGTACATTTACTTGTGCAGATTCACACTAGCACACATCAGTGTGGTTCCTAAGCACACACACACATATTAAAATATACAGTATGTGCCATAAGAAGTATAATATGTGTATAGCAATGACACATCATTGGGAAGCATTGATTCCTAGTTGTTTTCCATCATCTTTAAAGCCAGGCATAAAATGTGTAAGTTTTTATTTGCATGCATAAGATAAATGTACATGTACTGTTTGTGTAACAAATGTAGAAATGGCACCCCATCTCTGTTTTGTTAAAACTGTAAAAGTTGTTGTTTTTATTGTTGGTGCAGTACTTTGATTTTGCAGTAAATCTAGAGAATTCTACTGCTCTGTTTGCATGGCTATGAACACTGTGTTCCCTTGTGCTTTACAGCATGCGTCTGTTTCTTTGTGCATATAGACCACACAAACATAAACTGGCTGTCAAGCTATGTTCGGAAGGAATCCCAAGAAGGTGTTTAATGAAACTAAGGCTGCATATTCTTCCTTGTTAGGCTAGCCCTTCTCAAGAAGAGCGGGGAAGAAGACTGGAGGAACAGAATCAACAAAAAGCAAGACGCTGTCAAAGTGGTCGTCTCTGAACATCAGTCACAGCTATGGGAAGTCAAGCAGAGCTTCAAAAAGAAGGTAACCGGGCCTGGGGCAGAAAAAAAAGAAAACAATCACCCAGAAAATTATACTTAACAGTTGAAAAATAACAGTATTAATAATATTATAAACCCACATAAAGCATAATCTAGAATTGCATTTACACCCGTTTTTGTGATGCATCAATTTTATTTTTTGTTATTTTGGGTCGTATTTATGGATATTTTATTTGGACAGCTTTCCATTTAAATTTGATGCATCCTATTAGTGATCCTATATTTGTTGGCTCAATTAAGACCCAGATACTTCACACTTCTTCTTCTACAAGGTAATATGCTTGTCTGAAAAGATCTACTCCTATCCTAACACAGAGTGCCCATACAATGGCATGAGAAACTCACATTAATCCTGCTGCACCCAGTCTTGGGTTTCAGAACTACCCTCAATGAAGTATATTTAATTGATCTTGAAACAGAATGCACAGTCAGGTCCCTGAAGACTCTGCTGTGATTGGTCCGATCAGTTCAGAGCATGTTAGCAGGGCCCTGATTGCTAACATTTCTGTCAGTGTGTAATTTCTTAAGTATACCCAAACAAGGGGAGTTGTGAGATGTAGAACAGGTTGCAGGACTAGTGCGAGTTTCTAATCCTGGCAATATTCAAAGACAATTCTCTTTTCTGGGGATCTGTCCAAGAAACTATGGGAAAGATGAGGCTGTTTTATTTGGGAATGTTTTTCAGGATCACTTGTAAGAACAAACCTGTTTTGTACCTATCCTACTGTATTTGCTTTTCATTTAAGTAGACTGAAAATGTACAGGTTTGAATACCCAAAGTAATCCTAAATTTGTATGCTTTTTGGAGAATTACAGGTAGGGTTTCAGACAAGTAATGCATTCAAGTAAGCTACACTATTCTGCACAACAAAATATATTGATTTTACACATCTTACAAATCAGAAATGTAGACCTTGCAGGTGCTCGGCATCTTCAGACTTCTTACTCAAGAAGTACATTTGGCTTTTTTGTTTGTGTTTTTTGTTTTTATTGTACCATTTCTTTTACAGTTTTATCAGCCTTTACTGTTAGTTGTGTCTTACTTCATTTTGTTTTTATTGATCAATTCTTAGACATTAGCTTTTTAAAAATAAATGTGTCACTGTTGAAGATTCCACCAAAATAAACTACAACAGCCTCCGTGAAAGTTTACATTTCAGTGAGGAAGAAGGGGATTCGTTTAGGAGAAAAACTCATTTCATTCATTTAATAACAAATAAAATACACCAAGACTGTAAATCCATCTTGGACTTCTGGCTTTGCTCACATGGTTTAGAACATTGGATTGCAGTAGAATTCCAGATTGAGAGGATGCCTCGCACACATTTAATCTCATTATCATTGAGAGCGTGCTGGGTGTTCCTGCAAAGACCCAGCTAGTGTGCTATTGATAAGTAGTTACAAACAGCGTCGTCAGCCTTAAGCAAACCTTGCCTGTACAGCAAGAGAGTGTTTTAGCCTACTGAAGTTAGTAACATTGTGTTTTTTTTTTTTTTTTTTTTTTTTTTTTATAGAAGTTATAAGTCAACAATATTTACATTATTGGGATTAATTTAAATTTGTTTATTTCATATTACTATTGTAAAAAATAATAATGAATAGTCTATGACTAGAGCATTTCATGTGTTTTAATGGATGTGCATCTTTCACAGGAGGATTGGAAGGAAACAATGGGTCCTATTCACAAAAAAGTTTTTAAAGGATGTAGAAGCAGCAGAAAAACTCATTTAAAAACAGCTTTAAAAAAATAAGTTTTGTGAATAAGGTCCAATGTTTCAATTAAACAGTATTAGTAAAATATTGACTGAGAAATATGAGAACTAGTTCAAAGTTGTGCTTTTAGTGTGTGTGTGTGTGTGTATGTGTGTGTGTGTGTGTG